>NC_061120.1:117229568-117579197 GCF_002878395.1 Capsicum annuum | reverse complement strand
ACTTCTATACAACTAGTATTCATTAACCAAGAAATCTTCACATCCACATTCATGGACATCAACTATTCAAACTTAATATCTAGTGCTATGCATGATTTACAACCCAACCTTACACAAAATTTTCACTTGGAAACTATAAATAAACATCACGAAACACTAGTGCACTAGAACTTCATAACCACAATAATCGATCATGACCTAACGATTTTCCTTATCATAATCCATTAGCATGTACTATTTCAGCACATCAAGCCTACTAATTTAATCCGACAAAACATGCATCATCAAAGTCTTGCCACTATCTACCACCACACCATTTAAATTCAGGCCTATAGTTTAGTATCAATCATTTACCACCAATGAAAAATGCAACATAATATAAATATACTAATCCATCAAATTGGGACATTCTACCCAAATATCTCAAAAATCTACTACATACCTTCTCACAAGTAGCACTAGTTTACAACTACCAATGAAAAGAGGGTCAAGGGGGTTAAATCCGCATAATAGATATGGTCAACCTTATCCTTATATTATAACCCCGTACAATCGTATCTACTTATAATGCTTTCTTACATCACAATTACTTACCCAAGCATACATTTACACTACCTTCAAAGTCCACAACAACCATGAGTCTATACTTATAACCTACTGGCTAATCTGGCCATTTTCATACTTCAAGCAAGGATAATTCACCTCAGCTAATAACTCATTCTCTATTTTCTACTAATAAACTAACACACATGGACAAATCGCTTCATTACCAACTCTATCTTATGCAAAAAGATTCAGCTATACATATATTCAACCAACACAAGAACAACACGTTGAACGGCAAACTACTAGTGAATTGAAATAGGCCTTACACAGCTTCACTAGACTTTGATTTTTTTGTTGTTTAAATAAGAAAATGAAATGAATGACAAGGCAACTATGCTAGTGAATTGAAAGATCCCCACACAGCTTCACTAGACTTTTTAGTTTCATCAACAAGATGATAAAATATTTTCAAGAGATAGAAACTTGTCACACAATATTCCATAATCTGAGAATACAAATCTTACTTTGTATAGAAGAAAATCTGAGTCAAATATTTTCCCCACAGATTATCATACAATCCACACACGCTACTAGCTACCAATAGGTCATGCCACCAACACTTTAACTTATACTACTATTTGGGTTGAAATACAATTCCAACACTTCTACTACACATCTTTTCCCTTAAGCATGACATCTACAACATAAATTTCTGAAAAGGGCCGAATATACTCAATACAGAAGGATGAAAAGTATGATTTTGTAAAGATCAAGGTTCACACTAGAACCAATACACTCTGAAGCAATAACGGCCTCTTCTCAAGTCCTTGCACGATTTTAAGATCTTATATAACGCGATCTAAAGGGATAATACCATTTAGACTCTAAACTTCTGCACTTGAATCACCCTAGTAATATGATGGGTCTGAGAACATCCGAGTAAGGAAAGAATTTGGGATGATTTTACTTTCGTATGGACATCACCATAGCACGAATTAGAGTATGAAGGAGGAACATTCTGATTCTGTTGCACGAACTAGAACATAAAGAAAGAGAGACATTCTGAAATGCCTTGTAGCCTCCTGCTTATAAGTGTGGCGTGCTACACACCCATAAACAAGACTCTACCCGACGCGATTTCGCAGACACCCTAGGACCATGAACCGTGCTTTGATACAAAATTTTTCACGACCCGAGCCGGTGCCCTGACCGTGACGAGCATTCCCAAACCATGAAGGCCCGAGACGCCCTCTGTCTATCTGGTAATCATGCACAATATTCATATAATAAAAGATAATACGGAAATAGAAATATGAAACAGAAACATGGTCAATCTGAATAAGATAATAATACTGAAACTGAAAATATATCTGAATAATACTATATGACTCAGTCTGCAAAATCTCTACTCTAAACTAAACAAGCTGTCTGAAAACTGGAACAAGGCCCTCAATAGACCAAAACATAAATAATAATAAAAGTCGGACATGACTAGGCCATCTAAATAATAGAAGGCTCCCCACTGCAAAATCCGGTCTGCAATCTGAAAGTATCTACTGATTAGCTGGACCCCTAGATTGTGTCTCAGAACCTGGAAGGAGGGGGTCAGCACAAATGTACTGGCATGCGAAGCAATCCAAAATAAAGTATTTGAACATATATATAATAGATGAGAGTAATTTTTAGCAACACATCATGAATAAAATATTTTCTGAAAACACATAAGCATCATTCGAAAATCATACGACATTCTTGTCAAAATAATTTCTAATCTTTGTATTACTTTTGAGTTAGGTGGCACTCCCCTACAAGTCTAATATTCCACGGGCTATATGGAATCCGCCATTGACTCGGCGGAGAAACCCCCAACCCAAGTGTGCCACAAGGGTTGGAGTTTCTGAGTCTAATACGCCACACGATACTTAAGTCAGCGTATAATAATATACCTGGATCGGCAAACCACGGTTCTAGGCAACGAGTTGCTTGAACTCAAGCCCTCTTCAGGAAGCCACCTAACATCTCTGTATGCCCATTTTTAACCTTTTCTGTACATGCAACATTCTGAATGTCTAAAATCATGAAAGTCTGAAATGTCTATTAGTCTGAGTCTGATATGGCATTGTTCTGAATTGGTATCGTCATACCAAGACTTGCAAGTCATGATTTCTGAGCCATAATACATTAATCTAAATCTTTAATTTAAAGCATAGCTTAGACCACCCAAAAACATGCAACTGATATAGAAGATTTTGTGTTCCGAAACTCAAGTCAAAATTATGCAAAAACTTTATCAAACATATGGTGGTCTAATGCCTTTAGCAAATCCATGCACTCTTTCATTACATGCATTATGAACATTAAACATTCATGCTAAATTCCCTCTTTAGTGATTTAAAACCACCTTCAAATCATAACAAGAGTTCAACCATTTCATATAGTGCTTTTCAAGAATGTATTCCAAAACAATTCATATGCTATGAAAAACCTGAAAATTCATAATAAGAGGGAACTAACCAAAAGTCATGCTCTCAATAAGAAATCAAAATACATGTTTTCATACATACATATTCTCAAATCACTTTGGGGATGGTTAAAAGACCAAAACAATGATATTAAAACATCTAATACATGAATATATATATATGTATATATATAGTTTCAAAAAAACCATTCTAAAACATGATTTATCTAAGCCCATGAGAATTTAGGAAAACCCAGCGTACCTCTATTTCAGAAAATAACGGATAATTCTTGAAGCTTGTGGATTGGGGATTCTGAATCACTAATTTGTTTTGAATGATTCTTAAACTACTTGGATTTTTATTTTTAAACTCTAGAGAGAGTTCTTGAATAATTTTGGGGAAAGTATGTGTATTATGGTGTTTGAGGGATTAAATCCCGCGTTTAAGATGATTGGGGAATGGTTAATTACCAAAATGCCATTAAAATTCAGAGGACTCACTGAAAAAGGCCTGGGGCGATCCACCAGGCGCCGCCTGGTCTAGAGCAACGCGATTAAGCAGGCGTTGCCCGCTCAATCACGGGCTAAGGTCCATCACACGCGATTTAGCAGGCGTCGTAGGCCAATCGCGCGCAGCTACTAGAATGGAATCCCAAACGTGTCCTTAAGCCCTTCTAACAATTCTAAAACTCTTTCGAGGTGTACCATTAACTTCCCCGATCACAACGCAACAAAAATTTCTAAAATCAGAGGTCGGGAAGACTGAAAAGTTGTATCCCGAAGATTTAGAGTTAAAAATAAAACTAAGTCTTTATTCTACACTTAGAACAATGTTCTAGTTGTTATCCTCTCAAACATAACACTAAAAATAAAATCGACTCGAGAATTTTTACGGGGCATTATGATAGGAGTGATTACCACACTTATGTTAATAAAGAATAATTCAGTTCGGGTCTATATACGTAGGTACGACGGTCTAAACTCTAGCCCGAAAATACGGGGTGTTATAGGGATTTTCTATTTCTAGAGGTCCAAAACCATTAGAAAGAGGTTAGCCAAATCTGAAAAAGTTTTATATTTTCCTTTTAGGAAAAGTAAAAGTAATTATGGTATTACTTTTATTTTCCTTCTAAGAAAAGTAAAACTTAAACTTAGTAAGAAAATCAGGGCAAAAACCCTAATAAATCTCTCTTTTTTGGCTTGACTTTTTTCACTTGATCCGCCTTCTTCACATCACAAGCATGAAAATCGTTCTTGATATAATCTTTATAACTGCTGCTTACCATAGTTAAAAATAAAGGTTAAAAGATCATGGTTAAAAATTAGTTTAAAAGTAATATTTTATTTTTATTTTTTAAGATGCAGTAGCAGGAATATTGAAAATATAGTTGAAACTTGTTCTCCACATGTAGTTCGATAAAAATCCTCATTATCATCAAATTGATTGCAAATTGGTTTGAACCGCCATGAACTTCTCTTCAACCTCATTTCACCAAACAACTGGACCTTTGAACTGTAGGCTCTGATACTACAGTTGTACCACATATTAATTAATATTAAGTTTTTTAGTATTGTTTTAAGAAACTGAAAAAAATAATTAACATGATTAGTTACTGATATCACTACAATTGTAGTCTAGATAACAGGTAAACATCCTGCCGTCTAATTTAGAGGTTTGAGTACTGTGGTAAGAGTTTACTTCCATTTGTGGAAAATCTGCACTGCCGACTCCTACAATAAGGATTGAAAGTGGCAAGCCGAATGCCCTCACTAGAGCATCTTTTGTTTCTTGCACATCGGTAAGACACCATACTAAAAGATTAAGATCACCAGATAAACTTAGAAATCTGACATTGAAAGATAATCCAGTTTTGATCCATTAATGATCGTTATAATGAGAAGGACAAAATATTTTCTCTGGTTATATTTGAGGGACTCGGCAGTAATTTCGGCACATTGTTAATTACATGCCCAAACAATGTGGGTCCAAAAAGGGTAAAATTCTGCAACGCACTAGCATAATCATCCATAATACCTCCCACACCTTCCACTTGTGAAAAAATCAAAAAGGAAAAAGGAAATTATTCATCAAAAAGAAGGTAAGAGAAAAGGAAATTATCAAAGGCATTGCACTATCATAGAAAACTGATTTTGAGATCTAAAGGTGCCATTTGGGAAGGTCATAAGGTAACCACAAACTAAATATTGCTATTATAAGAACCTCATGACAGTTATATAAGTCATCCCTAAATATCTTCAGATCTTCAGTGCTACTACCATTCTGAGAGCGACAGTCAGGTCTCTGATATCTTTGCAAACTTCAGCAATGCTAGTCGATAAAAAATTAGAGCCATAAAATACTCTCTCAGACCCTTTGTCCATCGTTTAAGTTTTGGCACACATTCATTAAGAAACCCATTTGATAACATTAATTATAATCAGTATTTGACTAGATTAATATTTGATTGTTATATTTTTCTTGCAATCGTGCTTCGGTGACATTCCTTTTAAGCCGACGGTGATACATAATAATCACAAGTAGGAAATTGTAATATGTCCAGCAATTAGTTAACAGTGTGGTTGCTACAGTGTAGTTGGTTAGACAGTTAGTTAAGCAGTTATAACTAACTCTAATAGCTGAGCTGATTGGGTACTGAATTCATAAGCTCTATATAAATATGTAATCACATTCATTTCATATATAGAAATATAGAAATTACTTTGTTCCCTCTAAATTTGTTCTCTGTTCTTCTTCTTTTTAACTGTTTCTCTCGAGTTCGTTACTCCTGAAACAGTATTTTCGATCCTCGAGTCCATTGAACTCCTGCTATCAAGTAGAATCTATTATCATTGGTATCAGAGCATACTTTCCTTGGATTTACGATGACAAAGACAGCAAGATCTTCAGAGAATTCTGCTTCTGAAGTGGTTGAATTATGAGAAATGGTGCAGAAATTAGCCACAGATATGGGAAATTTGATAAGGAAAGTTACTACTCTAAAGAAATTGGACCAGGTGGTTCTGGAATTGAAGGAATATTTGATGAATTCTGCAAAAAATCAAAGGAAAAAATCACCAGTAGGACAAGGTGAACCATCCAAAGCTAGGCAATCTGAGGTGAGAGGCAACAAGGATCAAAGCCCTGGCAGTTATCATAATCCCCAATCTAATTTTTTGAAGTCGTCACGAATGGAATTTTTGAAGCTTATAGGGGATGATTTACGCTCTTGGTTGTTCAAGATTGAGTAATTTTTTGCAATGGAAAAGGTCCCTACTTATGAGAAAATTACTATAGCCACATTGCACTTGGAAGGAGAAGAACTTCAATGAAATTTATCCTTCATGAGATATCGACAATATCTTTAATCTATAGGGTGGAATGAGTATGTGATGGCATTGGTGGAAAGATTTGAATCTGATTTTGATGACCCTGTGGAGGAGTTAAAGAAGATTAAACAAGTAGGCACTGTCAAAGAATATCAAGCTATGTTTGAAAGACATCTTACAAGAGTGAATTTGTCTGAGGAGAATGCAATTAGTTGCTACATTGGGGGACTATCACCAGAACTCAACACTCCTGTCAAGATTACCAACCCCACTTCCTTATCTCAAGTTTACAGAAATGCAAGATTGCAGGAGGCATACTTGGATGTTATTAAACCTCTAGTAAGTTCACATTCTGTACTTAGTTCAATAAAAATAGGAGATCAGAAAAATTTCAGTAATAAACCTATACTACCTATCCCTAATTCAACTCAAGGAATCTTTAATAAGAATCTGAATAGATGAAGGTTGAGCCTGGAGAAAATCAATGAAAAGAGAGCAAAGGGATTATGCTACTTTTGCAATAAAAAGTATACTGTAGGGCATAATTGTAAGACTTCTAAACAATTGTATTTGTTAGAATTGGAAGAAGTAGATGAAGCAGATAATGTACTGAATGAAACTGAGGTAGAAGTGCATGAGGAAGAGGAGAGCAAGTTAGAGTTATCTCAACCTGTTTAACATATGAAGATCTCCATTCATGCTTTAAATGGATCCTTAGGTTTTAGGACTCTAAAGGTGACTGGATACTATGCTAAGAAAGGGTTGCATATATTAATAGACATGGAAAGTTCTCATAACTTCATAGACCCTGACTTAGTACAACAGCTAGGGTGTGCAGTAAGATCTATTAGTCTACAAATGGTTGATGCAGCTAATGAAAGCATGAAAATAGATAAAATAACAACCATCACTTGGTTGTTGCAAGGAGCTGAGTTTTCAGCAGACTTTCTACTGATACCCTTGGGATTTTGTGGTGTAGTGCTTGGGGTGCAATGGTTGTTGACCTTGGATGATATCAAGATGAACTTCAGAAATCTGACAATGGAATTCTGGTACAAAGGCAGGAAATATGTACTAAGAGGTGCTGGGAATCAGGTGCAGACTTCAAGTGCTAGCAAGCTGGCTAAATACTCAGGTAATCAATCCCAACTTTGTATGATTCAAGTGATGCCTATGGAAAGTGAACAAATGAGGGAGCATTCAATAGATGTTGATGAAAGTGTACCTGAAAATAATCAAGCTTTATTGGATTTGTTATTGGAGTTTCACAAGTTGTTTGAAGAACCTAGTGGTCTACCATCTTCCAGGGGGTGTTTGATCATAGGATTGTCCTGCAAGCTGGAACTGAACCTACAAACAAAAGACCTTACAGATACCCTTCCATTAAGAAGGATATTATAGAAGGACTGGTGCAGTAGATGTTAGAGTAGGGGATTATACAGCCTAGTTGTAGTCCATTTGCATCTCTAGTAGTTCTAGTGGGTAAGAAAGATGGCACTTAGAGATTATGTGTTGACTATAGGGACCTGAATAAGTTTACTGTGAAGAACAAGTTCTCTATTCCTATTATTGAAGATCTATTGGATGAGATAGGAGGATCAAAATTATTTTCAAAGATCGACTTAAGATCTAGCTATCATCAACTAAGAATGGCTACAGAAGATGTGCCCAAAACTGCTTTTAGAACTCATTCAGGACACTTTGAATACTTAGTGATGCCTTTTGGCTTATCCAATACACCTGTTACATTACAAGGGTTGATGAACTTTGTATTTCAGAAATTTCTCAGGAAATATGTGCTAGTTTTCTTTGATGATATCTTGGTTTACAGTAGAACTATTGAGGAACATATAGCACATCTAAGGTCTGTGTTTGAAGAGATGACCAAGCATCATTTATTTGCCAAGAGAAGCAAGTGTCTCTTTGGAGTTCAAAAAATTGAGTACCTTGGCCACTTTATATCATCAGAGGGAGTATTAACAGATCCTCAAAAAATTGAAGCAGTGAGGAGATGGCCTATTTCATCTACTCTTAAACAATTAAAAGGGTTCTTAAGACTAGTTGGTTACGACAGAAGGTTCATACAAGGGTTTGGTGTAATCAGCAAACCTTTAAATGATTTAACAAAGAAAAATAACTTTCAATGGTCATCCATAGCCCAAAAAGCTTTTGATCACTTGAAGGAGGAATTGACACAGGCTTTTGTTCTTGCTTTTCCTGATGTCAAAAAGACATTTGTTATAGAGACTGATGCTAGTGGATTTGGAATAGGTGTTGTACTTATGCAAGAAGGGCATCCAATTGCTTTTATAAGCAAAGATTTGGCCCCTAAGCATGCTGCACTATCAGTATACGATAGAGAATTATTAGCAATTGTTCAAGCCATCACTAAGTGGTCTCAATACTTATTAGGGCAAAGGTTTATAATAAGGACTGATCAGAAGACTCTGAAGTTCCTTAAGGAGCAAAAGCTACACACTAATTCACAGTTGTTATGGTTGACTAAGCTAATGCCTTTGGCTACTCTATAAAGTACAAAAGAGGAGTTGATAATAAAGTGGTTAATGCCTTGTCAAGAGTCACTGGAGCTGAGTTGCTAGCCTTGTTCATTTCACCTACAAATACTGATTTATTTCAAGCTATTGTAGCTAGTTGGGATGCTGATATTGATCTGCAAAATCTCACTTATAGCAGAATCCTACAACTTACAGGCAATTCACCTGGAGTCATGGTCAGCTAAGAAAGAAATGTAGGTTAGTGGTTGGCAGGGATCCAGATTTGAGAAAAAAGATCATATCATTATGGCATACTAGCCCTCAAGGTGGTCACTCAGGTGTTAAAGTTACATTAAGGAGACTACTTACACTTTTTTATTGGAAGAACATAAGAGGGGAGGTGCAGAAATTCATTCAAGGCTATGATGTTTGCCAAAAGAACAAGTCTGATTTAGCTGCATATCCTAGTTTTTTACAACCTTTACCTATCCCTGATGTGGTATGGTCTCAAATTAGCATGGATTTTATTGATGGGTTACCTAAGTCTCATGGTTATGAGGTGATTCTTATAGTAGTGGACAGACTCAGTAAGTATGGGCATTTACTTCCACTCAAGCATCCTTATACAACTCAAACTGTTGCCAAAGCTTTCATGGATAATGTTGTGAAGTTGCATGGATTGCCTGATGCTATCACCAGTGACAGGGATGTTGTCTTCATCAGTTCTTTCTGGCAGGAATTATTCACATTACTAGGTGTTAAGTTGCATACATCTTCAGCATATCACCCCCAATCTGATGGTCAAACTGAAGTTTTAAACAGATGTTTAGAGACGCACTTGAGATGCTACTGCAATGAGGATGCATCGAACTGGTTTTCTTGTCTTTCTATGGATAAGTATTGGTATAATACCTCTCATTATTCAGCTATTCAGACAACACCATATGAGGCTTTGTATGGCAGACCTCCACCACTACATTTGCCTTACCTTCCTGGTGAATCAGCTTCAACTGAAGTTGATAACACCCTGCTAAATAAAGAGCTCAAACTTCAGTTGCTTAAGCACCATCTTACCAGAGCTCAGATAAGAATGAAACAACTGGCTGATGCTCATAGAACTGATAGGAATTTTGAGGTGGGAGACTGGGTTTACTTCAAGGTTCATCCCTACAAACAGGTTACTATCACTAATTATGCCTCACATAAGCTAGCTGCTAAGTTTTATGGACCTTTACAGATCATTAAAAGAGTTGGTCCGATTGCCTACACTCTTTTTCTACCTGATTCTGTCAAGTTACATCCTACTGTCCATGTTTCTTTGTTAAAGAAATGTTATGAGTTGCCTCCACAGATCTCCTATCATCCTACAGTTGACTTGGTATATCCTCATTGTCCTGAACCTGAGCTAGTCTTACAAAGAAGGATGGTAAAGAAAGAGAATAAGGTTGTTGCACAGGTGTTGATCAAGTAGACTGGTGTACCGCTGATATTGCTACTTTGGAATTTGCTAGTGTACTGAACACTAGGTTTCCTTTATTTGATCCTTGAGGTCAAGGATCTTTTGTATGAGGGGAGTACTGATACACAATATTTACAAGTAGAAAATTGTAATATGTCCAGCAATTAGTTAACAGTGTGGTTGCTACAGTGTAGTTAGTTAGATAGTTAGTTAAGCAGTTATAACTAACTCTAGTAGTTGAGCTGATTGGTTAGTGAATTCATGAGCTTTATATAAACATGTAATCACATTCATTTCATATATAGAAATTACTTTCTTCCCTCTAAATTTGTTCTCTGTTCTTCTTCTTTTTAACTGTTTCTCCCGAGTTAGTTACTCCTGAGACAGTATTTTCGATCCTCGAGTCCATTGAAATCCTGCTATCGAGTAGAATCTAGTATCAGACAGTCTATAGAAATAGCTTCTCTATTCCACAAAGGTAGGGGTAAGATCTGAGTACATCCACCTCCTCAGACCCTACTTGTGGGATTACACTAGGTATGTTGTTATTCTTGTTGTATTTGACTAGATTACCCTTTCTCTCTTCCTTAAGAGTAATTAATGCCAGTGTGCCTTCTTGGCGTAGAAGTAATGAAGGAACTGAAAAAACAATTAATGCTTTTTTGTACTATTATAAGCCAAAGTGACAGATAAACGAACTGGAGGAATGTAATATATAAAATGACTCACAACCTGTAAATCTCTAAATACCAGAGCTGATTAACAATACCTCAGACGCACCTGGACCTCCACCGAAGTTAAAACAGTGAGATATTGTTCCATCATATGCCTTGCCACCAAATCCCCAAGCAGGAAAGAGCTTATCAGAATCATAGAATTGTATGACATCTCCAACCTCCATAATAGCCTGTAACGAATACAATGACCAACAATCAGCAAAACTTTTTTAGCATGCAGATTCTGAGCATGACAACTAAGTAGTAGTTTGGCCATGAAAAGTTTTACTTTATTCTGAAAAATTATTTCACTTTAGTGTAAAAGGTGAAAAACTTTATGTGTTTGGCCATGAGAATTTTAAATACAGAAAACTTTATGTGTTTGACCATGAGAATTTTAAATACAATTTCGGTACTGTATTTGGAAAAGTGAAAACAAGTTCTACTTGTTTTCACCTTTTTCACTCATACTTCTCTCACAAAATTTCAAAAATAACTTAAATTTATATTCATGGTCAAAAACAACTCCAACTCCAACTTCAACTTCAACTTCAATTCCAACTCCAACTTCGGAAAATTATGATTTTCATAGCCAAATGGGGCCTAAGTTTCTATTAGTTTGCATATGAAATGAGCTTAAATGAAGATTTGGGATTCATATAAACAGCCCTAACTTGTTTAGGATTGAGGTGTAGTTGTTGTTATTTGCATAGCTAGACCCAGAACACTAAGATTTTGTAATAGATCAGAAAGTTTCAGGTAATATCGAATTTAAATGTGCATAGTGTCATATTCCAAGCAAACAATGCTCAATCATTAAGATAACATTGCTATTGGGCATAACAATTGGACAAATTCGTCACTAGAGCCTAAAACTTCATAAAGTGCTCACAAATATCATGGGTCACAATATTCTTATTATATGTTTCTCTTCTCCCTGGGGCACAAATAACATTCAGCTGTCCTGTTATTAGGCAATGAAATATTGGAATGTAAAGAACATGTAGTCAGTAAAGAATCATCTTACCCTCTGGTAAGCATTCAAACAGCCAGAAGGATCAACATAATGCAAGGAATCAGGGCTGCGAGGATTTCCATTTGAAGCTAGGCATTGTATGTTCAAATGCATCAGCGAAAGAGTCTTAAACCAGGCCAATTAAAAATTAAAAAAAAAGCATGAAAAGATTTTATAGTGCTTTCGCCAGTAAAAATCCACAGCAACCATAAAACTAAGCTCAAATTCACTAGAAATGTAGTCAAGAAAACTATAGAGCTGCTTCTCAGCATATCCTTCAACAAGAAGTTGACCTTTCAGGACCTGAAAGCAGTCAAACAGGTGAAAATATTACATAAAAATTAGCAACCAAACCCACCCTACACCCCCCACCCCCCAAAAAAGGAACGATCAACTACTGAGGAAAGTTTACCTTTTCATTACCCCGTAAACCAGAAGGTTGTGAGATAAAATTTGCACGAACTCTGCTCTTGTGAAAATTTTCAAGGTCTGCCACTGTTTTTTGTAATTTCCTGCATTAAAAGTGGTGATCTTTAACTCTTAAGAAACATAAAAAATGAAAAGAAGAAAAAATCTATGACAAGTAATAAGAGATGCCATAACTGAAACCAAAAAAAATAAACGACAAGCTATAATTTATATACTGAACAGGTACCCAAGGAGAACATGATTTCCACTGCTGTTAAAGTCGAAGCAACCTATAACTAATGGATTATCCTGCAAGAAACAGAAAGACCTACTAAGATCCAAAACAAAAATAAATAGTGAGATAATATTAAGCCTATTAGGAAGGGGAGCCTTGGAGCAATTAGTAAAGTTGCTACCATGTGATCAGGATGTCACAGGTTCAAGCCATGGAAAAAGCCTCTAACAGAAAAGCAAAGTAAGATTGCGCAGAATAGACCCTTGTGGTCCATCCCTTCTCCGGACTCAGAGCATAGCAGGAGCTTTAGTGCACCGGATGACCCTTTTTTTAAAAAATATTTAAGCCTATTACTGCAACGTATGCTCCAATTTTGTCTTTATCTTTCATCAAAAGACACTGAAGATCAGATAGAAACAACACAAAAGCCAACTGAAAGAACCGTCAGCTAGAATGACATTGCACCAGGCACATGCAATGTTAAAAGCAATCAAAGTATCAATGGTCGAAGGGTGATAGAGTTCAACCAGATAAATCAAGCAGCAAGCAATTTACCTTCTCAAAGGAGAAACTACCTTAGTCACAAATTGTTGCATAGTTAGACAGACAGGCCTTCATATGGGGGTTCAGGTTATTATTATCGACTTCTGTCTTGCAAATTGGAACAGAACCTCCAGTTTCAGTAATCCTAGATATTCTCAAAAAAGGATCCTGAAGGAAGAAAATATAAGACAAGGAACAAATGAGACTGAAAACACCAAGAAGATACATAAGAAAGTACAATTTCTGTTACATACACTTTTTGAGAATAAATCCTTGTTTTCCAGGTTGGTACATTGCAATGTCATCTCTACAGCAGTTCTTGAAGTGACTGTTTCTTCTGCAAGAACAGTAATTCCCCCTAAGTTTTTCGGCACATGGCCATTCCTGTTGTGTAGATTCAGTGTTAAACATCGGCTGCACTTGGTTACATTCTGCAGTAAGATAAAAAGGTATGAAAGTGTGTAAAATCTCCAATATCATGATGCTAACAAATATATGATATTGCAGTAGTTAGTGAATCTGAGGTGTAGTAACTACTTGACAATTCAATCAAGGAAATTTTTGGAGTTGCTGGGGGATTGTAAATGATAAGCATGTCTCATATACAGGAAGCTGTAATTAAAACCTACCACGAAATTCAATATCCAGAAATGTCCCCCTTCAACAAGCACAACATGTTGTGTAGGTGCATATGCAGATATTGGACGACATAAAAACTTTTAAATACAATCAGCTTACATTACTGCCTTTGTGCACTTGTAGTGCTTCTACGACAATATCCATTGAAGGACACAGATCCTTGTAATCACGATCACTAGCTAAGACAGGTGATTCACCATAATACAACTATCATGGCCAAACATGAGAACATAAACCGGAAAAACCACTGATGATATAATAAGCTTCTCAAAGAAATATGAATACAAGACCTATGATCTAACATTTGCTAACATCATTTGATAGTCTGTAGACACAAACTTACAATACACCTATTCCACTAATATCAAGAGTCAATATCACCAAGAAGCAGCGGAACAAGGATAAGAAATGGCAGGGATGCTGCAGAGTTTGTGTTTCTCAAGTAAATGCAATAACATACCTCGGAGAGAACACAGCTGACTTCACTAAGGAAATCTTGGTCTTTCAATTTAAGATCCTGCAGTGCAGAAAATATTAAGAATTAGCCATAATCCTTGACAGATATATCAATGAAACACTGGAACTTATTTGCTGATCAATAAAGCAGATTATGCATAAAATATGTATATTTGGTCAAGGAGAAAGGAAAAATTATTAAACATTAGCAGTTCCATGTATTATTTTTTTATGAATAGCAGTCCAAAGAATTATTCGAATTGAACATATCAAGCTTGATTGATCCAACAAACTTCGAACAAAGATTACGTTCATTTATAGATTAGTTGAAGTCGAGAACAGTCTTTTGGAGTTTATCTGCAAAGACAGGAAAGTATACATTGGTAGAAAAAAAACAGATTCTTAAGCATTTTGCTTCCATCCTTCTTTTTAGTATACATGTTTCAAGTACCAAGGAAAAATTTCAAATCTCAAATGCTAAAGAAAGGAAGACAAAAATATTAATCCAGAAAAATCTTAAATCAAGCTAGAGAAACATACACGTGACTCAAAGAATTGAAGCCAAAAATATTAGATCCAGAAAAATCCAATGTCAAGCTAAAGAAAAAAGTAAAATGTTCTACATTTGAAACATCAAAACAGTCATACCCAGTGTTGTGTAAAGTGCTTGCTTCTCGCTTTATGCTCGTTGCTACAACTTTTATTTAGCTTGTTCCGTGCTTACTCACTTCACTCGCTCTTGTTCAGTAGCGATTCTTCATTCTTTAGATAGCAACGTGAGAGCGCCGAAATTCCATTCAGTTCAGGTCCTTAGTTCCGGTCGAATCACGAGCAAAGCTCGACACTGCTAACGAAGCTCTACGACAAAGCATGTCCATTATTTCCATTATAGGGCCAATCACACTGCGCTCTCTCTTTACAAACGGTATGTAGAAAAATATACGTGACTCAAAGAATTGAAGCCGAAAATATTAGATCCAGAAAAATCTAATGTCAAGCTAAAGAAACAAGTCAACTGCCTATTTAAACGGATGAAAAAAATTGTTTAAATCTAAAGATGCACAAGAACATTTCTCTTGGTTACTTCAATCAAAGCATCATTTCCTAATTGTGTCATCAAGAACAACAGACGAAGATCTAAGATTTGAAGTTTAAGATTGCCTACAACGATGTCAAGTTAACGTACAATAATAATATAATCTACAATCAAATATTTAAAAAGAATTGTAATGTAGTTTCATTGGAAAAGTATTTGAATTAGCATCTATGAATAGGGTCTTAGAGTAATAATGTAGATTCAACAATTCAATAATACTTTCTCTTATATTTCTCACGTGGTATTAGAGGCTTTATGATCTTAGTAGTGATTCAAAAATAGCTTTTGCAGCCAACAGGGGATTATAACTCATATATTTTTTTTATCAAGTAAACAATTTCATTTATCATGAGGCCAAATCAGCCATATTCAAGAAGTATATCAAAAAGTAAAGAACCTACAACGCGACACGATTCTCTACAAAAGAAACCCAATCCTCTATACAATAGACTACATGGGAGCATGAAAAATGAATAAGGGACCAGAGGCTACTTTTCTACTGCCCAAAAGTCATTTCTACCCCTTCAAAAGTCCTCCTATTTCTCTCCAAACTATCCACAAAAGGAACAACATTCCAAGCTATGTACTTTCTCCTGCTTCTTCTAGTTTTCCAGCAAAACCACATTTCCTTCACAGATCTAGGCATCACCCAAGATGTACCAAATCAGCTAAACATATCGCATATATGAGTTTTCCAGTTATAACTCATATGGCAGCCAGTCTAAACAATGCTTATATTAGCAAAAGTTGGGCCAACGAGCTTCTTTCTGGTGGCTTCTCATATCTAAGTTTTGTAGAATGATGTATCTTTCGTGACTACTTTCTCATATCTAATTTGTGTAGCACCATGCATCTTTTTGGTGACTACTTTCTGATTTCTAACTTTCATAGCATCGTGCATAATTTCCGATGACTACTTTTTCAAATCTGATTTGCGTAGCACCATGCATCTTTTCTTACTATTTTCTCATATTTGAGTTGCGTAGACAGATCAGATTAGTTTCATGCATCTTTTCGATGATTCCTCATATCTATTTTTCATAGTTCCGTGCGACTCCTCAAATCTGATTTACGTAGTTTCAGTTTTCATCACAGTCATGTGAAAACCAACACCAAGAGGCCTAGTGTCTCTCTGCGACCAAACCCCAACCAGCACCACTATAAATCGACCTCCCACTCATCGGCCGAGGAGATCGTCACACAGCGAGATCTAACTATGCGACAACGCATGAAATACTTTTCGGCCACTTTTCTAGCAATATCCCTTTTGCAATTGGGTCGCGTCATCGTTACTACGCATATAATTTTCTCAGAATTTGACCACTTTTCAATAGTCAAATCTAATAGTCTAGCATCTTAGTACTGTTCCGGCGATTCTAGGTTTGTGCCCACTAGTTTTTCAAGCAATCCTTTCTCTGATAGGTTCGCTCAGTCCTTGCGAGCCTTTTCATTAGTTTTATTTTGGATTTTGATCACCAAAATCCTAATCTAGCGACCTTTGTCAATTTTTTAATTTCAAATCCCTTTCGCTTTTTTTGGTGGTTCAGTACAATTTCTACTAGTATGCATCACTACTTTTGGTTTAATTCGATGATTAAGTCCAAACTCTTAATGATGAGATTAAAAAAGCAAACATCACTTTGTCATGAGATAGGCAAAGAGTCCAGATACTAATTACCCAAGTTTAGCATGAGAGGACTAAGCATATTGAGATTAATTGTCACTTTGTCATAGAAAAGATACTCTCAGGAGATACTGTTACAAAATTTATAAAGTCGAATGATCAACTGGCAAATATCTTCAAGTCCTCACCAATCATCGTATTAATTACATCTGTAACAAGCTTGGTACATATGGTGTGTATGCACTAGCTTGGGAGGGATTATTAAAATATGAATAGGAGAAAGAATAGTATACAGAATCCTACTTGGAAAAAGATTGTACTGTAGTGTCCCGCTTGGAAAAAGATTGGAATGTAGCACCTACAAATAGGGTCTTAGCATAATAATGTACTTACAATAATTCAATATTATTTTCTGTTATATTTCTCACAATATATATAGGTTTTGGGCAAAAGCTATTGCGTTCATGTGAACCCATACGTAGTACTGTAGATCCGCCCATTCAAACACCTCTCATGTCCACAGGTGAGCTTCCTTAATGTCAATCAAGTAAAGACCAAAAAAAATTATTTTAAATTGAGAAAAAAATACAAAAACCAATTATATATGTATCAGCCTGCTCAAAATTTGACACAAAAAATTTGTGGTGAGAGTAAAGGGGGCAATTTATTCATTAAAGAGTCATTTGATTGTTGGTTAGAGTTATGTAGGTATTAGTAATACATGCATTAGTTATATAGATAGTAATGTAGGGATTAGTTAAGTAGGTATTACAAATGTGGGAATTAGTTATGTAGGGATTAGTTATGCACGATTTAGTCATGCAGGGTTTAGCTATTCATGTATAAGTTATTGCATCTCTTATCCTACATAAAATAATAGGCATAATACATAAATATGATCCTAAACTTGACACCAAATTATAACTTTGACCTTAAACTTTGACAGTGCATAAATATGACCTTTAACTATTCAAAACTGCACAAATATGACACTCGATCCTATGTGGCAAAGCACGCGTTCGACACGCAAAACTGGGCACGTCAAGCTTAAAATCTAAGGGCATAATATATAAATATAACCCTAAACTCGACACCAAATTATAACTTTGACCTTAAACTTTGACAGTGCATAAATATGACCTTTAACTATTTAAAACTGCACAAACATGACCTTTAAATGACCTTTCACTATTATTTTTTCATTATTTTCGGCTCAAAGATGAAAATGACATCTAATTTCTTTTGACATTGCGGAAAAAGAGCAATATTGAAGATTTATTAATTAGGTGGGTCAGCCTCATACTAAAAAATCTCACGGGTATGTATATATATTATGAAGTAGTGGGCGAATTTATGTTATATAATATATCTAAATATAATTTATTTAAATATTAAATTAAAGATGAAACTATACTAACAATAAAAAAATTATAGTTTTAATAAAATATTATTAAATTAACGTTATTAAGGATAGTAGTAGTATATTAAATTAACGTTGTTAAAATATTATTAAATTAACGTTATCAAAACGTTATTAAATTAACGCAGGAACGGACCTACATGGTTGCCATGGGGTTCATCCGAACCCCCTCGATAAAAAAATTACGTTGTATATATAAGGTAGAAAATCTATATTTATGTACGTATATTAATGTTGAACCACATGAAACAAGGCACTTAGATAGCCCAGTGGTGTTATTTGATCTTTTTGGGCTTTCCTTTCAGCCTACTGCGCGGGTTCGATCCCTGCTAGTGACTTTTTTTTTTAATAAAAAAAAGCTAGTTGTTGCTGCTATAGAAATAAATAAAATAATAATAATTAAAACGACGTAGTTTTAACACAAAAAAAAAAACTTTGACATAGCACAAATATAACCTTTAACTATTCAAAATTGCACAAATATAACCTCCCTCCAAGTCAGCCCTTTTAACGATATAGCACCGTGTGATTGAATGAGCTTTCCACATAGGCGCAAGTGAAACTCACGCAGGGGTTGCAAAATCAGAGGTCATATTTGTTCAGATTTTGAATAGTTAAAGATCTTATTTGTTCACTATCAAAGTTTAAGGTCAAAGTTATAATTTAGTGTCAAGTTTATCATATTTATATATTATGCCAAAATAATACATAGCCCTCATAACTTATACATGTATTAGTTATGCGGAAATACAAACATGAACCAAGTATGTTTTAAGTGAAAAGACAAAAAACCAACCAAATATTGAATAACCAAAGCTAGATTTTATGTCAGTATTATTTTTTCTCATTTTTATAACCAAAACATGTACTAAAAAATTATGCGCGGTCTTAATATATACATGAATGAATCTTCTCTAACCAGTAATCAAACGACCTCTAAGGATTCATATTATTATGGAGACGTAAGGGCTTATATTCGTACTCATTACAAACCCCTTGTCTTCACCCCAATCCCCTAAAAAGAAAGAGGGGAAGGGGGAAATTGATACCCATATGAAAGCTAAAGTTGCAGTATATTTCTCTATACCTCAGATGGACAACAAGGTTCTGAAAACCGTAAACAATGTTCCACTTGAAGAAAGTAAGCATACCTTGACTGGTGTGTTTTGATATTTTGTGTTACATCATAGACATTGAAACTGAAAATAAAAAAGTTAAGTTGGTAAAGTGCGTCAGTAGCTCGTTGAACTTAATTTTTTCACAAGTATTTTTATAGTAATTTTATTATATCATTTCCAATTCATTATTATAAGTCATTAAAGACATGTCTGTTTCACTATTTCAATCGTGCTTTTACTATATCACCCCTAATTAATTATTATGATCATCTAAGCATTGTACCAATTAAATTGAAATAGAAAAAAATATATTATAATTCACAATAATTAAAAATTTAAATTATTTTTAAAATATAATTAACTATCAATGTCATAAAAGTTTAAACAAGGAGGGTAACATATATAATTTAAAAGTATATTAAAAGTATTAGAAATTATAATAGTTAACAATTTAAAATATCAAAATAAAAAATTGTAATGTATTTTATAAAAAATCCTATAAATTAATTATTAACTTAAAAAACTTAAAAGATATAAAATATTTCACTAACTCTCGAAATTATATCAATGTCTCTTAAATTAGAATAGAAGAAAAAGTATTATAAATCACAATAATTAAAAACTTAAATTATTTTTAAAATATAATTGACTATTAATGGCACAAAAGTTTAGACACGGAGAGTAACATATATTATTTAAAAGTTACACAAAAAATTTATAAATTACAATATTTAACAACTTAAAATATTTAAAAATATATTTAAAATATGATTAATTATCTAAATTTTATTTTTATCGCATAAATCGAGATTAAAAAATAATATATATTACACTCCTGCTAGCACGGAACCTGATATCTAGTAGTATAATATGTTCAGACAAGCATTATTGATACAATTTTTCCCAAATGAAATATTTATAGTATGGTGCAAATATTTTAGACCAGATAAGGAAAATTTCGTTGTGTTAGTTTTTTTTAGGAATAGCTAGTTCTCTTATACATTTTGTGGAAATACTAACACAACAAATTCATTCACTTTTACACTTCAATCATTTTATCCCAAGGCCTTATTTTTCACCACAAAATATGGTAAACTTCAAATACGTGCATTTTATTTGGCATTACATCATAAATGCCTACAGATGTTCAATATGTGACAGAGAGCGTCTTTGGTACGAAGGAAACTATTTTTTCCTGTTTGATTGACTTAAATTTTTTCAAAATTTTCTTTCAATTTCACTCTCAAGTTAAAATGTCTATACAATTCTCAAAATTACTCACGTGATACGAGAATAATCACGGATATGGACTTATGAGAGTGCATATTTTGCCCAAGACTTGGTGTGTGTAATTGATGTGTAAAAGATGGCCAAAACACACCAAAAATCAGTCCACTTCTCACACTTGATGGACGCCCCACCCTTGAAGGGTATTTTGGTCATTTTACTTTCTATTTTGTAATGTACTATATAAGGAACATTTTAGGGTTTCTTTAGTAGTTTTTGATGACATTTTTAAGTCTTGTAAGACTTGAAACACAATAGTTAGGGCTTGGAAAAGCCACCAACCGAAACTAGGGCAAAATCTAGTGTGGATTCACTCGTGATTGTAGTTTTCTTGGAAACGTCGACGCTTGAGAGGTGGAATCCGATCTTGTGTCACGTAAGAGATAGGTGATTATTGCGTGTGGTGTTAAGGGTTCAAGAGTGCACCACATTCTTGGGTTCTTAAGATTACATCTTCATTTGTCATTCTATCTATCTATTTCTTTATTGTAATCTTGTGTTCGTGTAGTGTTTTTTTTCTTGTTAACTCAAGCCGTGTTTCTTGTTGTTCTTGCTATATTGTTATCATTTTGTTGTTGTTGTTGCTGTTTTGGGTGTTGGACTTTACAAACTCGTGATTCTTGTGTTGTAGTTGTTGGCCGAAAGTTGCTTTCAAATTGATTCTCGTTTTGTGCTCGAATTTTGGATTGTTTTTGAGTCTTTTGTGCCTTCCTTTGTTTGTATCGTATCATTTAGTATCAGAGTATTGCTTGATCTTGTCCCCACAAGATCAATCTTAGGCTTGAAGGTTGAAAAATAAAATAAAAAAACAGATTTGGTGTTTTTTGTTGTTCTTGGCAGAGAGTGAGGATGTTGTTTTACAACTAACGTGTTTTCTTTTTTTATAGGTAACTCCTTTGCCATAATGGACACCATATTGGCCCACTTTGATGCTATTTCCTGAGAGATGGCTAACGTGAATGCGGGTCTTGAAAAATTGGGCTCGAATATGTCTACTATACTTGAGAGGTTTGATCGAGTGGAGAGTCGAAGGAATTCTCGTGTTTCTACATCCGAAAATCTCAAACAATCAATCCTCCAAGACCACCACCAAATGACATAGACATAAGCCAAGCCACCAAATGCCCTCCAACCTAAGACCTAAGTAGGTCACTTCTCCCTCAATTCGATCAAGTCCAACAAGAGAAACTTGGAAGCCAATCTCCTCTCATCCAAGCTCCACAACTGAAGCTCCACATTAACAAATCAATCCTTTCACCCAAAACTCCACTTCACTAAAACTGATATGTCCATATAGAGGAGTGTGGTAAAAAGGAACATAGAGACATGGAGCCTACAATGATGCGTAGATGATGGCAGAGAAGTTGAGGGGTAAACATAGGGAACCACGAGGAACCCTCCACCAAGGAGAGAGGTGGGATGTGTTTAGTATTTACTTTATCTTTCACTATGTGTTTTGGGTGAGAATAAAGACAAAGCTCAAGATGGAGAGAAAGTCGAGGTTCAAAATGATTAAGTTGACCAAGACTTGTATTAATGAGCTCTCGGGTTCCTTATGTTCTTTGCGAACTATTTTTTTATGCCTTTTCATGTTTTTTTTTGCGGGCTATTTTGAGTGGTTTCTTTTGAAGTGACCAAGTGAACAAGGTAAAACAGTGAATTTGTGGACAAATTCCTCTCAAGATGGAGAGGATGATACGAGAATAATCTCAGATATGGACTTATGAGAGTGCGTATTTGTCCTGAGACTTGGTATGTGTAGTTAATGTGTAAAAGATGGCCAAAACACACCAAATATTAGTCCATTTCTCACACTTGATGGGCGACCCATCCTTGAAGGGTATTTTGGTTATTTTACTTTCTATTTTGTAATGTACTATATAAGGAACATTGTAAGATTTCTTTAGTAGTTTTTTATGACATTTTTAAGTCTTGTAAGACTTGAAACACCATAGTTAGGGCTTGAAAAAGCCACCAACCGAAACTAGGGCAAGATCTAGTGTGGATTCACTAGTGATTGTAGTTTTCTTGGAAACAACAAGGCTTGAGAGGTGAAAACCGATCTTGTGTAATGTAAGAGATAGATGATTTTTATGTGTGTTGTTAAGGGTTCAAGAGTGCACCACATTCTTGGGTTCTTAAGATTACATCTTCATTTGTCTATCTATCTATCCATTTCTTTATTGTAATCTTGTGTTCGTGTAGTGTTTGTTTTCTTGTTAACTCAAGCCGTGTTTCTTGTTGTTCTTGCTATATTGTTATCATCTTATTGTTGTTGTTGTTGTTTTGGGTGTTGAAACACCTTACAAACTCGTGATTCTTATGTTGTAGTTGTTGGCCGAAAGTTGCTCTCAAATTAGTTCTCGTTTTGTGCTTGATTGTGGATTGTTTTTAGGTCATTTGTGCTTTCCATTGTTTGTATCGTATCATCACATTTACCCAATCCCCTACCACCCCCACCCACATCAAAAAATATATTTAATTCCTTACAAAAATTTTAGATTTTTTTTCTTAACTCATCCCTACCCTTACCACCCCTCTAAAAAGATATTTAATTTTTTAAAAACATAAATAATTTTTTTCTTACTGCACCCTCACTCCCTACCCCCTACCCCTACTAGCCACCACCCTAAAAAAATTATATCTTAGTTTCTTTTTTGCAAAAAAAAAAAAAAACACTCAAAACTTTTTTCTTAACCCCCTCCTCTCTCTACCGCCAATTCTGGCCCCCTAAACTACCAGCTCCCCTCCTAAAAAAAATTAATTTACTTTTTAGAAAAAAAGAATTATTATCTCTCCCTTTTTATCCTATTCGTTCTCATTGTTTCCTACTGAATATATACAAATACTTCTAAAAAATATTTTTCTACTTACATAACGAACACAAGAATATAAGTAAGAAATCGTTTATTTTTCTAAGAAATATGGTCCTCCTCCGTATCGAATACACCCAAAAAAAGCGTTTCTTAGGGTCAAGAATTATTTTTCTAAAAAGTATTTTCTGTTCTTTAGCTAAACACTAAAATGTATTTTAAAAAAAATATTTTTTCATTCACCAGCCAAAACTGTAACGCCCCTCATCATCAATGCGTTAGCTCATGGTAATATTCTCTTACAATTAAATGACTATAATAGTGTCAAAGAGACTTAGTCTTATTTTTTTAACTTTTAAAGTATGTAAAGTTTAAACCATATATAATTTCCCTAATTTTGACTTTTTATCATGTGGTAAATTGAATGAGCTTTCCGTCGATATAAGATTAACCCAAATTCGATACCCGGGCAAGAAGTTATGGCTAGTTTAATTCCTAGTCATAAAACACCGTTATTTTGGTGCATGGCGCGTCGCGGAGGGGGTTTACTTAGAAATTGTCAAATTCCAGTAGCCTAGCGCGATTGTGGCGCGTCGCGCTGAAGTTTTAGGTCCCAACCAATGGGACAACACGATGGCTCTGCATCACGGTGACATTAAGAAGCCCATTCGTCAATTTTCAGTGAGCCACCGCGATTGTGGCACGTCGCGGTGGCCCATTAAACTGGCCTCCCAGTTATATTTTATTCCGTATCATTAAGGGCATATTGGATATTTTTCCACCCCCTTATCATCTTAAACACGAGATTACACTCCCAAGTGACCACATTATTCATATTTTCATCAAAAATTCACAAGAACACTCTCTAGGGTTTCAAACTAAAAACCCAAATAACTCAAGATTTAACCGTGGCTTTTCAAGATTGATTGAAAATTCGGAATTCCCAAATCGTAGGCTTCAAGAATCATCCAATATTTTTTGTATTGAGGTACATGGGGTTTTCCTAAAAATCTCATAGGCATAGAAATCATGATTTTTAAGAAAGGGGTTTTAGGTTTATGATTTATAATCATGTTTTAGAAGTCTCAATGACCTTGTTTTGGTCATTAGGCCTTTCCCCAAATTGATTTGAAATTCTTTATATGTGTATGCATGTGTTTAAGGATGAATATTCAATTGAGAGCATGAATTATAATGAATCCCTTTCTTGATATGATTTTTCCCATTTTTCGTATGATATAGATTGTTTTGAAAATCATGATATGAAAGGTCTTGAATTATACTATGACTTGAACATAATTATGGAATCAAAAGAGAGGTTTGTGCATGTTGATAAATGTTGAATATACATATAATGAAAGAGTGCATGGTTTTTCCAAAAGTACATGACCACTATATGTTTGAAGAATTTTTGCATAGTTTTGACTTATGTTTCGAAACATGAAATCTCTTATACTATTTGCATGTTTGGGTAGTCTGAATTGATTTTTGATGAAAGAATCATGCATGATGCATTATGGCTCACAAAAAAGAACTTGCAAGTCTTGGTGTGACGACACCAACTCAGATAATGCCACGTTAATTCAGCATAGAATAGAATGCATGCTTGAAATCAGATTTTCAGATTGTTGAAACTAAGATGATGTATGTTTCAAAACAGACTAAAATTGGGCACAAAGAGAGCTTAGGTGTTCCCTAAAGAAGGCACGAGTTCGGACAACCTATTTCCCAAAATCGCAATTTATCGATCCGGGTATATTATTATACGCTGGTATAGTTCCCTGTGGTGTATCAGACTCTGACACTCAAACCCTTGCGGCACACTTGGGTTGGGGGCTTCCCCACCAAGTCAATGGTGGATTCCATATAGCTCATGAAATATCAGACTTGTAGAGGAGTGCCACCTAACTCAGAAGTAAAACAAAGAACAGAGGCTGCATTGACAGAAAAGTTTTATGATTATCAAATATGCCCATGTGTTTTGGAATTTATATCGTATGTGATTTTTTATGACTAGCTCTCAACTATTTTACTTATATTAAAAGTTTTATTTTGGATTGCTCTATGTATCAGTACATCTGTATTGACCCCCTACCTTCCAGGTTTTAAGGCACAGTCTAGGGGTCTTGATAAGTAGTAGATTTCTTCAGACAGAAGTGCAGGGTCTAGTTGGTGAGCCTTCTATATTTCAGAAGGCCTAATTCTTTTTCATACATTTATTATCAGTTATGGTTTTCTTCTACTAGGGGCCTTATCCTAGTTTTCAGACAGTGTTATTAGTCATATAATAGAGATTTCGTAGATGGCTTTCAGATGTCATTAGATGGCTTGGGATTTTATTTACCCTTGTTGAATTTATATCAGACTTATGACCATGATTTCGTTTTGTTAAATAATTCTGTATTTTCCCTCTATTAGATGAATGTTGTGCATGATTACCAGATATATAGAGACGCTCGGGACTTCATGGTTTGAGATGTTCATTACGGCTAGGGCCTCGATTCGGGTCATGACAAACTTGGTATCAGAGCACGGTTCATGATCCTAGGGTGTCTGCGAAATCACGTCGGGTAGAGTCTTGTTTATGGGTATGTAGCGCGCCATACTTATAAATAAGAGGCTACTATGCATTTAGAAATGTTTCCCCCATTTGTAATTTAGTTCGTTCTTTAGAGTCTAATCTATCCTCTAATCTGTGATCTCTTGCATTAAAGAAAAACAATCATGCCTTCCCGTCGTACTATCGATCAGAATATACAGACAGATGAGGTCCGTTCCACTCATGGGATGAGGTCCCAAAACAAAGCCCCGACTCTAGAGATTGATGCTACTCCAGGAGTCCCACCTACTCGGACCAGCCTACCCAGGGCACCTAGAGCTTCTCGAACGGGGACTAACCGCACTCAGCCTCGCGAGAGAGAAGTATCTAATGCAGAATTCAGATAGTCCATTCACATGCTTGCATATTTGGTAGCTACACAAACTCAACGATAAAAAGATATTGGGTCTGGATCGGTCACATATGAGGCTACTAGGGTAGGTTAGTTCATGAGAATGAACCCGCCCAAGTTTTCGGGCACCAAGATAGAGGAGGATCTACGGGAGTTTGTGGATGAGATGGAGAAGATCTTCAAGGTGATGCATGTAGATGAGGTGGAACGGGTGGAATTAGCAGCTTACCATCTTAAAGAAGTTACGAACTAATGGTATAATTTGTGGGAGGATTCTAAGGGGGAGAGTGCTGAGCCCATGGTATGGGGCGAGTTCGTGGAAGCCTTCTTTGATCAGTTCTTTCCCTTTAAGTTAAGAGAGGCCAAAGCTGATGAGTTTATGAACCTTAAGCAAGGAAAAATGAGTGTTAAAGAGTATAGTCTGATGTTCAACTAACTATCTCGTTATGCTCTGGAGATGGCTGGTAATATGAGAGCCCGAATAAGAAAATTTGCATCGGGCCTTTCAGATAACTTAGTGCTTAAATGTAAGGGGGCTATGCTGAATAGGGACGTAGACTTTTCTAGGTTGTCAGTGCATATGCAGTAGGTAGAGGAGTAGAAGAAGAGAATCGCTAAATCTAGAGAGAAGGACAAATAGGAAAAGAGAGCCAGAACAACGGATCAGAACCACAGTCAGCTACAGAGTGGTAATTGGGAAAATAAATAGCGCAAGAAGAAGAATTGGGGTAATGCTCAGTCCACAGCCACTGCCCCAGCGCCCAGACCTCTAGTAGACCGACGACCTCAGAGTTTCCAAACTAATCATGGATCCAGAGCTCAAAATACCCAGGCACAGGGCAGTATAGCTCAATAGCATCGTACGTTTCTTAGGTGTGAGACCTGCGATAGGCATTATCCAGGGAGGTGTTAGCTGGGTTCGCTGGTATGCTATTCATGTGGTCAGTTGGGTCACTTTTAGAGAGATTGTCCTTCGGCTAGAAGGAGTATTAGTGGTTCTAAATCTCAGGAAAATTCTTTAGTACCACCACCGCCCCAAAAGGGTGCTACCTCAGCTGCTGGGAGTGGTCGCAATCGGTTGTATGCGTTGTCCAACCGCCAAGAGGTGGAAGCCTCTCTAGACATAGTCAATGGTATATTATAAATTTTTTCACGGGATGCTAATGTATTACTTGATCCCGGGTCTACCTTATCCTATGTAACCCCTTATGTAGCTGTCAGTTTTGGGTTTGAGCCCGATGAAATTTTAGAACCTTTCCCTGTTTCCACTCTGATGGGTGATTCTGTTGTGGCTAAGAGAGTGTATAGAAATTGTGTGGTGACTCTTTGTGGCTAGGATACCGTGGCATACCTCATAGACCTAGATATAATTGATTTTGATGCTATCCTAGGGATGGACTGGATTCATTCGCGCTATGCAACCCAAAGAGTCACCTTTTCTTTTTTGAATGAACCAGTGATAGAATGGGAAGCGCATTCTTTAGTGCCTAGAGGGAATTTTATATCTTATCTCAAAGCCCATAAACTTATCTCCAAAGGTTGTTTGTATCATCTTATTCGGGCTAAAGATTCTAATGCCGAAAGTCTTCCTCTCCAGTCATTCCCTGTGGTAAATGAGTTTCCAGAAGTCTTTGCAGATGATCTCTCAGGAATACCACCTAATAGGGAGATAAATTTTGGTATTAATTTGTTGCCAGACACCCGTCCCATTTCTATTCTGCCGTATGGAATGGCTCCTGCAGAACTGAAAGAGTTGAAAGAATAGCTAGTAGACCTTCTAGACAAATGTTTTATACGTCCCAGTGTTTCTCTCTAGGGTGCACCTATACTCTTCATGCGAAAAAAAAGATGGTTCCCTGCATATGTGCATAGATTACCGCCAGCTAAATAAGGTCACTGTTAAAAATAAATATCCTCTTCCTAGGACAGATGATCTATTCGACCAACTTCAGGGTGCTAAATGTTTTTCAAAGATAGAACTTCGTTTGGGATACCATCAGTTAAAATTTAGAGAGTCAGACATTTCCAAAATAGCTTTTCAAACCAGATATGGTCATTACAAATTCCTAATCATGTTCTTTGGGTTGACTAACGCCCCTGCAGCCTTCATGGATCTTATGAACAAGTTGTTCCCTCAGTTTCTAGATTTTTTCGTTATAGTTTTTATTGATGATATTTTGATTTATTTCAAGAGTGAGGAGGGCCATGCCAATCACTTCCGAATTATCTTTTAGACTCTCAAAGATCATAAGTTGTATGAGAAATTTTCCAAGTGCGAATTCTGGCTTAATGCTATTGCTTTCTTGGGGCATATCGAGTCTAGTAACAGGATTAAGGTTGATCCCTAAATGATTGAGACAGTGAGAAAATATCCCAGACCCACGACTCAAATCGATATTCGGAGCTTCTTGGGTTTGGCAGGGTATTATAGAAGATTTGTAGAGAGTTTTTCTTCCATAGCGGCACCACTTACTAAGTTGACTCAGAAAAAGCTAAAGTTCGTGTGGTCTGACTTCTGTGAGAATAGCTTTGAGAAGTTAAAAGATAAGTTGATAACTACTCTTGTTTTGACTTTTCCGGAAGGTATGGAGGGGTTTATTATACACTATGATGCATACCGTATGGGATTTGGGTGTGTACTTATGTAGCACGGTAAGGTAGTGGACTATGCATCTAGTCAGTTAAAGGTGTATGAGCGAAATTACCCCACCCATGACTTGGAGTTAGCGGTTGTGGTGTTTGCGCTTAAAATCTGGCAGCATTATCTCTATGGCGTACATATTGATATATTTATTGACCATAAGAGTTTACAGTATGTTTTCTCACTGAAGGAATTAAACCTCAGGAAAAGGCATTGGTTGGGGCTTTTAAAAGATTATAACATGAGCCTGCACTACCATTCGGACAAGGCAGATGTGGTAGCCGACGCCCTCAGTAGGTTTTCTATGGGAAGTCTTTCTCATGTTGAAAAGGGAAAGAAGGAGATGGTGAAGGATATTCAACAGCTTGCAAATCTACGATTATGACTCTTGGAATACGAAGATGGGGGAGTGGTTGTTTATGAGGTAGCTAAATCTTCCCGTTGTGCAGAAGTTAAAGAGAAACAGGTTGAAAATCCCATTTTAATGCAGATCAAGAAAGGTATGGGTCAGCAGAAGGTAATGTCTTTTGGAATAGGTGGTGATGGTATTTTGACATATCAGGGTCCACTATGTGTGCTAGACATAGATGGGTTATAAAAGATAATCCTTGACTAAGCTCACACTTCGAGGTATATTGTTCACCCAGGCTCTACTAAGATGTACCATAATCTAAAGACCTTATATTGGTAGAATAATATGATGCGTGATGTGGCTAATTATGTTTCCAAGTGTTTGAACTGCCAACAAGTTAAAGTAGAACATATGAGTCAAGGTGGTATGTCCCAAGAGATAGCTTTACCTTTGTAGAATTGGGAGATGATCAATATAGACTTTATTATGGGACTTTCGAGGTCCCAAAACCAGTATGATTCTATTTGGGTGATTATTGAAAGGCTGACCAAGTCAGCACATTTTCTGCCTGTGAGGACCAACTATTTGGGAGATGATTATGCCAAGCTTTACATTGAAGAAATAGTCCACTTGTATGGAGCACCTGTATCCATCTTATTGATCGAGGTACGCAATTCTCTTCTCAATTTTAGAGATCTTTTCAGAGGGGTTTAGGTACCCAATTAAATCTGAGTACTGCATTCCACCTTTAGACTGATGGGTAAGTTGAGCGCACCATTTAGACCCTTGAGGAAATGTTGAGGGCCTGCGTGATTGACTTCAAAAGTACTTGGGTAGATCACTTGCCATTAATAGAGTACGCATATAATAACTGTTATCATGTCAGTATTAAGATGGCTCCTCTTGAGGCACTATATGGGAGAAGATGTAGGTCGCGAATAGGGTGGTATGAAGTGGGTGAGACGCAGTTGTTTGGGCCTAATCTTGTTCATCAGGCAATAGAAGACGTGAAGATTATTGGAGAATGACTTAAGATAGCCTAGATTAGACAGAAATCCTATGCCGATGTCAGAAGAAAGGAGCTGGAATTTGAAGTTGGTGATTGGATATTTCTAAAAGTCTCCCCTATAAAGGTAGTTATGCGATTTAGGAAGAAAGGTAAGCTGAGTCCTCGCTATATAGGACCATACCAGATTTTGAGAAGGATAGATGTAGTTGCGTATGAGTTAGAGTTGCCTATAGATCTGGGTTCTCTTCATCCGGTATTTCATATATCCATGCTGAAGAAATGTATTGGAGACCATTCCCTAGTGTTGCCTGTAGAGGAAATCAAGGTGACAGACTCATTAGCATATAAAGAGGAACCTATTGCAATCTTAGATCGTCAAGTTCAGAAGTTGAAGAGCAAAGAGATAGTGTTGGTTAAGGTGTTGTGGAGAAATTAGAAAGTTAGCAACTTGGGAATCATAAGATGACATGAGAGCAAGATACCCAAACCTGTTTGATCTGGTGAATGATGAAATAGAAGGTATAATCCTTGCCTTATTCTTTTACGGTCTTAGTATACCTTAAATCGTACTTGTCTGTGTTTTGTGTCATCACTAGGGGATGAATGATCCCAAAGGAGGGATAATGTAACGCCCTGCATCGTCGATGCGTTAGTTCATGGTAATATGCTCTTAGTGTTAAATGGCTAGAATAATGTCAAAGAGACTTAGTCTCATTTTTTTTTGCCTTTCAAAGTGAGTAAAGTTTAAACCATATATAATTTCTCTAGTTTCGACTTTTTATCATGTGGTAAGTTAAATGAGCTTTCCATCGATATAAGATTCACCCAAATCCGATACCCGGGCAAGAAATTATGGCTAGTTTAAGTCCTAGTCGTAAAATACCGTCCTTTTGGTGCTTGGCGCTTCGCCGAGGGGGTCTACTTAGAAATTGTCAAATTCCAGTAGCCTAGCGTGATTTTGGTGCATCGCATTGAAGTTTCAGGTCCCAACCTGTGGGACAACGCGATGGCTCCGCATCGCGGTGCCAGTAAGAATCCCATTCATCAATTTTCAGTGAGCCACCCTGATTGTGGCGCGTCGCGGTGGTCCATAAAACCGGTCTCCCAATTATATTTTATTCCATATCATTAAGGGCATATTAGGTATTTTTCCACCCCTTATCCGCTTAAACACAGGACTATACTCCCAAGTGACCACATTATTCATATTTTCATGAAAAATTCACAAGAACACTCTCTAGGGTTTCAAACTGAAAACCCAAATAACTCAAGATTTAACCGTGGCTTTTCATGATTGATTGAAGATTTAGAATCTCCAAACCGTAGGCTTTAAGAATTATCCATTATTTTCTGTATTAAGGTACGTGGGGTTTTCTAAAAATCTCATGGGCATAGAAATCATGATTTTTAAGAAAAAGGGTTTTAGGTTTATGATTTATAATCATGTTTTAGAAGTCTCAATGACATTGTTTTGGTCTTTAGGCCTTTCCCCAAATTGATTTGAAATTCTATATATATATATGCATGTGTTTAAGGATGAATATTAAATTGAGAGCATGAATTATAATGAATCCCTTTCTTGATCTGATTTTTTCCATTATTCGTATGATATGGATTGTTTTGAAAAGCATGATATGAAAGGTCGTGAATTATACTATGATTTGAACATGATTGTGGAATCAAAGGAGAGGGTTGTGCATGTTGATAAATGTTGAATATACATATAATGAAAGAGTGCATGATTTTGCCAAAAGTACATGACCACCATATGTTTGAAGAATTCTTGTACAGTTTTGAATTATGTTTCGGAACATGAAATCTTTTATACTATTTGCATGTTTGGATAGTCTGAATTGAGTTTTGATGAAAGAATCATGCATGATGCATTATGGCTCAGAAAAAGGACTTGTAAGTCTTGGTGTGACGACACCAACTCAGATAATGTCATGTTAATTCAGAACAGAATAGAATGTATATTTGAAATCAGATTTTCAGATTTTTGAAACTAACATGATGCATGTTTCAAAACAGACTAAAATTAGGCATAAAGAGAGCTTAGGTGGTTCCCCGAAGAAGGCACGAGTTTAGAAAACTCATTGCCCAAAACTGTGATTTGTCGATCCGGGTATATTATTATACGCTGGCCTAATGCCCAATGGCGTATCAGACTCAGACACTCCAACCCTTGCGGCACACTTGGGTTGGAGGCTTCCCCGCCAAGTCAATAACGGATTCCATATAGCCCATGGAATATCAGACTTCTAGAGGAGAGCCACCTAACTCAGAAGTAATACAAAGATCAGAGACTGCATTGACAGAAAAGTTTTATGATTATCAAAGATGCCCATGTGTTTTGGAATTTATATCGTATGTGATGTTCTATGACTAGCTCTCAACTATTTTATTTATATTAAAATATTTATTTTGGATTGCTCTACGTACCAGTACATCTGTATTGAACCCCCCAACCTTTCAAGTTTTGAGGCACAGTCTAGGGGTCCTGATAAGTAGTAGATTTCTTTAGACAGAAGTGCAGGGTCTAGTCGATGAGCCTTCTACATTTCAGAAGGCCTAGTTCTTTTTCAGACATTTATTATCAGTTATAGTCGGTCTACTGGGGGGCCTATCCCAGTTTTCAGACAGTGTTATTAGTCATCTAGTAGAGATTTCGCAGATGACTTTCAGATGTCATTAGATGGTTTTGGATTTCATCAGACTTATGACCATGATTCTGTTCTATTAAATAATTCCACATTTTTCCTCTATTATATGATTGTTGTGCATGATTACCAGATAGATAAGGACGCCCGGGCCTTCATGATTCGGGATGTCCGTTACGGCCAGAGCCCCGGTTCGGGTCGTGACACAAACATAAGAAGATAACCAAGAGACCAACTTCTTTTTCATGAAAACATTTTCTAGGAAAATATTTTTCATCAAAAACATTTTCCTTCATACCAAACACACAAAATATTAGACAGTTTTCTCCTTGTAAATATAGGTAATTCATTTGGAATGGAAAAACACAATCTTGTTAACATAATTTACAACATGTATATTAGCTTCACTGAGTTTCAACTTTCAAATAAGATATCCACTAATAATGTAAACTCATCCCCACGGATACACACCACAGAAATAGCCGACATGACTTTACACAGACTATAGTACAAAAATGGTAACATAGATTAACAATCACTGGATTATTGTATTTGCAATCTAATTGTTTTTTTTGCTATAAAAGTTAAAACATGTGTTTGATTTTAAATTGAATAAAAATTCATTTCCAGCAATACCAAATTCTAATATTAAATCTTCATCCCTCCGTTTTAAATACATGACATAGGTTGAATCCGGATAGAATATAAAAATGAAATGAGAACTCTTGAGACAAGTGATTTAAAACATGTCATCTGTGACAATAAAACTTTTGAAACTTGTGAGTTTAAACAATATATACATTTGTATGGTTATATAAGTTTCTCATCGTAGATAAAATGAGAAGTGTAAAGTCAATTATTTCTAAATTTAGAAGTTTGTTATTTTTTTTCTGGAATGACTTAAAAAGAAAACTGTGTTATTTAAACTGAAACCACGGAAGTATCTGATAAAATAGAGAGCTTGTAAACATTGAATATTAAATAAAATCCATATCAATTTTTATTTTCTCGAATATATGAATAATTTTACATGGCCCATAAAAAAAAGGTGTATAATAAATTATGAGATAAAAAAGTGAGAAAATAGTAGAATTCCTCTAAAAAGAATGAAAATTTTACTGTAATTACTTTCTTATTATTTTACAGTAAACACTACCAAACAGCTGTTGGAAACAATGAGAAATAATAAGTAAGAAATTCTTGATTAAACAAAATTAGTTTGATGGATAATTCGTTTATGGGATTACTGCTAATACGTGTATTGTCATTCAACATTGAAAAATGAATAAAATAATTCCAAATTATAGAAAAAGCTATGCAGGTATCTGTAAAGGAAACAAAATGAGTAATCAAATTCTTGATAATAATACAAAGTTCTATATAGAGATTGTTTTTTTTATGCCGCAAAACAACTGAACCCTAAGTTACCACACCAAAACATGTTCAATATGTGATGATTGCATATAACTTATCAAGCCTTTTCTTCTACTTATATTCGAGAATTTAAGAAAACAAATAAATCATTGTCCATATTATTTTGAGCAACAAGTATACCATAATACCCTCAAAAGTTAGATTAAGTTATAAAGAGAATGACTGGGTAATGTAGATAGGACATCACCAATATACTGGAAGATAAATATTAGAAGATAAAGTACCTTAGAAACAATATCAAGATCACGTAACTTTGAAGCTGATAGTGATAACTGCAGTTGATAATTCAAAACACGTTATTTTGGAGCACAACATAATGTTCTCATATGCGTAGCAACAAAGAAACCAATACCATCTGTAATTCGTTAAATAGGAAGTTCTAGAAGAGCTCAAGAACTGATATCAAGAGATAGTTGTATATCCATAAAATATGTCGTACCCCTCTAGCATTAGAAAATCCAATACTATTAAGTAATGGCATAGAACGTGATACCAAACGGCATCTAAAAAAGCACGAAAATAGTCCGCAAACACACAAACAGTCCACACACAAAAGACACTAAACGGAAACAACAAACTTAAACTTAAACGATAAAGAAGATATGTAACTTGACACAAAGAGAACTCATAATGCAGCAACTAAAGAGTGTATTAATACTCTAAAACTTCCACAAAACAAGTTAACAAGCACCACGTTCTTAAGGAACACAAGAGGAACTCGGTTCACTCAAGCACTCTCATTTCTAGATGATACACACAACACAAGAAGAAACCATTTCTTATGATGTCAAAGTGGTGGTCTACTCTCTTCTTGAGAGGAAAGTGATGTTCAATATTACAAGTGATTTCAAGAATGAGCTAGCTAAGAAAATAAGACTAAGGGGTTCCTACTTATAGTCTATTACAAAAGAGATGAAAAATAACACATTTACCCTTAATGAAGGGGGTAGGTTTGGAGTGTATAAATAGGGCTGAATTGTAGTGTTTTAAGGCACTCAAGGAGTGTCTTCACAGTTTAATACATACACTCCCTTGGATGAACTTAAGACATGCTCAACCACGTCCATTTTCATAAACGCGCCTTGTAGTCTTTGTGGTTACCAAGCTTGGACAAGGCTTTGAAAAAGGCTTCAAAAGGTCTCCAATTCCTTTGCAAATCCGAAAAGTGGACCTTCAACAAAAACTTGTAATCCCTTTTCTCCTCATGCTTGTATTATCCTCTCCACCTTGAAAGGAATTTATTCTCAAATTCGCACCTTGCAAAACCAAAGAAAGGGAAAACAAGAACACAATCCTCATGATAGGAGGGTTAGTATTAGTACCATAAATTATACAGATATGCCAAGGGGGTACACTTTTGGAATACAATCAACAATCCTTTGTTATGATCATGAAACACGTACCATAAGCATCACAAAGGACATGACTAAGATAAACATCAAGGAAAGAGGACTGCAATTCAAAACTATCACATATGTCATCAAGCCAAGGTTGTTCACATTTGGAATATACCCATGGGTCCTTTGTGTGTGACATGAAAAACTTAGTATGAATGGTACAACGGAAATGGCTTTGGCAAATATCAAGAGATAAGAAAACTACAATGGTCTTAATGGCTTTACTATACCCAAAAGGTAAGACTACCTTCATCTTAGGAACCATAAGATACATTTGTTTCATTACCTCTACAAAGCACCTCATCAAATATAGTCCCACAATTGGTCTTAAGATCCAGCTCAACCACATATCACTGTCATGCAAATAAGAAAACCAGCCACCAAAATTCCTACCACTACTCAATACAAATTTGAAATTAACATGGTTATCACCATAGGTAAAGAGGTAGTGCAGAAAGGAATTAGTGTGAAGACATCTTGTCGAGGGGGTACACTTTTGAAATTCAACCAGCAATCCTTTATTTTTACCATAAAACATGTAGTTTGAAAATTACAAATGATAGGGATAAGATAATCATCAAGGAAAGATAAGCATAAGCCGAGACCTCATTTCTAATCTACTAGTGTTTCGGGATCAAAGGGATGGTGTAACTAAGGGTAAAAGTTGAGATTAACCAATCCTTTTACTAGGCTATCATCCAAGACTAAAGAGTTGTGTCCTAGAAGTCTTCTCTTAAGAGAAAGTACACCTTTATTCAAAAGTTTTCCAAGCATATGATTACCTTGAGCAAAACTAATAGCACAGTTTGCATCACACAAGCTCAAAGGAATATGTCAAATATCATGGACAATATTACAAGAATGAACACTAACTTAAGGATCTTCAATCACATCACTCATATGATCAAGTAGTGAGCTATCCTTAAGAGCAAATTGACCAACATATGCAACAAGAGAACTACCAAGGAAAGATTCATGCTTTTCTACACTATGTAAACCCGAAGCTACTTCACATTGGATACTAATATCCTTATCACAATATTTCAAGCGTAAGGAAGTGTAGAGTGCAGCAATTATACTTCGGTGTATGCCACAGCAGTCCACTTGTGTGGAGCTCTCGGCCAAGGGTGTCACTAGCTTATTTCCCATGTTATTGTGTGGAATCCCTTTTTGATCCTTCTTTGATAACATATGAACTTGAACCTATACATAAGAAGGGTCAATACTAGGTAAAGTTCTAGCATATGGGTTAGTGAGTATCAAAGATCCTTTGTGGGCAAATCTCACAAGAACATTTTTTTTCCTTTCCTACTTCACTACCCGCGGTATCCCTTTCTCTTGCTCTCTTCTCTTCACATTCTTCTTGTATCTCACCACTAAGTTTCTCTCCATCTTGAGGCTTGGACTCATTCACTTTGGATTCTAACTCTCCCTCTTTTTATACTTGGATGGTGTGTTTCTGGGTTAGTGTAGATTGGGAAGAAGATATTGGATTTAGTGGAGTGTAGGGTCTTTGAATTGGAGGACTTTGGAGTGGAGGATTCGGGTTTAGGGATGGAATTTGGGTTCCAAGTCCCCCTTGTGGAACTTGGTGGAGTGTGGAATGGCTAGGTCCATCTTATTCTCGACTTTAAGAGTAACGATTGACTTGGTTTGTAGCACTTGGTGGATACAATCTTTGATGCAAGGTCTCGAGAGTAATAATAGGTGTGGTTTTTTGAGTGGTATGAGGTCGAGAACTCCTTTGTCTTCCCACCCTCTCCAATCTTTCACTCGTTGAGGCCACATCCGAACCCAACTTCTCAATATTTTCCTTTATCCTAGCCATGCCTCGAGACAAAGTTTCAAGACTAGCTAAGAGGACATTCATAACATTATTTCCACGGTTGGGGAATTGAAATTTTTGGGTTCCATTTGCAATTGTGCCTACAAAACAAGCAAGTGTTAATTCAAAATACGGTAGACATTCTTCACACTCTGCTTCCTCACTTGGTCCTTCAAGTGTTGTAAGCCGACTATCAATTCTTGAGTGCTTAGGAATGAGTCTACTCTTGAGTTGGAGTGGATTTTGGTTAGAAGACTCAAAGAAGTTTTGTACGAACTTGAACAAAAAACAAATACAAACTATAAATGAGCAAAGCACCATAAGTAACACTTACACGAAAGAAGTACTCAAAAACTAGTTCACAACTTAGTAGGTTGTTACTAGTTGTCAACTAGTATATGAGTCTATGAAAATGAAACTAATAGAGACAAGGAAAGAAACTATGGATGTCCAAGAACTTGAGTTTTTTTTTTTGGTTGTTGGCATGACTCACGATTTTTATTGTTATTTTTTTTCTTTGGTCGTTGATATTGTTGTTGATGTGGAGTATAAGGTTTTCAAGACATAAGTTGTTTAATCTTGTTTGTTGGTGATGAATTTTTGATTTTAGAGTAACAAGACAAGGCTTTCGATTATCCTTCCAAAGTTCAAAAAGGTATACGTCATCTTTGACCAACTTGCACTAAAATGGCAAAACACATTTTTGCCTTGTCTTTTCCCTTTCCTCTTTTGGCCTTTCTCGAAAGATGTTTTGACACTCTTTTGCTAGGCAAAATTTTCATAGGTCTTTGTTTCTTTGCCACTTTAGTGTTGTCTTGAAATTAGTCCCAAGACAACAAAATACCTTACCTCTCTCTTCCCCTTTTCAAATCAAACAAGACATTTGTTGAATATTACTCAAAAACAACACCAAGAACACTTTGAACAATAACATTATCTAAACTGTCCAACCTTTTAACAACAACTTAACAAAGCTCAAATACTTTAGACTCAAGTGTTCTAGGAAAACAACAAGATAACACACGAAACTACTAAGACAAGTAAAATAACACCTAATCTAGACACAAATTCGGCCAAACAACAACACCACTTCTGCCAAGAAACCCAACCCATAGAATAGCTTCTTTTTGTAAGATTTTCAACCTTGGACACCTCTTATAATGTTAGGAAACAAATATCTAACACCATAACACACAAAACACACAAAATTCACAAGAAAACTAGGCACAAATCTCGGCCAAAACAACAAGACACAATTTTGGCCAAGACAACAAGAATGGACAGATTTGCTTCTTTTTGGAATTTTTAACTTTTCAACCTCTTTTTTTTTCGACTTAGAGAGCCCAAGGTTGCTTCTTTAAGACAACCTATTTTTGCTTCTTTCTATATGTCTTCACACTTTAATACATACACTCCCTTGGATGAACTTAAGACATGCTTAACCGTGTCCATTTTGATAAATACGAGTTGTAGTCTTTGTAGTTCCTGAGATTAGACAAGGCTTCAAAAGGTTTTCAATTACTTTGCAAATCTGAAAAGTGGACCTTCAATAAAAATTTGTAATCCTTGTGCTCATCATGCTTGTATCAGAACAGGTCAAAGTAGAGCTAAATATATATTGAAGATTCACATAACCAATTTCAACTAGCTTAACGCTGTTGCATAATTATTGTTGGATCAGGCAAGAGCTGGTCTTATTTCATTTTGGAAATGATTTGGTTTCAAAGCAAGTTATACAGATAATAATACTGTGCGGATTGTAATGCATGGATTAGTAATGTCGGAATTGTAGTACAAAGATTAGTAATGCAGGGACAATAATGTAGGAATTAGTAGTGTGCATTGTACTTTAGAGATTAAACTGCAGGGATCATAATGTAGGAATTGTTTATCATTAGATATTTAATATGCTGTATAAACCTACTCCCTTTATCCCAATTTTTGTGGCACTATTTGACTGGGAAAAGAGTTTAGGAAACAACTAAATTCATTGGAACCTATTATCTAAATAAGTCTTAAAGATAATTGTGTAGCTATAAATCATTTGCAATAGAACTAAATCTGAATTGTTTCTAGATATAAATTAGGTGACCTTTTTTTAGTACTGACCAAAAAAGAAAAACATGTCACATAAATTAAGAACTGAGGGTATATAGTGTATAATTTAAAATAGTTATTCATATTTTAACAAAATAAACTATTGTTAAAGGTCACTTTTGTCAACTTAGTAGTTCTAATTAATATATTATTGGTAACTGCATCATTATTCCACATTCTATTTTGCATAAACAATATATAGATTCCCGCATACACACATAGTTATGCGAGAGAAAAATATGAACCAAATAATATATTGCCAATGCAATGTTTCATATGGAAAAGGAAAAGAGTAACCAAACTTTGTATAACAAATGCTAGCTTCTATTTGGAGATTGTTCCTTTCAATTTTGATAACCTAACACCACCTTATTCTATTACTTCAGCATTGTCATGTGTGGTATTCAACAAGTAGACTGATTAAGATAATGTATATGTTTGCATAGAAGATAAGTTTTCTTCATTAGGAAAAGGAACTAGTTTGTTATCGGTCCTAAGCCGGGGGTCTATCGGAAACAGCCTCTCTACTTCACCTGAGGTAGTGGTATGGTCTGCTTATACTCTACCCTCCCCAGACTCCACTATGTGGGAATACACTGGGTATATTGTTGTTGTGTTGTAGGAAAAAGGAACTAGTAATGCAAAAGTGCATGTAGACTTAACAACAACTTCTACATCACTCAATTATGGATGTGTCATTGTTTATTACTGTTACTGAAAGAGATAATCAGAATAGGAATAATGTATTTTCTCCTCCCTTAGAACAATAGTTAGCTAAATCAGTGTTCTTGAATGCGAGCGCATCATCGCATTATGTGGTGATGCGATGCGATGCGATGCAAGGCTTTTCGATTGCAAATAACTGATGGGCGAGGCTATTTAACAAATGCGGGCTCATAACCCTGTGATGTGAGATGTGAGCTGATACGCTCGCATCATATTGATTTTATTTGTATGGTCATTTTTAAATTAAAATGAAAAGAGTCGGGTCAATTTTAAAGTTAAAAAGAGTCAGAGCACTGTTGCCTTCACTTTTGAAAAATTTTAGGGTTAGCTTTGAAGAGAGTCACGACTTCACTGCTGGTAATTTTTATGGTAAGTTTTCTTCATTCTTCTTTCTTCTTTTTCTTCGTTCCTTTTTATTTGTTTTCCTGATTTTCACTGCTGCGACTTCACTGTTTTTTTCTTCTTCCTTTTTTACTTTTGTTGTTCATTGATGCAATCAGTTATTGGGAGTTACTGTTTGCTCTATTTTTCTTTCTTTATTGTCTTTATTGTTGTTTATATAGTTGTTGTGTCTTTGCAGTTATGATTTTTGGATGCTATATGTTCTATTTTTTTCTTAAATTGCGCTTTAGTTTAATGATGTGGTCACATAGCATAATGGGTGATGCGAAATCTTGTTACTTTATTCACATCACGCTTCGCTGAACACTGACCTAAATCAAATGAGAACTTAAGTGATATTCGAGTTGTTGCTTAAATTACATACCATGATACTACAAGTTAGACCTTCACCTAATTAATCAGCTAAGTTCAAGAAATTGGAATTTTATGCTAAAAGGCAGAGCCTGAATATCTTCAGATAATCTAGAAGGAGTTTTGACAGGGTAACTACCATGTTTAAAAGAAATTGGAAACAAGTATCTTTAGTTAACATCTTTATCCTAAAGCCTGGAAGTCACCAGTGAGATTATTCCTAAGAAATTAAATTGGCACAAAGTTTCATTAGTACAACAACTTATGATGAGTTTGTAAACAGTCTACAACATTTTTTTTATTTTATCAAACATTCACTAAAATGTCACTATTAAATTATCTAAACATGTTAAGAGGTTCATAACTACAACCCCACCCTACCCCACCCAAATTATCACGTTGCCCTAAAATAACGTAGGCGTCCCAATCAGTAGGAATAAAGAATAGAAATAATATTTAAAACATGTAGGGTTGTTTGGTAGAGTGTGTAAGAATAATGTAAAAGATAGTGAATTAGTAACGCTTGTATTAGTAATGCTTGTGTTAGTTATGCTTGCATTAGTTATGCTTGTATTTTTCTTATGCAGTGTTTGGTTCGATGTATTAAAAAAACATGAATTACATAATTTCTAAAAAAAATTTTCTTTTTACATAATACCCTTAATATATATGTTGGAAAGGATGCGAAATTTTTTTTGAGGGGTAATAGGGTTTTTAAGCATGTTAATGCATGCATTAGATCCATTGCATTACTAATGCCATGAATTTTGAGGTATTAATAATACACATCTTAATACACAATAGAGTGTATAACTAATGCTTGCATTAGTTATCATAGGGTAAAAAGATATACCAAATAAGGTACTACTAACACACATTAAACTAATGAATGCATTAACATTTCAATACACTCTACCAAACGACCCCGTAAAGTTAAATTGGATGTTTAATGTAAAAAAGTCCTCGATTGGGGTGTACAGGGCATGAAGACCGTTTGTCTTATAGAACAAGTCAACAGCATCATTCGGCCCTCCACTAGAAGTACTACGACCATCATCGGCTGCTGCTGGGTCCATATGGTGGGCCACTCCTCCCACGACCTGCTTCCCACCTTTGACATCCAACAAACAATTCCCCATTCTCTCTATAACTATATTCTATTCTATTCTACTAGATTCCTTGATGTGAAGATTTTTTCGAATCCCCTTCTCGCCTTTTCGCCTATGTATTTTTTGTTTTGGTAAAAGGCGATATAGTCATCAAACAAGTCAAAGCTTATAGGGATGTAGTTTGTGGAAGAGCCATTGTACAGGCTCTAGTATCAGTAGTAGCATTACTATTATACAAGTTATTATATAAAATCCCTGCATTTATAAAATCACTGTACATGACTGATATGAGGATGATATGAGATAGTAACTTATACCAAGTGTGTAACGGTACTAAATATGGGACTGAGTAGGTTTAAGGAAGACTATTACTTAAGCTGAGAACACTGATATGCCTAAGATTATTTACTGAACATGTATGAACGGGAACATAAGAACATGAATGAGTCTGAAACGTGATACATGAACTAAATATTATGAACTGAACTGAGCCCTTGAGTACATAGCTTATGGATAAGATTGGAGCTAGGTCAACTATGAGTACCCACTACCTCAAATTGAATTTGTTAAGTCAAAATAAACTGAAAGGTTTAGGACATGAAAGATTGGGGATTATAGTGCATCTCCTCCTTGGGACACTATGTCCCTTGAAGAATATTGACTCGACTGAGGTACTGAGGAAAAGCATTAGACGATGCACAGGGCACCTACGAACTAATTTGTGACTGAACTTTATGCACTGTAGCTACAAATTTTCAAGTTTAGACATATTCCTCAAATACCCTCTCAATAATACATTACACCTTAGTATGGCACTTCACTTGAAACTAATTAAAATATGTATATGGGCGCTGGGCATGAATGCATGAACATACTAACCTGTTTGATTATTTGAATTACTGATAGTTGAATACTGGGTGTGTATGACTTACCTGCACTTAGTCTGAATAACTAGACTGAAACTGTAGAGTATCATAAATATGAGGAAGAGACGGACTGAGTAACATGAGATAACTGAGCATGAATTTTTGAGAATGGTATTATTTAAGAATGCAAGATCGAGCGTATAACATGATTGTGAAATAGTCTATAAATGAAGGTACTTATCTGATTACTAGGCTAAGACTATTACTGAGACTGTAACTAAAATGATAATTGAGACTGTACTTGAACTGAATACTGAATGAAATGAAACTCCTTACATTAGGAACTGTAAGCATGCATGGTTTTTGATAATGTGCACGAATATGATCAACGATCATAGAGATGACATGTAAGGCATGAGTACTGACATTACTGACACTACTACTAAAATCAGAAAGCCTGACTTTACAGCCAATATTCTAAATCTTGGGGTCACTTAATAAACTCTAAACTAAAATATCACCACTTTACTTCTACAGTCTGAGATACAATGACACTCATAAATACTAAACTTATTCTGAAGGACTACTTGATAATGTAAGGTCTACTACTAGTACTTTCTTTTGATACATGATTCTTATCTTTTTATAGCCCTAATTATCATCATATAGCAATATCAACGCCGATAAATCTTAGAATTCTCACTCTTCTTTCTACTAGCTCAATCTTCAAAGATTTAAACTTGGATTCTTGGACATAAAATAGATATCCGCAAATCTTTAATAACCATACTACTTTCATCATAGCCTACAAATATCATATCCATAACATATATTTCAAATTAACAAACTTAAGTTCTTGCATACATTGCTTCAAGCCTACTAATTCACCTTTCATACAACCAGCCCCATAAATATAATCTTCTCAAATTCAGATAATACTATCCCCATTTTACTGCTGCTAAACCCCTGGGTCCTTGCTTTTAACTCTATGTCATATGCTATCATAGGATTCTGAGGAGGGATCTAAAAGAGCACCTGAATTTGCCTAAATACATAAATTTTTTTCATGAATCATGAATGAAATCTTTCTTACTCATAATGGCGCTGATGGAATAATTTCAAGCCTGCATAAAATCCTAATACTGGCTGTAAGGAACTGCCTGAGAAATCTCTATCTGTAAGAATTGATCGATCTTGCTTATTTTTGTTACCTTGAAAATAAGGCAGGACTGGCAAGAATAGAAGAATATGAGAATATATATAACTTTCTTAGAGGACCTTTCTATAGCACGATCTGAGACAAGAAAGAAAGGAAACTTTTCTAAAACATCTCATAGCCTCCTATCCATAAGTATGGCGAGCTACACACCCATGCACAAGACTCTACTAGATGCGACTTTCAAACTTCCTAGGACACTGCTAAACCTTAGGCTCTGATACCAAGTTTGTAATGACCTGAGACTACCCTGTAGTCATCACACAATACTTACGGCCCCGAGGAACCATAAGCTAACCCATGAATGATATATGTTGTGAGCACTGAACAATAATATTGAAATAATTACGGAATATATTCTTGGGATTGACCTAAATTCTTGAGAGCTAGGGTTTGTTTTCTTGAGAGAGAAATACCTTTTGATTTTGAGAAAAAGTAAATAATGAAGGGTTTAAACATATTTAAGGATTAAATCCCATATCTGGATGGAATAAAATCATAAGAAAAGACTATTTTAACCCTGGTACAACATTATTTTTTTGTGAAATTTCCCGATATAGACCCCTGGTGTGACACGCCACTATCACATTAAGCCACTGGAAAATGACAACTAGAAAATTACATGTTATCACAAAGCGGTACAATTACGTTGCCACCTTGGACGTGACCTGGAAGCTCACCGTGATGCGGTGGTATTGCATCGCAACACTGTAAAAGGACCATTCTAAAATTGAGCCTTTATGTGAAGTTCTAATATCATAGAGGCTCACTGGTTTTTGACAATTACTATTTTGCCTGGCTCCGCGATGTGCTGATGGCTTAGGTGGTAAACTATTTTATTAAAATGACTCTAACTCTTTGCCCGGGTGTCTGATTTGAGCGAATTTAGGTCGATGGAAAGCTAATTGAATTTCCTAAGCTGGCTCTAATTTAAAAATTATTGACTATTTCAAAAAGTTTATTTATCATAACCCATGTACTGAGGGTTAATCTAGGCTAGGGAAATACGGGGTACTATAGAAGTGCCATTCTCCGATTGGGTTGTATGAAGTCGATAAAAATAAGTTGTTTGGTCCTGACTTAGTTTATTAGTCCCTGGAGAAATGAAGGTGATTAGGGATTGTCTTAACACCGCCTACATTTTGCCAAAAATCCTGTGCAGATGTGAGGCATAGGGAGTTAGAGTTTGAGGTTAGTGATTAGGTATTCTTAAAGGTGTCTTCCATAAAAGGGGTGATGCGGTTTAGTAAGAAGGTAAAGCTCAGTACTCATTATATTGGTCTTTACTTAGTTTTGAAGAGGGTTAGTAGAATTGTATAGGAGTTGGAGTTGCCTTCTAGTTTGAGCTCCATTCATCCTATGTTTCATGTCTCATTATTTAGAAGGTGTGTGGGTGATCCTTTGTCTGTTGCTTTTTTGGAGGTGTTGGGTATTTTAGACTCCTTTTCTTATGACAAAGTTCAAATTGAAATCTTAGATCAAAAATTTCATCAGTTGCGGGTAAAGGATGTTTGAAACACCTAGACCTTGGAGCCATGAGAAGACTACAACTTTTGGTGTCAGTGCAGTGGTTACGATTCTGTGCTTGAGTCGTACCCTAGGTCACGACTTGTTCCCACCTTGAATATCCTTTTGTACCTTGAACAATATGTTGTGGTATCATACTGAATTCTATACGACAAGCACATCCTTTAGTCGTAACCAATGTATACGAGTTGTATGCTACCCAATCGTATTGAGTGAAACCTCCAAATAGAGTGGACTATTTTGGTCATGGATCAACCTCATGATTGGGACATGAGTTATACCCTTGGTTATGACTCAAGGGTACCCTTTTGTACCCACAACAATATGGTTGACCTAGGAGAAACCTACTATACGAGTTAGGGTACCACTTGTACCCTAGGTCATGATTGCTTTATGAACCATAAATGAGAGTCGTACCCTTGCATGTGTAGATTTTCCAGCTATTAACTTAGGACCTTTCGATTATTTTCCATACCTAAAACCCTAAAACCTTACTATATAAGTCATAGTAGTCTCCTAAGTTTTTATTTATAAGACTCAAATACTCTTAAAAACTCTAAAGGCTCTTAAATCAAGATTAGAGGCTAGGGTTTAGAGGTGTTCATCTAGTAGCAAGAGGGAGAGTCAAGATTATTGATGTGTTATCTTATTTAAGGCATGTATCATTTCCCCTCTTTAAATATCTCTGAAACCTATGTATTTCACACTTGGATTAATAAGAGGACATGGTGGTTTTGAATAAAATGAAAAGGCTATTATTACCTAACATTGAATAGTGTTGATTCTTGCTTATATGTATGTTGATGCATGTTAATGATGGTAGATTATTTATGTGGGTACTTGTTGTATCTTCTTTAACATAAGGGTCTTGAGGAATCCTAGTCTTGATGATTTTTACAAAGAGAATGGTATTATTAGAGGTATGTACCCAAGGTATTTGTAAAAATGTCTAAGTTAAATGAATAGTATGTTGATAACTTGTTGAGCTAGGGAAATGAACCAAATGAGTATGTATGATTGTTGAATGATATTGTGAAGGTATTATGAGTCATGTATTGTATAATTGATAACCTTGGTTTTTAGCTAATGAAAGAGTGAAGCCCCTAGATATAAAAATGAACTCAAATTATAGTTGAACCTAAGGGTGGTAGGGATGTGGCATAGAATTTTTATAAGGGTTTTGATGACCATAACTTGTTTTATATGTTGGATTAAGTGAAGGCATTGGACTATTGAGATGGTTCAGCAATGAAGGCTCCCATAAGGACCATGTGGTCATGTATAACGTTGAATTGGCTAGAATGGTTAAAGTCCCTAAATGTTGTATTGAATGTATATTGATGCATAGGCCAAGGGGTTAAAGTCCCAAATGCCAACAAATGATAGTTGTGATGGCTTGATGTTAAAGTCCCTTGCCTTATGAATGGCTTGAGGGTGAAGTCCCTTGCCTAATGAATATTTCTCAAGGTTAATGTCCTGTGCTTAAAGAGATCTCTTGAGGTCAAAGCACCTTGTTGAAGGAAATAACTCATGGTTAAAGTACAAAGGAGACATATGGTTAGAGTCCCTTGTCTTATGAGCGTCATAAGGTTGGAGTCCCTTGCCTAGATATTGTGTGTGCAGTTAGAGTCCCTTGTTTCTGTGAATGTATATATGGTTAAAGTCCTTGATTAATGAATATGTAAGCATGGTCGAAGTCCTTTTGTCTAAGTGTATGTAATTATGGTTAGAGTCTTATGCATAGTGTGAAATGTTGAACCTATAAGTATGGAGGGTCAAAGTCCCCCACTTCATGCCTAATGAATGAATGCTTGAGAATGTTGATGAGCCTTTATATCTTGATTGGCATATAGTATGTTCATAGGTATGGATAAATGTATAAATGTGATATATATTGACTTGTTGTTGATTGATCATGCTATCTTATCACTTATCCTTTATTTACATGCTAGCGCTCCAGCAGCTAACTATCTCAGGACCCTACATCCCCATGCGACGTAGGTCCTGGAGCACTTTCTTCATTACCTACGCAGTGATTAGATGATCAAGTGGTTTGTGTACTGACTTGAAGGGGTGAGTTTCCTTACATTCAGAAGGCATTCATATCTTAGTCCTTATCTTTAGACTTAGTCTCTTTAAGACTTGGTTTGGCTATAGTCGGGGACCTATCCCAACATATATACTTAATTACTTTAATTTTGTATAGAGGTATTGTGAACTACTATGAACTTTGGCGTAGTTATTATTATGAATCTAATGTTGACTCATAATATTATTCCATGATCTTAACTTATGATCGACTCCTATGATAAGATGAGGTGTTTCGATTGTGTTACGAGGCAACCTCCAGTACATGTGTACTTGAGGTGCCCATACGGCATGGCCCAAAGTTTGGGGCGTGTCAATGTGGCTTCTATAGAGGATCTTTGGAGGAACCACAAGGTTGAAGATAACACTTGGGAAGTCAAAGAGGATATGAACTCCAAGTGTCCTTTCTTATTCCCTATTCCAAAATCATGCCTATAGTATTTGTTATTCTTAACATCTTTGTTCTCAAAATCTGTTAAAGAAAAGGGTGATTTCCTTGTCATGTATATTTTTTAACATGGCTAAAGGTAAGAGTTGAGTTGCATGGAGTCCAATCGTTTTTGTGTTTCCTTGACCCATCATTCAAGGATGAATGATCAAAGTAGGGGATAATGTAACACCCCAAATTTTATGCCATTGAAAATTCTTAAGCTTTGGCTCACTGCCTTGGTCACGACTCCTGTTGGCGAGTCATTATATGTGGTTACAGTATGTAGGACCCTAGTCGTAAACAAATAAAAAACTTAGTGGCAAAGTTTTGCTCTGAGTATGAGTGGCTTACTATGAGCCATGAGGATATGTTATGAGTCATAGGTTCAAATCGTAGGATGTCCAGTGTTCAATTCATTTGGGTTATATATTGCACACTGCTAGACCTTATGATTCATAAGATCTTATTAAGAGTTTGTTGGTGGATTCGTAAGGTGGGAAGTGTATAGGGGTCCTAGTCACTGTCTTGGTTGGTCACGAGTCGTAATGTATGGGTAAGAGTCAAGGGGTTGACTCAAAATAAAGGAGGCTTTTTTTTCCAGCTTTAAAGTTGGGGCATTCTGGATATTCCCCCCTTACCCAAATTAAAACCTATGTCATATAAGTTCTTTAGGACATCATTAGCTATAATAAACACATCAAATAACCTATTAGAACTTTCCCAAATCCTCGAGGTCAAGAACACTTTGGGTTTTCATCAAGCTAACAAATTGGGGATTTCAAGGGATATTTATGTCTGTACTTCTTGGTTTTTAAGGCATGTTACTCTTCCCTCATTGTTAATTTTGTAAAAGTATGTGATTTAAAGTATTATCTATGAAATTATTGTGATGGTTTTAAAACACTACTAGGGTTTTTGAATGTTTATGAATTGAAAAATATTTCTCATGGTTTATATATGATTTCCATGCATTAAAGGTAGTTTTGAACTTGTGGATGCATGGGGATGGTTAATGAACTAGGGAATTCTAATTGTCCCAAACTTGTGACTTTTGAAGTGTTTATGTCCCAAACCCACAACGTGAAATTGGTTTTAGTTATGAGAACTGTGGAAATTTGTGTGAATTAGTCTTGAATTATTGCATGATATAAAAAGGCATTTGAAATACAATGGTATGATTTAATCAAAAAAGGGAGTAGGTATTCCCCAATGTGTTTCCTTACAAGTGTCGTTGGTGTGACGATACCAACAATGTATGCTTTATGTGGAATGTGGTTAAATGAATAGTAATGTGTGATACTTGTTTTACTTGGTCGTTAATAAGGGTTGTTTAGTTAAGTCGTGAAAGTAAAGGTTTGAATGACTGATACTGGAAACCGTGTTTGTCGACACGGGGGTCAAAGTGATCAGGGAGGTTCGAGTCCCCCTTATTATTATTATTATTATTTCATAATTAGAGAGGTTTGAGTCCCTCAAAAACTATTATATGATCGGATGCTTAAGTCACCTTGTTATATGTTGGTGGGTTCGAGACCCCCATGTACATATATATGATATTATTCTTTGATTCGTGAGGCTACACGCATTAAGGCCCAACCAGCGGGTGAGAGATGGGGCCCATATTTCCCATGGGTACTATTATTTGATGGTTTAGTTACATAATACAAGTTAAGGTTTTTAAAAGCATGTTAAGCTTTTTTCCCTATCCATGCATGTGATATGTATATATATGTGATTGCATATAGTTATGTGCATTAGTTTGACTTTGTTTTGAATTGATGGCATTACTTTATCTTTATCCTTGAGTACAAGCTAGTGTTCACCCCACTAACCTTCTACGGATGTTGCATCCCCACGCAAAGTAGGTGTTGGCGCAAATTCTATTTTTCCTGTGCAGAGTTAGTTGGATTAGCTCAGTTCATTGGTCTTTGGTTGTGAATTGCTGAGCTTCCATTCCTCTAGAAGACTTAGTCATTTCATCAGTTTACCATAATTTAGATGTGAAGAGTTCATATTAACATTATCCTTGTGATTGTCATTGTAAAAGTTGGTGGCATGTATAAATATTTTATTAGTACTAAGTTGGTAGAGGCTTTGTTTGGACTATTGGACATGGGTGGTGTGATTTGGTTTGATTTGGTTGGTTTTTGTTATAGACTATTATAATGTCATTAAGATTGAATTTTCTTATCTTTTTATATGTTCAGAATTCATTCGACAAGTGGTGTAAGGTCTGGTTAGTGGTTTGGGTATTTGGGGGTGGTGTTCGGTCCTTGTTGGACTTGAGACACTCGTCATAGCAAGGCTCTGGTTCGGATCGTGGAATAAGTGTTCTCATCCGGAGTGGTAGAGTTGGAAAACAATGATGGGAAGCTGTTTAATGTGAATGGTCAATGGATCAAGAAATATGGTGGCCTATTGGAAGAGTTGAGGATATTATTTTTTGTGTATCTAGATGAAGTCTGAGTAATCAAGATACCCGAGTCATGTTTCAATGTTGAATTAGTGGGTAATGAGAGGCAACCCATATCTTGTTGTTGTAAAATGACTTTATAATAGGTATTATTTCTGAGCATGGTAATTTTTTGTTGAAGTGTGAAGTTATAAAGACATAGGTGATATCCAAAATCAACTGATATAATCAATGACGAGAGAGATGAGTCATCAACTATGTGACAAGTCATCATCTCTATGTCATAAATTTAAAGAGAAAAAAAGTGCATTCTGGATAAGGGTGACAAAGAGAATTGACATGTTGTTAACAATATGACATGCAATCAACTAAGGTCGTCACTTGGTAAGGTTGAATGATATAATCTATTTTAGGATGATAAGCTTATTAACAAGTTTTCAACTAGGTGATGAGACATCAATCGATGCCATAAATAAGAGGATAAATAGGGACCAATCTACTTAAGGTAGACGAGCTTAGTTATGAGCTGTTAGACATGTGATAAGATGTCATCCAAAAATTGGGCATAAGAAAGTAATTTCCATTTAATTATCAATAGGACCTATTTCTTTTAACCTATTAGTTTCTAACCCTTAACCCTAATAAAACTCCAGCCCGTTCACATCAATTCACTAACCCTAACTCGATCCACAAAATTAAGGAATAAAAGAACTGAATTCAATTAAAACTTTTTCAATTCCTTACCTCCTTCATAAATCCTTCTCCAAGAATATTTCCACGGGAATCTACACTGTAATGACCCAAAATTGCCTCCCGAGATGTCACACAATGCTTAAGGCTACAAGTAGCCCCAAGCTAACCCTTTGAGCATGTTTCTACTAATATCACTTATTTCAAGATGAAATAATTCAAACACTAGCATAGTCATATCATATGAAAGAAAATACGTAGAAAATGCCCGGTCCAAATGACTAAGCAATACCAGAAACCTCAATACAATCATAATCTGATAACTGGTCTGACAAAGCCTCTACTAATCCATGGACTAGAGAGCCATTAGTACAGGTCCCCAACTGACTCGAAATGAATTGAAAGTAAAAACATAGTCTCTCAAATCTAGAAATGTCTAAAGATAGGCCCTCGAACCATGAGGACTCACCACTGTAGGAATGTAGACAGAGATACTCGAAAGTCACTGATGAGGCTGGGACTGAGAACCTGAACCTACATTATAAGACAATGTAGCACATAGGCATATATATGGATCAGTAATGCACTTGGGAATGTACTGAGTATGTGGCGGTGCATGCATTTATATAAAACAACATCAATACTCTTTAATCAAATCATGCATGCAATAAGTAATGACTCACATGACTTGAATAAGTATAAAATGTAAAGCTTATGAATCATGTAGAATGGAGCATGTAACACAAATCTCGTGAGTCATCATATCTTACCTTTGAAATAAGTAATCTTCTCTTATTCTCACTACCCATAGGCTAAAGGAAACTTTAAACAATACTTTCAACTCATTTATATGTCTCATGGAGGGTAAAACTTCTTTAATGCTCAAGAACTCATAACTCTTTTGAACTCAAGTACTTGGAATTCAGAATCATATAACTTTGAAACATACTTGAAGGCATTTCATTCACTTTAGGAAAATATCTCATTTCAAGCTTTAGGGAAATAATTCTATCTCAATGGAAAGATACTCTAGTTTAGGGAAATAACTTATCTCATAGTTTAAGAGAAAATACTTATATCAAGGGAAAATAATTTAGTCTTAGGGAGCAAATCCACTACTTTACTATTAGGAAAATAACTTGTATCAAGAGAGGTTCTCTTAACCGACATAAACCATGCGAACTACATGGAGTCCAACATTTTGTCCTCTTAAGGAAGAGACCCCACGTTGAGTAGGAGCGTCATACTCTTCCCAAGGAGTATAACCTCAATTCAGTGATCACTTATCTCGGCCTCGGGCCCAATATCTCAGCCTTAGGCCCAAAATATCAAACCTATGGTGGCACATATTCTGGGGGTAATAAACCGTAGTAACTTATCCAACTCGGTGCTAAATACTACTCCCTTTAGTGTATCTCGCTCATCTCAAGGAAATCCACTTTAAAATAATCTCATGGTTCATCAAGAACCCAATAATCAAATCTGTAATCTCATGTAGTGAAGTGGATTTTAAAACTCCATGACCATTAGGTCAAAACATTTCTCAATAATCTCAGAATACTCAAATCATGGATGCTTATTGCATAAGAGTTCATAAAATTGCAAATCTCAAGTAGGCTTCAATAACCCATAGTTAAATCTCAAGTTAAAACTCATCAAAAGCATAATAGATAGCATATAGATTCATAACTCATGTAGAAATCTGGAAATTTCAGCAATTTGTCTCAAAGTTTCAACATACTCATATACTTCAATAGCTCAAACATTTCAACTATTAATTTCTCTAGGATTAAAATCATGGGGTATAGACCCAGCTGCAATTTCTCAAGAAAATATGTGAAAATCATGTCATTAGACTCTCAATTCATGGGAAACATCAAAATATTACAATCAATAATAATGGGTGAAAAATCATAATTCAAATTCATGTGAAATCTCATAGATTGCAGAAAATCATAGTTTAAATAGGCCTTTGGGAACAAGGATGAAAGGATTACCCTTGTTCAAAACTGCACATACCTTAGATTATGAAATTGGATGAACGATCTTTCTCTAAACTCTTCTTCTTACTCTTGAGAGAGAGTTCTTGCAACCTTTGAACTTGGGAAACTCAAATCTCAACTCAATTTGTATAATCCATGTTGAGTTCTTGTATTTCTTGGAGAAGGGTTTTAGATTTGCTCTTGAGGGAGAAACCCTAGCCTTTGGATGTTTTGAGAGATAATAAGGCTACAAGTTTATTTGGAATATATCTGAGGGTTCTAAGGGAAAATAACCAAAAGACCCTTTTAAAAAGGACTTAAAAATATTGAACGGGGGCTGCAACGGTCGAAACAATGGTCCGTCGCTAGCCTGACGGTCCGTCGTATGCAGGTCAGAAAAAGAACATACTGCCTCTATGTGACGGTCAAAGTGACGGTCCGTCACTTAGCCTGACGGTCCGTCGGATTATCCGTCGCACATTGGCCAGGATGAGGCCACACTGCCTGAGCACGACGGTTCCAGCGACAGTCCGTCGCAGCCTTGACGGTTTGTCATTTTGGCCGTCGCACTTGGGCCAGAAAAAGGAGTTACTGCCTTGGTTGTGATGGGCTGAGCAATGGTCCGTCGAAGACTCAACGATCCATCGGATTGTCTCTCGCACCCGGGCAGTTTCGACAACTCTCAGTAAAACGATCCTAACTTCTCACCCCGATACCGGATTTGGATGAAATTGGTATCATTAGAAAGTTAATTTAATTCTCCACATGAAAAAAGTTAAATTTAAGAAAATTCTATATGGTTTAAACATCAATAACTTATGAAGTCACTTCTCAATCTTTTAGGGATGGAATTACACTTCGCTGGACACACTCTAAGGCTCAGACTACGACGAAAATTTGTGGGATCTTACATACACACATCAACATTCAGCACCACTCACAAAACCCATCAGTTTCAAAATATTTATCTTTCTTTTCTCAGGATATAAATCACACAGAAAAATCCAATCAATCATAATCCACACACTTACCCTCAAACCTGAGCATCGATTGTAAACAAGGAGTTAATATTTTTGTACTTTTCTCCTATTCACTTGCACATTTATATCCAGGTACTAATTTTCTTCTATTCGTTTGGAGCATGTTATAATTCATACTGAGTTGGTTTTGGATGAGTAAGCAACTCCTAAAATATGACGGTAACATATTCTTTAAAGAATTGACAAATTCTTGAAAATATATTTACCCACCAAATTCGTAGAGGTGAAGTCTCAGTAACCTGTTCGACCATTCAGAAAATAGTCACTCATATGTAGTCACCTGACTAATTGAGTTGATGATGCAAGCGAAAAGCCATTAATACATTGACAAACTATCAATTTGCCTCGTCAACATGAGAAAAAATGATGCATAATATGCTTAAGCATGTCAATCTATTGACAAGACATCAACCCAAATCATGTCACCACCCAAAAACTAAGATGTCACTTAATGCGACTAAGCCTTGACAAGTAAGCCAATCGCCCAAAATGACATAAAATAAGAAAAACAACACAAAATCCTTAAGTCAGACTTTTAGAGCAGAGTCGAACCATGTATGTTAAACAATAGAAGAAACTTGAATAACAATAATACCATAAACCATTCCAAAAACTGGTGTCACAGTGTATGAAAAATCTACATACAAATCGACGCCTGAAAATATAACTGAGAATCCAAAAGAAACAACAAGTTTGTATTTGAATACTAACTAAGACATAAACTAAATTAGATGAGGATGGAGGTCGACTCTGAAAGCATTAAGCGACCCCTACCTTAAATATATATAATCATCGCCCAATCTCAGCTGTCACACAGTTCACTCGTACATGGATCTACACCAAAAAGGCATAGTAGGGATGAGTACGGTCCACTTGTACTTAATAGGTATCAGATTCCGAAAGAGCAAAGTAGAAAATAAAGTATATGAGTACAAACTATAAGCACATCACCAGCAAGAAAAAACGTCCCAAATAGTAGCTCACACTGTCTCCACAACAGTTCTAAATATGGTACATAAGCAGGAGATAGATACATAAATAAAACAGAACAGGCATGCATCAGATGCAATAAAGAAACACAACACTGAAGATTCACAATTGAATGCAATGGAATGAGGATGATAATGTTTAGGATGTGATGTGATCCAGGTTATTACATAACCTCTATATACACCTACTGAGCATTTGTGTTTCCAGGTAGGACCCATGGGGTTTCACAAAACATATACAATCTCAATACTCAATCCTAATATCAATATTCATATCTCCTTTCCAACTAGTGGGCTACGATTTAGGATTTGGTATAAGTGTCATATTTTTTTCAAAAATCAGTCTTTCCACAATGATACCAATATCTCATAAATAAATATATAATATGAGGATGCAATGCTCACAACCAAAATATTAATTAAAATCTTAAATCCAATCAATATACACATATGTGAGCTCAAAACCAACTCATTATGTCAGCCATCCATGATTTAATATAAGCCATGTACCATTAGAGTGAAATATGTAAGTAAGACAACCACCGATGTATACACAAGGCCAACAATATCAAATAAGAACCTAAAATGGGCCACACATAGTAATAATCATCTCAAATTACCAATAACAGCAATATGAGCCCCCACACAGGCACACAACATTAATAACTTTCTTTACATGATTATTTCTCATTCCTATAGCATGTATTTATACAATTATTAATTACCTAGCCCATTTTGAAGAAAGTTAAGCTATAACCTACCTCATAAAGATTGAATCCAAGCCATAATTCTTTACGTAGAGCTTTTCCCAACTCGGACGGTCTTAGAATCAGCTAAATCATACAAATATATAATCTCAAGGTCAAAACGAACCCCCAAAATAGGTTTTCAAAATGAAAAGGCAAAATCAAAATTTTTGTTCATAAACATTACTCGTGATTAAAGGAATCCATAGAAGATAACCAAAATGAAGACAAGGTTTAAATTGGAGAAATCTATTTTAGTCCTTCTAGGCTAAACTCCCCAAATTCCACTTTTTTAATCAAGGACTAGTGGGTTTTAGATGAGATAAAATTGAAGTAAAATAACTAAAATGGTGATTTGAAGCTTACCTAAGCTCAAAAATGGAAGATGTCATAAAAAATCATCTCAAACCAAAGCTTAAAGTGTCAAAAATAGGTGAGGAATCGAGGAAGAAGGTTTTTATATTGACACAATAATAATGACTAATGTGGTCACCGTATTAGCACAGGTCGACCCTAAAGCAGTGCGGCCCTATACGAATTGACCGCAAAAGTGGTCCCCATACTGCTGAAGCGGGGGCTGCTTAAGTATCCATGTACCATTTTAGCAGTACGTGGCTACTAGTTGCTATTCTTTTTAATGGTGTCTGGGATGCTAAAGCGGTTGTACATGACAAATGGTGTACCAACAACTTTGTTAAAATGTAAAGTTGCTTATTAACCCCTCAAAATTCGTCTGGAATCCCATGCCAACAAACAAAAAATACTACTTTACTAAATTTGACATATCAGACTCAACAACGACATCAAATTTTTGGAAAGAGGTTCTTTTCAAAAAATTGAGCCCCAAAACGTAATTTCACAATTTTTTGAACCGAGGGTCAAAATGAGACCCAAAAGCCATAAAATCACACAACCACGCTACCAACTAAAAATTGATGTTCCACATCTGATGGAGTAGTTTGTTTTTCCATCCAACACATAGAACAATAATTGTTGACCAAAGTCAACTATAAGGCCTTTTAACTTCTAAAACCCATAAGCTTGCACAACTCATTCCAAATCACACCGGGAACTATTCCAATTATACCTACACACGTGACGTAGCAACTACGCGAAGTGTTAAAATGGTCGAAACATATTAAAATGGAAGTGCACAAAATCAAGTCATTACAACACCCACCACCAAGAATCTAGTTCGTCCTCAAACTAAAGGTAAGGGATATACCTAAATCAGCAAAAAGCTGGGGATAACTACTATGCATGTTAGCCTCATCTATAGGATGGTGTATCTACTGGAACTTAACCACTGGAATATCTCTAGAACACAGCCATCTAACATCCCAGGCAAAAATAGAGAGTGCCTACTCAACAAAGGACAACCTCTTATCTAGTTGTATTATGTCCAAACGAAAACATGAGACTCATTTGGAATATAACATCGTAGCATAGATACATGAAAAACTGCCTAAACAGCTGATAAATCTTGGGGCAATGCTAACTCATAAGCCAAATCTACAATAGTACGAAGATTCTCAAATGGCCCGGTATACTTAGGCTATGCTTGCCCCTCTTCCCAAACCTCATCACTCCCTTTATATTCAATACATAGAGGAAGACTCAATCACCAAGACTAAATCTCAAGGTAAAGAGTCTACGATCAGCATAGCATTCTACCTACTCTGAGCCGCTCGAAGTCTATCCCAAATGACCCAAACTCAATCTAAAGACTTGTGAAGCAAGTTCGTACCTCAAGGTCTAATCTCAAAAACCTCAAATAAACAAACTAGAAAATGAAAATGCCTACCATACAAATCCTCAAACAGTGCCATCTATACGCATACTCTACCTAGGCTAAATGTTGCTCCTATTAACCTCCAAATTCCATAACATAAGTGCGGAGCATATCCTCAAAAATATGAATATTTTGCTCTAACTGACCATCGATCTGAGGTGAAAAGTCATGCTATGATCAACTTGGGTACCCGAATCCTTCTGAAATGCATTCCAAAATTAAGAAGTGAATACTAAACCTCCATCTTAGATAATAGACACTGGTACACCATGGAGAACAACTATCTTACAAATATAGATACAGACCAACCTCTCAGCACTAAAGAAAACCTAAATAGGTATAAAATAAGCTAATTTGGTTAATAGATCCACAATGATCCAAACACTATCAAAATAATAAGAAGTGTGAGGCAACCCAATCATGATGTCCATCATGATATGTTCCTATTTTTACTTGGGAATAGGAAACTTAAGAAGTAATCCACCAAGCCTAAAATGCTCGGCCTTCACCTGCTGGAAACATAGGCAATAAGCTATGAAATTTGCTACATCCTTCCTCATACCACTATACCAATAGTGTTATCTCAAATAATTATACATCTTATTCTCTCCTGGATGAATAGAGTACCTAGAACAATGAGCCTCTTTCAAAATCAATATCACTAACTCATCCACTCTCGGCACATAGACTCAACCTCTAATCCTCATAGCACCATTAGAACCAAGTGAGGCTTCCATAGACTCACCACTCACCACTCAACACATTATCTCGAAACACCTTTAAACCAATGCTATCATACTAATAAGCCCAAATCTACACCATAAAAAAGATCAAGCCTTCATTAATGCCAAAACACACCTAGGTATTAAAATATCAAGCCTAACCATCAGTTAGCCAAAGATTCATCCTCTAAGGCTAAGGGCCTCTTTTAGGTTAGAAGATGCACCAAGATACCTATGCTAGTCAATGTTCATAGCTCAAGTCATCCTCAACCACATTAAGCTTGCCTGGAGGATAGAGAATAGTAAGGTCATAATCCTTAAGCAACTCAAGCAAATGACCTTACCTCATTTTAACATCTTATTAGGTAAAGACACTACCAGAAATTACCTCTATGACAATGGTTCAAAATTCATTGTGATAGATATAAAAACCATTGACATAGAGATACCGCAACGATTTTATATGTGTTGCATATGTAGGCGTTCGGATAGACCTATCGTAGCGTCATTTGCAATGGTTATCCTAACTGTTCCAATATGTATATCTATTGCAATGGTTTTTTCAACACCTGTTGAGACGGTTCAAATTATCTATTGTAATGGTGAAGAACCATTGCAATAGAATCTATTGCAATGGTTAAAAAACCATTACAACAGATGATTTGAACAGTTGAGAGATGTTGCAATGGGCTTTATTGAAACGGTGAAGAACCATTGCAATAGAGTCTATTGCAACGGTTAAGAACTGTTGTAATAAAATCTATTGCAACAGTTAAGAACCATTACAATAACCCTATTGTAACAATTGTTTTACTACTTATGGCAACAGTTTTTGACACCTATTGCAATGATTTTTGAATCTTACAATAATTTTTTGCGACCTATTATTGCAACTAGTTTTAATATCAATTGATATATATAAATAGAGAGAATTATACTAATACACAATTATATATATACATAACAACAAAATCTTTCTTTAATAGTTCAAATTAAAATATCCAACAAACTAGTAATCTAAATGCAAAAGCAAAATGTTAAAGTCAAACGGTCATTAGTTTTCCCATAAAGTATCAACTTCAAGTGGCGATAAGTTTCACAAAATTCAATATCAAAAAGATCGATACTAAAATATCTATAAATAATTCAAAAAATTTCTCAAGTAAGGTCAATTTCTTCATCACTTTCTTCATCTCCTTCTTCATTTTGAACATCTATAAAAAGAAAAAATAATCTCAATTAGTACTTAAATGACAGCATATTTAATTTTCAATTAGAGCATAAAAGAACACCTATAAATAGAGCACAAATGATCTAAATAGCAAATGAATAAATTATTTATACAAATTAGTAAAAGAAGTATAATTCATGACAACTAAATCACGAAACAAAACAAAAAGAGAAAGATATAATTAGTAACTCAAGAAGATAAACAGATTTATACCCCAAGAATGAACATACACGAATGAGAAAGAACCCCGCCACAATTGTAGAGCAATTGATGAAATAACATGAAAGGAAATACTGAAATGGTGAACAATTTTCAATGTAAAATTAGCCAAAGAGAATACTGTCCATATTTGAACATATATCAAGTGTTCAATTGGTAAAGAGTTTAGCTATGGTATATCTAAATCTGTCCAGACAATATACCATGAGGATGTTTAGACCATTGTAGTTTTGGCCATGATTTATCTCATGTTTGAGCCATGACAAGCCCTTACTTGTGGACAAGTAGATGCTTCTTTGGCACCGTACCCTTTCACAAGGAGGTTACCTAGGTGCAGCTTGCTGCAGTGGGGTAAAAAGCCCTGAAAGAAATAGCTCAAACCACAGCTGACAAAAAGGCAGCATGCAGGAAACGTCTATCTCCAGAAATGTTAGTTACATTCTTTAAGTATTTAGATATAAGTTTCAGTATCTAGATCAAATACTCATCCATAAAGAACAGTTTGCTGCCTTAGAGCCTCTTAAATTTTTGCATGAGTCAACTCTTTATATATGTCTTTGGCTTTTGGCCTTTTACCTCAGCACTAGGTTCCTCTTTGTCCAACTCAGTACTTGTAGCCTAGACACAACTTTTTTCTATCTTTTGGAAATACTTGTAGCCATATCAACGTTTAATTTTTTATTTCCTAATCCTCATCAACATTTATCATTGTCAGTAGAAATAGATGATCTTCCACTATGGTCCTATTTTGTCTCAATTTTAAATTATTTGTGCCTCATTTTCCTTTAAGGATTCCTTTTACTTACTCCAGTACAAGCAACACTAGAAACTATGGACTTGGGACTATGGGGTATTGGGTCTTTTTTAATATAAAACTCAAGGGTCGTTAATAACTTTTAGTCTTAGAGTTGTCTCTAAGGACCTGAGAAATATGAGACACATGAGTTCTATTATATTTCAAAGAAGGAAGGGTGTAAAGAGACTCAAGCATTAGAGAGACAATGTACGAATTTTCTACAAACTTTGAGGCATCTCCTACATCATCACTTCTCCCCATAAATGCAATAGGTCACTCACTAGCAGGTAATATATTTGAAGAAGTACCCTTTTTTGCAGGTAACCTTCATTCATAGAGTTTTTCAATAGTTTTCTCAAATATTAGGATGTCCTCTTCACAGATGTCTACTTCAACACTTTGACCTGAGATGATGCCAATACTAAGTCCCTAATTTAGGTTATTCAAAGAAGGAGAAATTTCCTCCTTAGCCATGATAAACTCATTTTCATGTACGTTCACTGAAATCATTTCAAAGAGCGGCTTACAGAGACCTCTACTGTAGTTTCCGAATATGCTACTTTGATATTATTGTTGTAACAACTCTAAAAGTTTATCTGAGTAAAGTTTATCGAGTACAGGAATTTCATTTAGGCTTAAGTGATTTATAGGTCAAAGGAGGGAACTAATACTGGGTTACCATTAAGGAATTCATAACTCCTTAATTAGAGGAGTGGTTTTGATTCAGATAGTAGTGGTTGGAGACTGGAGTTTGACATTATTAGCACCACTCTATAACATGCATAGTATTTTACGATTCAAAACCCTATCTAGTCAGCCTTAACAGAAGTTTCAAAACTCCACATCCACATTTCACAGGGCATTTTACGGATGAAAGAACACAGAAAAAGTAATTTTAGGAACCTTGGGTCATAACAGCTATATATTTCCATAATTATACTCATTAAGTTATTAAATAGTACTCTTACCAATAAAGGGCGAGAAAAAGAAGAAGAAAAGACAGACCTTCATTGTTACTCCCAATAAATGGATGATTGATTTGTTGAATAGCAGCCTTTTCCCTTGATGAATGAGCATTGAATCTTAGCATATTAGGAGCAAGTGTTAATTCTGGATTTTGATGTTGTAATTGTGCAATGATGTTCATTGAAACATCTCGTTCAATGGCATCTCTTTGAGCCTGCATTCTTTGTTGTATCCTCTATTCTAGTTCATCCATTCTCTTTTCCACCAATTTATCCACAATAATATTTGAAGAGGGTCCATAATCACTTGTTTTTTTTGTTTCAAAAGTGACTTGGTCACCCCACATCCATATAGTCTTACTCATCCCGGATGATCAAGACCCATAACTGTTGTGAATGCATCAACTGATTGACTACCATCTTCACTTTCTTGAGTTTCTGCTCTCTCCATTTCAACCTACAAGTCAGATCCAAAATGAGCAAGTAACTTGAGTTGATTCAATATTTAATAAAGAACAAATGATCTTGATCAATTTTGAATTAGAAAACTTCATACTATTTTATTTGTAATATCTTCAGATGAATCCTTGTAGACTCGTCCAGATTTTCTTTTTCTAGTATCAACAAAGAATTCCTTGTTTGACACAACACCTGAATTTTCCTTATTTTTTTCCTAGTTACACACAAGTCAACATTAAAAAATTTTCAAGTCAACAAGTTCATAGTAACAAATATAAAAAACACCAAACCTCGCGGATTAGAACAAAACTTATTTTTCCAACAGTGTGAGGATACTTCCATATTTTTTTATTCTGTTTGTTATCATCAGACTTATCCTGCATAACAACTGATAGAGATCAGTTTTAAAAAACAAATTGAAGTAGTGATTATGGAACAAAGTAATAACTATACATATTCATATAATACCTTAGCTTCTTTGGAGTTCCAATACAGAAGAAAATCAGCAAATACAGGTTCTGGAACAGTTTTAGGCCTATTTGCCATTCGAATTTCATCATTGGGGTAGGCATAATACTGTTTTTTCTTTAACCTGGACTTGTACCCTCTAAAAGCAGAATCAATTGCATTCATAGCCCATTTTTTCCATTTTCGGGAATGTCATATTTCTTCTGTAATTTGGTGCAATTTGGTTAGTATAAAAACTATGAAATTATTTGAACTAGAAATTAGAATAGTGATAACTTTGAACCTGGAATTGCTAATAATAAAGAAACAACAATCTGCAATAAGGAAATATCAGCTTGGAAGATAGAGAACTAGGAGTAGTACTCCAAGAAGCAAAAACAGTTGAGAATTTCTAAAATATTCCTTTAGATAACTATTTGACAAATTAGAGGTCAAATGCTGGATGTACTACTGTATTTTAGACACTGTACAATACCTGCTCTTGTTTCTTCATTTTTATAAAAGAAGCAAAATGTAACCACTACATCAAGGGTTTAGATAACAATATCCTAGTCAGCTTAAATGCATTTCAGACATTCGAAATGCAACACACAATTGAGGAGCTATTTATATCCAAATCTGATAAGAAAACTAATGTTTAGTGACCAAACCATTTTTCCAAGTCCAAGTTTATGGGAAGGTTCTTAGTCCCTGTAAGGACTATCATAAGAGGCATAAAGTATGTGAGGTTCACTCAAAGACTGCTAAAGTTATTGCGAATGGCATTGAGTAGAGGTTTTGTCAGCAATGTAGAAGGTACTACTTGTGTCTACTAAGGCAGAATTCTAAATTTGTTAACACTTTTTATTAATGGACTAGTTGGGGCTACTAGGTGTTTCGTCATTTGCTATCAAAGTAGTCCTTAATTTTGCATATTGTAGTTCCCCTCTCGAAAATGAAACTCGCCTGAGATGCATAACTACTAGTTTTCTTGACTATTTCCCATAATCCATGTTCTATTAGTACATTTTATCACCAAAACTAGCACCAAGAGGGTGCTGAATCTGTCCATGATTGAAAGACTTGATCTCCTATGTATATTGCAGGGAATCAATCATGTAAAACAAGGTATCAAAATGATCTACATCTTTCATGTTACACCAAAAGGCCGAAGGATTATAAACATCTAGAATTTGTAACACTGCTATCATCTACTACCAAATGAACAGCTCTACAACAACAACAAATACTAAATGCTTCAAATGCATACATCAACCTCACTTACCTTGAATCTCCCACATGTGTCCTCAATTTGCTTCAAATGATTATTCCAAACAATTTAAAATATGAAAAACACCTTTCAAGAAATTGTCAGCAATTAGTCGGTTAACAAAATGCTAAATCAAGCGAAGTAGAAAAAACAAAAAATGTCCAAAGACGAAAGAGCAGATGAACCAATAGAAACTAAAGAAGGTTTTATAATCAAAAGTTGAGGGGGGGAAATTTTACCAATGAGACCACAATCCTCTTCAATGATTCAGTAGATTCCTTTCAAATGGACTTTGACAATTCTGCACAATTAAACTATTATAGAATAAATGAAAATGATTAAAACGATATAAATAAGCATGAACATAAGATACGTATGCAAAAGGAAATTAACACACACAAAAGATGAAAATAATGATGAGAATATATTCAAATGAATTTATTTGTCTAATCATATGCCTTCATCCAATCCCAATCAGTATCATCAAACTCATCCTCCTCTTTTAATGTTTCTACAACTATGGCTTCTGAATGTTCTTCAGTAGATGGAATATCAACAACGACAATGGCTTCATCTTCTCTTGACCATCTAAAGTCACCGTCATCTAATCTAGTTGAGGGACCAATGTCATCATTAGGCTCCCTCCAAAATTTTTCTCCTATATTAGGGAAATTCCCTTCCTCTAGATCATACAAATCTACAGGAACTTTATTCCTTGTATAATAAACATCTTTCTCAATTGGATTCGCATCATAAAAAACTTGATAAACTTGTGATGCCAGCACAAAAGGGTCATCTTTACAACATAACTTGTTGAAGTATACTCGAGTCAACCCATACTCTTCTACTTCATTCTGATACCAATCACACCTAAATAATACAACATTAAAGCAACCATAGTAATCAATCTCAAGAATATCTTGAATAACTCCATAATAAACCATATCTCCATCTATGGGATTTTGGTCCCTAGCACTAGCAAAACTATCCATTGTTGCTGATAAAGTCACTCCAGAATTCTGACTCTTGCGTGGGGCATCCCGAGCTTTTTTATGAAATCAATATCCATTGATGAAATATGAGCTATATCTCTTTACCACCGTATTGGGCCCGTTAGCTAGCCATTTTAAATGATGAGATACTTCAACATTTTTAACTTTCTGTTCAAACCAACTACTGAATTCAAGACTATGAATTCATGTACCTTATAATAAACAAATACATGAAGTTTAATAGGTAAATATCTTACTCGATGAAATTTTCCACTTCTTCATCTCCCGTGTTAAAAAGGACATATCGATGTGCTTCATAACATAACTTTGAATCCATTAAGAAAGTGCAGTTTTTTTCTTCTCAGATCTAATTGGATTACCATTCTTTGGGAATATAGGTGACAAATTTTGAATGCATTCTTCATCTTCAGTTTGGTACCTACTAAATCGTGTTTTCACACCATCATGTAGGTTTCTTGAACAAAAAATTAGGCACTCTTTAACCAAATAACCCTCTGCTATTGATGCTTCTGGACAAGATCAATTACGAACAAGCGCCTTAAGATTGCATAGGCTTCTCTCAATGAAATACATCCAATGAAGATGTATGGGGCCCCCAAGCTTAATTTCATTCACCAAATGAACAGGAAAATGTAGCATTATATAAAAAAATGTTGGATGAAAAATTATTTCAAAGTTAGATGTAATTTCACCAATTTCAGACTCCAATTTTTCAAGATCTCTCAGCCTAATCACCTTACTACATATGGATCTAAAGAAATTGCCCAACCTAATCAATGTCAATGAAACATTCTTAGGCAAAACATTTTTAACAACAACCTGGAGCAAGTGATGCATTATAAAATGAGCATCATGACTCTTGTACCCTGATATCTTCATCTCCTTCATATTTACTCGATCTGATATATTTGAAACACACCCTTTAGGTAATTTGAAAATTTTCAAGACACTGCAAAACAATCTTTTATGTTCTGATTTCATGGAAAATAAAGATTGAGCCAAGCTTACATTTCTATTACTATCTTCTACTGGTTGTAGCTCCTTTTGTATTCCCATTTCTTGTAAGTCATATCGAGAATTTACATAATCCTTTGACTTCCCATCTTTATCTCCAATAAAGTCCCAAGCAAATCATCATATATATTTTTTTCTATGTACATTGTATCAAGATTGTGACTCAATTTGTTATCTGGCCAATACGGCAATTCAAAAAAATAGATTTTTTTCCAAGGACCCTTATTATCTCGAGACCTTTTCTTTTTTCCCTTTCTAAAATCATTATCGAATTCACGCAACTCTTTAAGCACTTCTAGAACTTACAAGGGAGTAGGTGCGGGTCTATGTTCCTCATTACCATCAAAGGATTTCTTATCTTTTCTCAATGGATGATCATGAGGAAAAAATCTCCAATGACCCAAATAACAGATCTTACGACTGTGTTTGAGATATCGAGAGCATGTGTAATAATTACAAGAAGGGCATGCCAATTTTCCCTTAGTGCTCCATCCTGAAAGCATTGCTAATGCTGGAAAATCACTAACTGTCCATATTAAGGTTGCACGCATTTGGAATGTTTCTTTGGTTTTAACATCATATGTTTTTATCCCATGTTCCCATAGTTCATTTAGTTCATCAATTAGAGGTTGCAAATACACATCTATATCATTTCCAGGAGATGATGGGCCTGGAATGATCATTGACAACATAAGATACTCGGTTTTTATGTAAATCCATGGTGATAAATTATAGTTCATCAACATAACAGGCCACGTGCTATGAGAAATGCTCATTGTTCGAAATGGGTTGAAACCATCACTTGAGAGACCAAACCTGACATTACGAGGATCTCTAGAGAAGTCCAGATACAAGTGATCAAAATCCTTCCATGCTTGCCCATCAGCGGGATGCCTTAGATTTCCATCATTCGGCCGTTCATTAGCATGCCATTTTATTGCAACGGCTGTTTCAGGACACTTGAACATCCTCTGATGCCTAGGCTTTAAGGGAAAGTATCGTAAAACCCTTGCAAGAATTTTAGACCTTACAGTAGTTGACACACCATCAACACTCTTCCATCTAGAAGTCCCACATACAGAGCAGTTCTCAGCTTTCTCATTGTCCTTCCAGAATAACATGCAATCATTAGGGCATGCATGTATTTTTTCATAATCAGGACCCAAATCTCTTATCACATTTTTGGCCTTATTGAAAGACTCCGGTATCAGAGCTAAGGGAAATGCCTCTTTTATCAACACTAACAAATCTAAAAATGCTACATTACTCAACCCATGCAATGATTTAAACAAGAACAACCGAATGGTGAAGCTCAATTTACTAAAATTTTCACACCCCAGATATAATTGTTTCTTTCCATCCTCCAATAATTTAAAAAATTTCTTTACATCTTCAGGTAATCCCTCTCTATCCCCTTCTTCATGTCCCAATTTAGCCTCTACATTTCTAAATGTATCGTGAAGTAGTCCATCAATATCATCCCGCATATTTGAACCTTCATCATCATTGATTGGATGATGTGTCTTTCTTGAGGAAGTGCTTTCTCCATGGAAAGTCCATTTAGTGTAACCAACACGAAACCCTCTAGAAAGCAAGTGATCCTCCACCACATCTCTATAATGCCAATAATGATTCTTGCAGTCTTTACAAGGATATAATATCTTATTTCCTTGAGAAGCTCGTTCAAATGCCTTCTCAAGAAAGTTTTTCACTCTATATTGAAACTCATCAGACCATATTAAACAATTCATCTAACTTTTATCCTCACTATCCATTATAATCCTACATAACACACCGAAATCACAAAAATTCAAACAAAGTATGATCAACAAATATATCCTCTACAATTAAACAAATTAAAACAAATTATGACCCACAAATATATCATCTTCAATTAAACAAATAAAAATAAATACTTGTCCATAGATTAAGCTTTGTTATAGCAGATGGGAAATAGATATTACCAGATGCTATCTTAATTTCATCACACAATTATAACAGTTTACAAATTCATTCCTGGGAAATAGATATTACTAGATAAAGTACGTGTGATACAGAAAAACATAAACCAGGATTAAGAACATTTGGAAGAAGGGACACAGTCTTAACATTTACGATTTTCTATTAATAATTGTGCTTTCACCTCGACTAATACAACCAAAACTTATAGAAAGGGATGATTTACCTAATGTGACCTCTTCTGAGATTTCAACCTTGTTTCTAAGGTTGTTACCCCAAATCTGTGTTTTTTATTAGAAACAGTCTCTTTTTTTTTTCACTCCAATAGCTAGGTCAACCACTTTGGAATAGTTAGGGAGAGTTGTTCAGGAGATTATGAGTAGAATTAAAATACTCTTGTCACATTTTTTGGCAGGGAAAGGTAACTATGTCAAATCAATATCCCAAATAAAATCATAATATGCTTCTTTTACAGCAGGTTGCATGTAGAATCAATATCCCCGGTAACATCATAATATGTTTCTCTCACTAGTGTGCAAGAGTCACTGTATTAGCCATGGAAATAAATTTGGGAAGTGGATATAAGAATTTAAGTTGCATGCTTATCCTGATTGATGGACAAAGAATCAAACTTGACACAAGAAAATTGGCAAAGAAAGGGTTTTTAACTATGTTCTACATGAACTTTTCTGTTGGAGGAACACAGAAACAGTTAGTAGTTTACTCCTTCACTGTCCAATAACAAATCAACCTTGGATCCTTTTTAAAAACCATGGCAACTTTCCTTAAATATAATGGGGTCTAAAATTAATGATGACGAGGAATACAAATGAGCATTCATAGATGCTGGAGCAGAAAAGCAATTCAGGGAGGCAGAACAAATGGTGGAATGGAATCCCTGCATGTATATGATGCAACAACAACAACAACAACAAACCCAGTGTATTCCCACCTAGTGGGGTCTGGGGGGTAAGATGTACGCAGTCCATACCTCTACCTCTGATGAAGTAGAAAGGCTGTTTCCGATAGACCCCCGGCACAAGGCACGAGATACCACACAAACACATAGTAAAGCACAGAAGCAGATTACATAACATAAATACGGCACCCATAAGTAATATAAAACAGAGGAAAGCAGAGGAAAGCACACAGATTCGTCATAAAACATGGAACACGGAACACGGAATCATACCAGGAATAAAACCCTCACCAAGTAATTCCCTACACTAGCGACCCAAACTGGCCCTAATCCTCTGCCGTAATTCGCGCCCTCCAGACCTTCCTATCTAGGGTCATGTCTTCGGTGAGCTGTAACTGTTCCATGTCCCGCCTAATCACCTCACCCCAGTACTTCTTCGGCCTACCCCTACCCCGCCTAAAACCATCCAACGCTAGTTTCTCACACCTACGGACCGGGGCATCCATGCCCCTCCTCTTCACGTGTCCGAACCATCTCAATCGTGCTTCCCGCATCTTGCACTCCACTGAAGTCACACCAACCTTCTCCCGGATAGTCTCATTCCGAACTCTATCCCCTCTAGTCAGTCCACACATCCAGCGCAACATCCGCATTTCTGCCACCTTCAGTTTTTGGATGTGGGAGTTCTTAACTGGCCAACACTCCGCTCCATACAACAAGGCCGGACGGACTACCACCCTGTAGAATTTGCCTTTAAGCTTGGGCGGCACCTTCTTATCACACAGCACCCCCGACGCGAGTTTCCACTTCATCCATCCCGCCCCAATACGGTGCGAGACATCCTCGTCAATCTCACCGTTACTCTAGAACACGGACCCAAGATACTTGAACTTATCCCTTTTACATACCTCCTGTGCTTCCAGCTTCACTACTACCTCATTCTCCCGCCTCACATCATTAAACTTGCATTCCACATACTCTGTCTTGCTTCTGCTCACCCTGAACCCTTTAGACTCAAGAGTTTGCCTCCACACCTCTAATTTGTCATTCACACCCCCTCGAGTCTCATCTATCAGCACTACATCGTCTGCAAAAAGCATACACCACGGCACCTCCCCTTGAATGCGCCGCGTCAACACATCCATCACTAACGCAAACAAAAAGGGACTAAGAGTAGATCCCTGATGCAATCCTGTCAGGACAGTGAAATGCTCTGAGTCTCCTCCCGCCGTCCTCACCTGGGTTTTCGCTCCATCATACATATCCTTAATTACTCTGGTATATGTCAGCGGTACTCCATTCACCTCCAAGCATCTCCAAAGCACCTCCCTGGGGACTTTGTCGTATGCCTTCTCCAGGTCGATAAAAACTATGTACAGATCCTTCTTCCTCTCCCTATACTGCTCCACCAACCTCCGCACCAGGTGGATTGCCTCCGTCGTCGAGCGGCCGAGCATAAATCCGAACTGGTTTTCCGAAATACACTATCCGTCTCAGCCTCACCTCGACCACTCTCTCCCAGATCTTCATAAAGTGACTCAATAACTTAATCCCCCTATAGTTATTGCAACTCTGAATGTCCCCCTTATTCTTATAGAGAGGGACCATGGTACTCCACCTCCACGCCTCGGGCATCTTTGCCGTCCTGAAGATTTCATTAAACAATCCAGTCAACCACCTTACACCAGCCTCTCCAACGAACTTCCAAAACTCCACCGGTATCTCATCCGGCCCCGTCGCCCTACCCCTTCGCATCCTGCGGACAGCCTGTCTAACCTCTTCTACCTTAAAACGTCTACAATAGCTAAAATCCCGACACTCCTCTGAGTATATGATGAATTCAGCAAAAAGAGAGCGATGCAAGGTATTCCGAAGAATCATGAAATACAGAAGATCAAGTTAAATGGCATAATTATTTTTCTCTTTTGGTATAAAATAGATATTGTAAATGACACTGAATCTTTGATATATCTCATTGCGATAGGACTCACTGTAAGGATAGAAAATAGACTTTCATTTTTTACCTTGTAATACCTGTACAGATCAGCAATTTCCTAGTGATAAACAATCCTTGTAATAGCGGGACATTAGCGCCCTTTATTAGCTAAACAAGCTGTAAAGAAAATCTTGTGTCTTTTTATAACTCCAAGTTTTCTACATTCTTAACTCTCCTAATACAACAATTTTATTAGAAGGAAAAAAGTTATCATAAAAACCAGATACTTTTCTGTACTTCTGTTTCTTCTCGTAGGTGAGCCAATCTTTGAGTGTTAGAGATGAGGTAGCTGCTGCTTGTTGAAATCCTAACCTTGTTGTCACCATTTTTCTTTTCAATGGATGAGTTTGAATAGTATTTTGTTTTCAAGAATTCAAAAACTAGAAAGAAAACAGTACTATTATTTACTGTCTAGTCAAAGCTGTAGGGTGGTACTGGAGTAGAGGATTGTTTTTGCCAAATAGTGTAGGGACAAAGTGTACCAAGAAACCACTTATAGATTATTATTTCACTTTTAACAAATGAAGACTACTTAGATGAAGGTTCAACTTCCCATTTGGGTCGATTACGAGGAGCTGCAGGTTTTTCCTCTAATGGAGTGACTATACTGCCATCCTCCTCCTCAGCTTCCCTTATCATTTAATTTACTGCAAGCAATATGAAGGAGATAGGATGGCCAACTTCAATCTGGACCAGAATAGATCTTCCACTTTACCTATTGTCTCATAATTTTTTTAAAACCATTGGTGATCATTGTGGTGGCTGGATCGAAACAGAAGAGGAAATACAATTGAGAAATCATCTCTAATAGGAGAGGATTAGAGTTCATGGCGATGATAGTAGTATTCCCAAAGAGGTGACAGTCGAAAATGGAGGACTCAAGTATAATATGCAGCTCTAGATAGATTATCGATGAGAGTGGTGGCAGGAGAAGATAACATGAGCAGCTCCTTTACCCAGCAGATTTTAAGGCAAAATTTGAAGGGTAAAGGGGTGACATCTGGACCAGTGCTTTTTCTAAAGAAGCATGTAAGGAGCAGGGGGTTCCTTTTGGAGAATTAACAAAGTTAAAATAATTAGCCTGGAATTTCCTCAAAGCGTATCAACAACAACAAAAATGTACCCAGTATATTCCCACCAAGTGGGGTCTGAGGAGGGTAAGTGTAGTGTACATACGCAACAAGCATCAATCAAGAAAGTTTTACAGTAGCAAATAACAGGCTAGCAAAGATGATCAAAATAACACATTTCTTTCCTATTGTCTTATATAACCTACAAAAAGTGAATAGGCATGCAGATTCTAAAGATTTAAAATTTCTATATCACTTACCTAAGTAACCAAGAAAATCAAACATAGCACATTTAACACAATCTCCAGTACAATCTACAGAAATTTCACCAGATTTCAGAAATTCGCAAACAAACATATAGATTCTAAAGAACAAAACTTCTTAAATCACTTACCTAAGTAACTATATCAATTCACATTATGAAAAGCAAGCTATTAAGCATAAACTCATGGGATTTAATTCTACCCAATAGATAACAAAGAAAAGTACCTAATGTTTTGTCAGCACTGCTAATTTTCTGTCGGGCAATTGTAAATTGGATTGATGGTCGGAGCAGCGAATGTAGCGGCGGTCGGAACGACGATCGCAGTGGCTTGGAAGTCGACGCTATGTTGTCGACTGAGTGAGAGAGTTGATGAGATAGTACTGTACTGAAATGTTATTTTGTGTATATATATTTTTAATTTTTGTAATATATTTTTTTAATTTTTATTATATATTTTTAAACTTTTGGCAGAATCTGTGAAAAAATAGAGAGGGAAAAATGAAAATCAATGCAATAGGGTTTTTTTTCTCAAAAATGCGTTGCCATAAGTGACTCTATGGCAACGGTTACAGAAGTCATTTCTATACCATACCCTATTGCAATGGTAATCCACCAATCGCAATGGTTATTAAACTACTAGAACAATTTTTTTTGCAATGGTTGGAACTGTTGCAATAGACCATCTATTGCAATGCTTTTGGAACCGTTTTCAAAAGGTTCGTTGCAATAGGGGTAATTTCTAGTAGTGAGAAATACTAAAAGCTACTGTGATTAGAGAAGATCCCATAATAAACTCCATAAAAATTGTATCTCTAATACTTCAAAGATAAAACCACCGCACATAACTCCAAATGGTAGGTAGGATATTTCTTCTGATGATGCTTTAACTGGCTAGAAGAATATGTAATTACCTTACCCCCTATATCAAAATAAAACCTAGCTCGACATCAAAATCATCACAAAAATTGAAAATACTATGACCTCTATGGGTAAAAGTCAAGATAGAAGTTGCGGTCAACAAATCCTTGAGTTTTGGAAGCTCAACTAAAAAGAAATCTTCTTCTGAGTCAATCTTGTCGAAAAAGCCACAATAGATGAGAACCCCTCAACAAAGTGACAATAGTAGCTTGCTAAGTTAGCAAAACTCTAAATCTCGTTAGGAGAAGTAGGCCTAGCCCAATCATGAATCACTGCAATCTTGGATGGATTGACTATGATACCATCCTTGGTCACCACATGACCTAAGAAAAAGATAGAATTCAACAAAAACTTACACTTGAAGAACTTAGCATGCAATTTTCATCTCTCAATCTCCAAAGTACAATCGACAAATGCTTTTCATGGTCCGCCTTACTCTTGTAGTAAACAAAGATATCATCAATAAAATAATGACAAAAGAGTTGGGAAATGATCGAAACACCTTATTCATCAACTCCGTGAAAGCGACTAGGGCATTAGTTAACCCAATGATATGACCAAGAAATCATAATGACCGTATCGATTCCAAAAAGATAACTTTGGAATATCCAAAGCTCTAATCCTCAACTGATGATACCTGAACCTTAAATCAATCTTCAAAAATACAAAAGCACCCTAAAATAATTGAACTAGTCATCAACATAAGATAAAGGATTATTCTTAATTGTCACCTTATTCAACTACTGATAATCACCATATAATTAAGATAAGTGCACCACAGGTGATATATTAGGTCGGATGAATCCCTTATCTAGCAATTACTACAACTGGTCCTTTGATTCCTTCAATTCTACTAGGGCCATCCTATACAGAGGAATAGAGATGGGCTTGGTTCTTGCTAAACATTAATAGAAAAGTCAATATCATGATTTGGAGGCATACCAAGATAATCTATAGAAAAGACATCCTCAAACTCATAGACAATACAAATAAAATCCAAAAAAAGCAATGAAGTAACACTAATATCACAAATATTTGCCAAATAAGATAAACATCCCCTTTCAACCAAGTGACAAGCACACAGATAAGATATAAATCTCTTTAGAACTAAATGAGGTGTACCCTTCCAATTTATCTTTGGCACACCCAGTAGAGCTAATGACAGGGTGTTAGCATAATAGTCTAGAATAGCATGATAAGAAGCAAACCAATCCATACCTAAGATGATAATGCAATCCACTATATATAGAAATATTATATCTAACCAAGTCTTACGCCTAGCAAAGATCATAACACAGGATTAACGCTCTCGATCCACCACTAAAGAGTCTCCTACTGAGGTAGATATACAAATAGGCATGGCAAGAGGCTCACAAGTAGAATCAAAACCCAAAGAAAAATAGGCAGACATATAGGAAAAAGTTTATCCCAAAATAAATAACATAGATATAGGTCTAAAATAAATGAGAATGATATCTATGATAGCAGCATCTAAAGCCTCTGCCTCATGACTGGAAGGTATAGCCTAACATTATCCACATATGCTACCAGACTGGGTAGCGACACGGCTACCACCATGAGCACCACTACCTCTGCCTCGCACCTCTTTAGCATCCAAAAATTCATCTCTTACTATCGATATAGATAGGTCTAAAAAATGATGGAGATGATCCATCAACACATGGAAAACTCATCACACACACCACAACCTCTACAACACAACTTAATAGAAGAAGGTATAATTGAGCTAGAACAACTAGCCTTTGATGATGCCCAATTACCCAAAGTTGATAAACTAGAAAACCTACTACCTGAACCTTACAAAGCTTCTTGCACTGGTTTACCATAGTAACCATGGGAACTTTTGAAATCTCTACCTCAAGGGGTATGACCACTAAAATTTCCCTAATATTGCACCCTCATGAAATCTCCCTAAGAAACTCACATGTTAGACTCAATCATCTTCATATGATCAAGTATACTCTAAAATAATGCCTCTAACACTACTATCTGGGCAGTAGACAACTAAAGTAAAACATCTAATCCTTTAACAAACTTCTAAATATTATTAGAGTCAGTGAAAATACTAGTAATAGAATATCTAAACAAGGCATTGAAATATGCCTCATATACAGAAATAGTCATGGATCCCTTCTCCAAGTGATAAAACTATCTCTCATTTGATCCCTCAAATTGTATGGCACAAACCTGTCCAAAAAGGCCTCAACAAATTAATCTCAAGTCATCTCTTCTGAATCTAGAGGTATGCAACTAATAAGTGACATCCACCAATCCTTAGTTGTATCTCTAAACCAGTAGTTAGTTTAAGAAACCCCATGCGACTCAAGCGATCCAAGGTTATACAACTTCTCTTGGTAATTAGTCATGAACTTGTAGTTTATCACGACCTAATTTAAAAGTCTTGATGGCTCCTAATTTATCTTACTAGTAGGTAAGCCAACCCATAGCACAAAGTTAGATGCAATGGGCTAACTCGATGGAAAATGGCCTTAAAGCAAAAAATTGACAATTAAAGACTTAAGTAGTGATAAAATAGTCATGATAGTCTAATAGGTAGATAAAAGATCAACAACCATACCAAGACTCAGTAATGTCTGTACAAGAGCTACTACAAATAAACTATAAATACTAAATAGTCAAATACAATCCATCTCAAAGTTCAAAGAAAAGACATAGATATACAAAGAAACAGGGGTAACTCCGACTCTAAGAGCTCACCTAATCTAAAAAATAAAATTTGTATGAGTATCAAATCAATTGCAACAAATAGTACATATATCTTTATAAAAGGAACAAAAATGTAGTGGGAGTACCAAAACCACAGGTACTCAGTAAACATCATTTGTCGAATGAGCTAAATCATGATATAAATATGATAAGATACAAGATACAAGATACAACAAGCTAAGTTAAAGTGAAAGGGACAAACCTATAAATATTATCTAATATATTTGTACATAAATAATTAAATACATACGAAATGGTAGCATAAAAATCATACAACTATAATTACTTGCTTGGCCCCCATAAGCCAACAAGTTGGAAATGTAAATAACCTAACACAGGCCCTCATAATCTAGGAGGATACAATCAAGGGAAGTGAGTAACTGAATAACCATAATTACCAATTATCATGCCATAACCAAGAATCCATCTGAACTATATCTTATCATAATAAATCCTAAGGAAAGACTTAAACTGAAACTCAATAGCATTATCATCATTTGTCAGACTTAAACTGTAACTCACATTATTAATATCATAGTCATTATCATCGGTTGTCAGACTTAAACCAAAACTCATATATATAAATCATGCTAGTGAACAATATAATTAACTTATATCAATAAGCTACCACAGTAAACTATACAAATAAGTCATCCCTTAACGCATATCTATACACCAGACCATGCATCATATCCATAGGTCATACCAATTCCTATGTCCATAAACTATACTGATCCCATATCTATTAAGTCATGTCAATAACCACTTCTAAGGTCCATGTCAATAGTCATATCCATAAGCCATATCAATAACAATATCTATAAAGCATAACATTAAATATATCTATAGGTTGTATCATTAATTATATCTGCAAGCCATAACATTAATCATATCTATAGTCTATAACATTAATCATATCTACAAGACATAACATTAATAATATCTATATGAAATATCAATAATCTTATCTATAAGCCATAACATTAGTCATATCTATAGGCCATAACATTAATCATATCTATAAATAGCCAAAATTAGCACCAACTTCGAATAACCAACTAACAAAAACATTAAATATACTCACTCTCATCATGTACCAAACCAAACATTAATAAAGGTATATCATGCATAAATAAGTTTACAAAACTAACACCAGAACTAGCCTAAAGTGGGCAGGAGGGGCCTACTTCTAATCCATAAAATCTATTTTGTCAAATTTTACCCTGGAGTAGGATAAGATATCTAAATTTATTTATATATAGTGAATAAGCTATAATTATCCCTAGGATAACAATTCCTCCCAACCGTGAGCGACGGAGTCAATCCCACTTATAGTGATAGAAACTAAGGCAATTTAACAAAACTTGAGCAACTAAGGCAAATTTCAACCTATACATGAGTGACTAAGGTAATTTCTCCTAGGTTGAGCAACTAAGGCATTTTCATCCTAAACATGAACCATGAAGCCAACATCACCTAAGAAATGAGTAGAAAAACTAATTAATCCTCATTTATAATTTTAAGATAACCTAAATAGTTTAACTAATCAAAATAGTCTTATTTATACTTCCAACACCTAAATCCTACTCGATATCTAGTATAATATCTTAGTCATACTACAAAGATAGCAAAATCTATGAAGAAGGAAAACCTAGCCTGCCTGAACACCTAAGAAAAGCCTGAAGAATTTGCTAAAACACTAATTTTCCTTTTCGAGAAGATTCTGCAAGGTGCCATACTATCAAAATCACAATACTTATAAAAATGGGAACAATGATACCCACATTGCACTATGATATTTTAGATACGAAATTTCATATCAATCTTATGTGGGGTAATTTATGAAATCACACTTTTAAATCCAAAACAATGTCCCTCTATGCTAAAGGAATATTTACCCTAAAAAATTGGTTAATATCAATCTTTAATGATGCTATAATAAAGCCACTAAGATTCTAGGCACTTTAGAATAAGAAAAAGGATTTAATCCTAAAATAGTTGTAAGTTTACAATGAATTCAATAAAGAACACATCAATAAACTTTACCAAACCTCCACAACCACCAATAATTGAATCTCCCATGAGTTATCCTTTTAGGATCCAAAATTGTAGTGAATGGAAGAAGAATGGTGAAAATTGAGCTAAATGGGTATTTATACCCTTCCTAAGCCCACGGGTATCTCCTAGGCAAACACTGTGTTGCTTAAAAGACCATAGCTTAAGAGACCAAGTGTCGCTTATGCAATACTAGCCATACTTAGAAGGTGTTGCTTAAGCGACAATGCCTCCGATTATGTGATACCCAACTCGGCCACGCCTATTGCTTAAGGACTACGGGCATCATATAAGAGATACTTGTTGAGGCCTTTGCAGATCACTTAAGCAATTAAAGTTATGATTCAGAAATACTTGCTAGGCTTTGGAAGGTTTCTTATGTGATCTAACGCATCGCTTAAGTAATGCACCAGCACCAGCTAAGACTTCGAATCTTCATGAATCCCTAAGGATTCATCAGGAATCCCATATAGGCAAATAAACTATACTACCCTATAAAAGTTGATGTTCCAAACTCAATGACGCAGTCAAACTCTCTATCTAGCATTATTTCAATGAAAAATAGGTTCCACACCCTCTTGCCATTTTTCTAAACTGTATCCAAGAGCTCAAAATAAGTCTGGGATCCTCAAGAACTAAACCAAGGATCCTTATAACCAAAAATTAACGTTATGGAACTATCACAACTATTAGAATTGGCTTATGTGGACATTTGCTTAAAGTTTTTGACCAGTAGTCAATTTGAACCAATGAAGGCTTCAAAATTGGGAATTGGCTAAAAAGACCAAACTGTTAGTTCTACCAAGTCCGAAATTACTTGGCCAACTATATGAAAGCTCTAATTAGTTAAAATGTGAAAAAATAACTTGGAGGGTCATTACAATATCCACTACTAAAAAGAGTTTTCATCCGCAAAAGTAAAGTATTAGGATGTACTTAAAGCCTCAAATATGTGGCGTATTAGGTCCGTATCTCACTCTCAACCTCTTAGGATGCCTCTTTTTAATGCCCTAAAAATAGGTAATGAGATGTCACACGGTGATCAAGACAATGAGTAGCCTCAAGCTAACCCTGTACTCCTTCTACTAAATCTGGATACTAAAAAATAGAGAAATATAAACATATGATCAAGCTAATTTGCGGAATTCTGTCTGAGCTAAACTAAAATTGTCTGATTATAATGTCTAAAAATATTAGACTCAATTTCTGGTAAAGAATACTTAAAATATGGACTATGTCTAGCAGTCTGACAAGCCTCTACTATTAAAAACTTGAGTCACTGGGACAAGTCCCCAGCTAACTCAAACTAATTGAAAAATACTGAATCAATTACTGTAATAAACTAGAAAATCTGAATGACTGGGTCTCCAAACTATGGGGACTTACCAACTGTCGAGATATGGATAGAGATGCTCAAAATCACTCATGCTGCTGAAATTGAGCACCTAAACCTACATTATGAGACAATGTAGCACAGATGTCTATGTGGATTAGTACTTCTGGATTGTATTGAGTATATGGAGGTGAATACATATGTAAAACAATATCTCAAAATTAGCGTAAATTTGCAAAACAAAGCATGCTAAGTGTAAATGACTCACAATAGCTTGAATAACTGAAAACTGAGAATCATGATCATGAGTGATAAAACATGCTATATAAATCTAGTGACTCATAACATTTAGTTCTAAGAGATGTACTTGTATTATATATGGAAATCATACTGTCGAATATTAGAAAGGACTCACTTTTATATCTGTAAACTGAAAGCTGAAATCTAGTAGCAAAAGACTCATAAAACAATATCTCTATAAAATCGTGATCCTTTAAACGTATTTTCTAAAAGATTTTCTGTTATTATTTACTCTTTTCTATAAGCTATAGGGAGGTTCTGCTAACCTACATAAACCATGTGAGCTAACACGGAGTCTAACGTCTAATTCTCTTATGGGAAAACCTCACGTTACGTAGAGGTGTCATACTCTTGCCAAGGAGAATAACCTAATCTAAGTGATCACATCTGTAAATGTCATCCATATAGAAATGGGAATAATCTGATAATCTGTACCTATGTTAGCTCATAGTTTTGGGGCATGTATACATGCCCAACTCAGTGCTAAATACTACTCCATTTAATTTGTATGCTCATTCTGTAGGAAATCTACTTTAAAACTAGCATAAATGGTTTATAATGAAAACCAAAAGTATATCTGTTAATTTAAACTATAACTGAAACTCTAAAGTGGATTCCATGTCTAAGCTGAGATCAAAAGATCAAATCTTTATTAAAATCTAAAAATAACCAGTCATAGGATGCTTAAAGAATAGTCATTCTTGAAATATCAATATTCAAACTAGGGATTGATTTCCCATGCATCAAATTTATGTCAATTCATAATAAAGTTCATGCTTAGTAATGAAACCATTCATATTCAATTCTAAATTTGGAAATTTATACCGTACGCATGAAAATAGCCATGCAATTCATCATGTAAATCACTTATAATCTCATAATCTTCACATAACAATATTTGAGTATGAACCCTAAATTAAAATTCATGGGTAGTCATGCAAAATCGTGTAACTTTGTAATTAAAATTGGTTTTGGGTACAAGAATGACAAAATTATCCTTATTGAAAACCCCACATACCATAATTGATGAAATTGATAATGAAACTTGAACTTGAATTCCTATTTGGGATTTTAAAGATAATTTCTTGAATATCATGAATTGGGAATCTTGAATTTTGGGTTATCTTGGAAAAAGAATAGTGGAATTTAGATTTCTGGGGGTTTAAGTTTTGAAGCTCTAGGGTTTCTTGGAGAGCAATTTGATGAAAAGTGAGCATATTAGGCTTAGAATAGGTTTAATTCTCTATTTTTCATGATTTGGGGCTTGGGAAAAGACTAAATTAATCTTTAAAAATTTAACTCGGAACTAGAAATCCCAATTTTTGGCCCCGCCATGACGCACAGTTTTTGTGGTGGCTTACTGGAAAAAGGACGATTGCCATTTTGGCCTTTGGAGCGATGCGGTGTAATCACGTTACGTCACTAGAAAAGGACGTGTGCCATATTACACTTCACCGTGATGCAGTGTCTTTCCAATTGGAAATTTTGGTATGATACAAGCAAAGTTCATTGAGCTACTGGAAAGGGACGACGAGAACTAGAACTTCTCCGCGACGTGGGCTAATTGCGATGCTCCACTGAAAATTGGACAATTACAAATTTGTCCTTCACCGCGATGCGGTGCTTATTGTGGTTTTCCACTATTTTCACTAAAATTGACATAACTTCTTAATTGAGTATTGGATTAAGGCAAAATTGGTATCGTTGGAAAACAAATTAAATTATCTACACATCGGTGAGTCTAGATCTTTAAAATTCTAATCGTATCAAGAGTTATACACTTTTGAAGTTGTCTCTTGATATACTAGGAGGTAAACTGAGCTAGGAAAAATACGGAGTATTACAATATCTCCCCCTAGGGAACTTTCGTCCCGAATGAGACTAGTTAAACTAAAGATTATAGGGGACTGAGCCTATATGCTAGCATGCACAACTGAAATAAGGTTGAATGACTGAATCTAAATCATACTGAGTGATTGAACTAATTTGCGAATGCATGAATTTACATAATATAACTATATGGCTAAATCTGAGATGGGAAAAGAACTGAATTAAGGAAGACTATTACCTTCGGCTGAATCAGAGTTTATGGAGAAGAGGTGAGGATATTTGGTACACATGTCTGCTTCTACTTCCCAAGTAGCATCCTCAACCTTTTGATTTCACCACAAAACTTTGACCAAGGGAACTTCTTTGTTCCTTAGTCTATGGATCTGATGATCAAAAATCTCTACCGGAACTTCTTCGTATGAAAGGATATTCTAAATCTTTGTGCTTTCTAGAGGGACTACAATAGCTGAATCATCCATGCACTTCTTTAATAAGGACATATAGAACACTAGGTGAACCAACAGTAAGTCTGTAGGTAGCTCAAGCTCATATGCTACCTTCCTCACACGACTCAAAATCCTATAGGGACCTACATACAGGGGACTAAGCTTCCACTTTTTGCCAAATCTCTTCACCTCCTTCATGGGTGAAACCTTCAAATACATAAGATCATCTACTTCAAACTTAAATCTTTCCTTCTCATGTCTGTAAAAGATTTCTGATGACTCTGAGTTGCTTTCAATCTCTCTTGAATCAATTGAACTTTCTCTATGGCTTTAAACATCATATCTGACCCAATCAATGCAGCCTCACCTACTTCGAACCAACCGATAGTTGATCTACATCCCCGCACATAAAGAGCCTCAAATGGGGCTATCTGAATACTAGAATGGTAACTGTTTGTAGGCAAACTCAATCAATGGCAAGTGATCATACCAAATGCCTCTGGAATCAAGAACACATGCTCTCAACATATCTACTAAGTTCCAAATGGTCCTCTGTGGCTGACTAGAACTGAGATGAACTTGGATACCAAGACCCTTCTAAATGGCTTTCCAAAACTAAGAGTAAAACTGAGTATCCCTATCTGAGATGATGGACAAGGGAACTCCATGTAATATAACCAACTCTCTAATATACAACTTAGCATAATCTTCAGCTGTGTAGGACGTGTGAACTAGCAAGAAATGGGCTGATTTAGTCAATCTATCTACAATTACACAAATTGAGTCATGCTGATAACGCGAATGAGGCAATCTAGACACAAAGTCCATATTCACCTCTTCCCACTTCCACGTGGGAATACCAAACTCCAGAATGTTCTCTTAGGTCTTTGGTATTCTACCTTAACCTATTGACAAGTTGCACACTTAGCTGTGACATCTGTAATATCTTTCTTCATACCACTCCACCAGTAGACTTCTCACAAATTGCAGTACATTTTGATGGCTCCTAAATGAATAGAGTAACACACACCATGTGCTTCTGCCATAATCTGATGCCTCAAATCTTCAAAACATGGTACACACAATCTACTTTGGTATCTCAACACACCATCTCTCCCTTGGTAGAAAACCTCTACCTTTTGGTCTTTAACTGAACCCTTCAGTTAGACCAAATAAAATCCTTATCCTGTTTGTCTTTCACTTCAGAAACTAGAGAAGATTCTGAACTACTCTGAACTCAAACATTTCCTTCAACTGAGTCAAACAATCTCACACCCAATCTACGTAACTGTTGACCTTCCCGAACTAACTCTCTCTTATCATTCTCAACATGAACAACACTGCCCATAGACAATCTACTAAAGCTGTCTGCTACTATATTGGGCTTGCCCGGATGATACAACATACTCATATCATAATCCTTCAACAATTCTAACTACCTTCTATGATGAATATTTAACTCTCTCTGAGTAAACATATACTACAAACTTTTGGGTTCCGTAAACACATCAACATGCACCCCATAAAGATAGTGCCTTCAGATCTTTAAGTAAAATACAACAGCTGCTAACTTAAGATCATGGGTAAGGTAGTTCTTTTTGTGAGTCTTAAGCTGTCTAGAGGCATAGGCTATAACTTTACCTCTCTACATCAAAACACAACCAAGACCAATTCTAGAGGCATCACAATAGAGCACGAATCCATCTGGTAGCACTAAAACTAGGGCTGTAGTAAGTCAAGTCTTTAACTCCTGAAAACTCTTTTCACAGGAATCTAACCACTGAAACTTAACATTTTTCTGGGTTAATCTAGACATAGGGGATGGAATAGAAGAAAACCCTTTAACAAAACGTCTGTAATAGCCAGCTAAACCCAAGAAACTTTTGATGCCTGACAGAGAAATAGGTCTAGTCCACTTTCTTTCTGCTTCTATCTTTTGGGGATTAACTCTAATACCATCACTAGAAATAATATGATCGAGGAAAGCTACTGAACTTTGCCGACATTCACATTTGTTGAATTTGGCGAAAAATTGGTGATCCCTAAGAGTATATAAAACAATTCTAAGTTGGTATGCATTATCATCCTCACTACAAGAATAGACAAGAATATCATCAATAAAGACTATGACAAATATGTCCAAATGCTATCTGAACACTCTGTTCATCAAGTCCATAAAGGTTGCTAGGGCATTGGCAAGACCAAATGACATAGCTAGAAACTCAAAATGACCATAATGGGTTTTGAAAGTTGTCTTTGGAATATCACATTCTCTTACTCTAAGCTGATGTTAGTCGGATCTAAGGTCTATCTTCGAGAAATAACTTACAGCGTGGAGCTGGTCGAATAAGTTATCAATCCTAGGAAGAAGATATTTGTTTTTTATTGTGACACTATTTAGTTGACAATATTCAATGCACATTTGCAAAGAACCATCCTTCTTTCGCACAAATAGGATGGTAGAGCCTCATGGAGAGACACTGGGTCTTCTGAAACCTTCATCCAAGAGGTATTTAATCTTCTCTTTTAACTCTTTATGCTCGCCTAGGTCCATACAATATGGAGGAAAGGAGATCGGCTGAGTATATGGTAGAAGGTAAATACCAAATTCTATTTCCCTATCGACAGGTACCCCTAAAAAATCTATGGGGAAAACATCAGGAAACTCATTAACTATACAAACTGATTGAACTGTTGGAGTCTCACACTTAGCGTCTTTTACTCGAAGAAGATGATAGATACACCCTTTTGAGATCAACTTTCTGGCTTTAATATAGGATATGAAATGACTCTTGGAAGACATTGAATTACCTTCACACTCAAAGAATAGATTATCTGGAAACTTAAAATTTACCACTCGGGTGCGACAATCTATGGATGCATAATAGGAATGGAGCCAATCCATACTAAGAATAAGGTCAAAGTTGACTATATCTAAATCTATGACACACCCTGAGGAGGGACTGGGCGACCTAGAGGGATTGGTGCGGTAGTAGCAAGAGTCTGGGGATGAATATCCCTATTTCACTGCTTAGCATACGGATAATATTTGATTTTATGACCCAACTTACCACAACCATAACAACCTTTCTGACCCAACAAGCACTCACCCAGATTATTCTTACCACACTATGCATATGAAGGATAATTGGGTTTTCCACTTACACTATTTTGAGATCTAGATATAGAAGTCTTAACCCACTGCACCTATCTAGCTATGGGGGTGGGAGCACTGGATGAAGATGGAGCTGGCATAGATGAATGATTTTGAAACTACGAATAATTTCCCCCTCCAAACTTTTTCTGGCCATACTCAAACTGCCTGGTTCTAGCTTTTTTATTTCCCCTCTCTCTCCCCTTAAGTTTTTCTACCTCAATATATTGAGCATGAATCATCAACCTAGCAAGATCCATGTCCCCAATAATTATGGCAGTCCTACACTCTTGACTACCAAACTAGATAATCTAGTAACAAACTTACTTATACTCGCCCTAGGGCCAGCCATCTTATCAGGGGCATACTTAGATAACAGGTTAAACTTAAGGCATGACTTTTTCACTATCATCGAGCCCTGACTTAGGTTTACAAATTTCTCTACCATAGCTTCTTTTATTTCATATGGAAAGAACCTATCTAGAAATGCATCCTGAAACACCTGCCAACTCAAAGGAGTTGTATTTTTACCTCTACCATTACTCCACATAACCAACCAATCATACACCACATCCTTTAGCCTATAGGATGACAGCTCTACACTCTCTTCTTCAGCAACATCAATAATCTAGGCAATCTTTCTCACCTCATCTAAGTAAAGCTATATGTCCTTAATCCTCATAAAGTCACGAATTTTAGCTGCTGCTAAATCCCCACTCTGCTAAAATAGGACTATCGCCTGATGGTTGCCCTGAACATTGGCAGTCAAGGCCTGGGCCAATGCCTGAAAGGCCGCCCAAAATTCAGCATGGGATAGATTCTCATTCAGAGGGTCAGCATACTGGGTGGATGGTTATAATTTCTATGGGCGTTAGCTCTACGAGGAGGCATATTCAACTTTCACGTAAGAGCATGATTTAAAAGCAAATAGAGATACTGTAAGCATGATAGATCATCAAAGAAAGATGATTTCCTGAAAATGTCATGTAGACTCTTTCTCACAAATATCGTGTGCTTCACACCCAAGATCAAAACTCTGCGTAATGTGGCTTGTCTGACTCCCTAGGACTCTTATAACCTTAGGTTCTAATACAAAGTTTGTAACGCCCTAAAAAAGGTCTTGAGATGTCACACGGAGCTTAAGATTACGAGTAGCCTCAACATAACCCTGTAAAACTTCTTCTAAATCTGGATACTCATAAATAGAGAAATGTAAACATATGATGAAGCTAATGTGCAGAATTTTGCCTGAGCTATACTGAAATTATCTGAATATAATATCTTAAAATATTAGACGCAAAGTCTGGTAAAGAAATACTAAAAATCTAGACTATGTATAGCAGTCTGACAAGCCTCTACTACAAACAACTAGAGAACCACTGGGACAAGTCCCCAACTAACTCGAACTGATTGAAAATACTGAATGAACTACTGTAATAAAATAGAAAATCTAAATGACTGGGTCCCCAAACTATAAGGACTCACCAACTGTCGGGATGTAGATGAAGATGCTCAAAATCACTCACACTGCTGAAATTGAGCACCTGAACCTATATTATTAGACAATGTAGAACATGAACGTATATATAGATCAGTACTTCTAGAATGTACTGAGTATATGGGGGTGAATGAATAAGTAAAATAATATCTCAACATTAGTGTAAATTTGTAATAGAATGCATGCTAAGTGTAGATGACTCATAATAGCTTGAATAACTGAAAACTGAGAATCATGATCATAAGTGATAATACATGCTATATAAATCTTGTGAGTCATAACACTTAGTTCTAAAAGTTGTACTTGTATTCTATCTTGAAATTATACAGTCTAACTATAGAAAGACCTCACTTTTATATCTGTACACTGAAAGCTGAAATCTAGTAGCTAAAGACTCATATAAAACAATATCTGAATAAAATCGTGAGCCTTTATACTTAGCTTCTAAAAGCTTTTATGTTATTCTTTAATCTTTTTTGTAAGTTGTAAGGAGGTTTTTCTAACCAACATACACCACGTGAGCTAACATGGAGTCTAACGTCTAGTTTTCTTATGGGAAAACCTCACTTTGGGGAGAGGTGTCATACTTTTGCCAAGGAGTATAACCTAATCTAAGTGATCGCATCTGTAACTATCATACATATAGAAATGGGAATAATCTGATAATCTGTACCTATGTTGGCTCATAGCTCTAGGGTATGTAAACATACCCAACTCAGTACTAAATACTACCCCCTCTAATATGTATGCTCATTTTGTAGGAAATCCTCTTTAAAACTAGTATAAATGGTTTATAATGAAAACCAACTGTATATCTGTTAATTTAAACTAGAATTGAAACTGTAAAATGGATTCCATGTTAAGCTAAAATCAAAAGATCAAATCTTTATAAATATTTGAAAATAACTAGTCATGGGATGTTTAAACCCTAGTCATTCTTGAAATATCAACATTCAAACTAGTGATTAATAACCCATGCATCAAATTCATGTCATATCATAATAAAGTTCATTCTTAATAATGAAAGCATTGAAATTTAATTCTAAATCTGGAAATTTATATCATATACATGAAAATACGAAAATAGTCATGCAATTCATCATCTAAATCACTTAGAATCTCATAATATTCAAATAGCAATATTTGGGTATGAACCCTAAGTTGAAATTCATGAGTAATCATGCAAAATCATGTAACTTTGTATTTAAAACTAGTTTTGGACACAAGGATGAAAGAATTATCCTTGTTGAAAACCCCATATACCTTAATTGGTGAAATTGATAAAGAAACTTGAACTTGAATTCCTATTTGGGCTTTTAAAGATGATTTCTTGAATTTCTTGAATCGGGAATCTTGAATTTTGGGCTATCTTGGAAAAAGAATAGTGGAATTCGGATTTTTTGGGGTTTTAGTTTTGAAGCTGTAGGGTTTCTTGCAGAGTGATTTGATGGAAAAATGAGAATATTAGGCTTAAAATAGGTTTAATTCTCTGTTTTTCATGATTTAGGGCTTGGGAAAAGATTAAAATTTCCCTTTAAAAACTCAAGTCGGAATTGAAAATCCCAATTTTTGGCCCCACCGCAAAGCACTGCTATCACGGTTGCTTACTGGTAAAAGGACGATTGCCATTTTGGCCTTTGTTTCTATACAACATAATCATGTTGCGCACTAGAAAAGAACGAGTTCCATTTTGCACTCCACCGCGATGCAGTATCTGTCCAATTGGGAATTTTGACGCGATCAGGAAAATTGCGTTGAGCAACTGAAAATTGATAAACAGGAATTGGAACATCTCTGCAACATGTGCTAATCTTGGTGCTCCAATGGAAATTAGACAATTGCAAATTTGTCCTTCACCGTGACGTGGTGCTTATCGCATTGTTGTACTGGTTTCACTACAATCGCCATAACTTCTTAACCGAGTATCGAATTGAAGCAAAATTGGTATCGTTAGAAAAATGATTCAATTATCTACATATTGGTAGGTGTATAGCTGGAAAATTCTACTCATATCAAGAGTTCTACACTTTTGAAGTTGTATCTTGACATACTAGGAGATAAACTGAGCAAGGAAAAATATGGGGTATTACACTCTTATACTGGGAAGTGCCTCGACTAAACCTTAACTACTGGAATCTCTTTAGTGCACAACCATCGGACATCACTGGCCAATATGAGAACAGGCTCCTCCAAGGAGGTCAATCGCTCATACATTTGAACCGATTCCCATTTAAGAATTTGAGAAAGGTTAGGAATGTATCTCTACAACATAAAAACACGGAAAACTAGGTGGACTATACCAAAACATGGGGGTAAGGATAAATCATAAGCCACATTACCAATTGTGCGTAGAATCTCAAAGGGTACAATATATCTGGAGTTGAGCTTACCCTTCCTCCTGAACCTCATCACAACCTTCATGGGAGATATACGGAAGAATATTCGATCACTAACTCCAAATATCAAGACACAAAGTCCATAATCTATATAAGCCCTCTGCCTACTCTGAGTTGCCCTCAACCTTTCTTGAATCACCCTGAGTATTTCCAATGACTCCTTAAGCATGTCAGTACCATGAGGCCTAATATCAGAAGTCTCAAATCAACTAATGGGGGAACGACATCACTTACCATACAAAGCCTAAAAAGTCGCCATCTCAATACTTAAATAGTAACTATTATTATACACGAACTCTGCCAAGGCTAAGTGTTCCTACCAATGAACTCCTAAATCCATAACACATGCTTAGAGTATATCCTCAAGAACCTAATTAGTCTTCTCTAATTGTCCATCAATCTTTTGATGAAAGGTTATAGTAAGATCTACCTAAGTACCCAACTCCTCCTGAAAAGATCTCCAAAATCTAGAATTGAATACTTAACCCCGGTCTTATATGATAGTATAGGAATACCCTGCAGATGGACTATCTCACTAACGTAGATATGGGTTAACCTCTCAATATAGAAGGACATCAGAATAGGAATCAAATATGCTGACTTAGTCAATGGATCTATAATAAACCCAATACCATTGAAAACGTAGGAAATACGAGGTAAACAACTAATAAAGTCCATGGTAATCTGCTCCCATTTCCACTAAAGAATGGGCAACCTCTAAATCAAGCCACTAGATATCTGATGCTCAACCTTTACTTACTGACAACATAGGTAACGAGATACAAAGTATGTCATATCGCTCTTCATACCACTCCACAAATAATGCTTTCTCAAATCTCTATACATCCTAGTTGTACCTAAGTGAATAGAATAGCTGGAGCTGTGAGACTCATGCAAAATCAATTAAATTAAGTCTTAGAGCACAAAGGTGGCTACCAATTCTCAAGATACCCTCAAAATCTATGGTATCCCTCTTTAAATCACCACTCAACACTTGATCACATATGATGTAAAGTCTCTTATCCTAAATTAGCAATCTCAAATTGTCTCAAATAGTGAGTACCTCGCGTCAACAAAAGCAAGAATCCTCCTAGGGTATGAAATATTTAGTTGCACCATCAAATTGTCTAAGGGTTGAATTTTCCATGCCAATGGCCTCTGAGAAAATTAAATATAAGACAAGCTACCAATACTCACCACCTTCCGGCTAAAGAAGTCTACTACCACATTCGCCTTGGCCAGATGATACAAGAAAGAGATATCATAATCCTTAAGCAACTCAATCACTCTACACTACCTTAAAATAAGCTCTCTTTGGGTTATAAGATGTTTAAGACGACGATGATCTATGAAGATCTCACAATGCACACCATAAAGATAATTTTTCCAAATCTTAAGCACGAGAACTACTATAGCGAACTCTAAATCATGAGTAAGGCAGTTGCGCTCGTGCACCTTTAGATATCTCGATGCATAAATTATAACTCAACCCTATTACCTTAAAACACAAGCCAAACTAATGCTAAAAGAATTACTATACACGATGAATCCCTCACCCTTAATAGAAAGAGATAAAATAGGGGTTGAAGTATGAAATCCCTTAAGCTTTCCCAAACTCGACTCACTCCTCAAACCATCAAAAGGAAATCTCTTTCTGAGTCAATCTAGTCGGCGATGGGCTAATAGTAGTAAAACTCTCAAGGAATCATCTATAATAACCGGATAAACCAATGAAGCTACGAACCTCAATCGAAGATGTAGGCCTAGCCTTAGTACAAATAGCCTTATTCTCCGTCGGGTCTACCATATTCCTATCCTAAGACAACATATGTCCAAGGTATGTCACCATCTCAAGCCAAAAATCACACTTAGAGAACTTAGTGAAACACATATAATCTCTCAAAGACTGAATCACAATCCTCAAATATTGCATATGCTCGTCTATACTCCTATACTCCTTGAGTATCAAAGGATGTTATCTAGGAACACAATCACAAAGGAATCCAAATAAGGCCTAAACACGTAGTTTATCAAATCCACAAATGCAGCTGGGGCATTAGTCAACCCAAAAGACATCATTACGGACTCAAAATAACCATAACCGGTCTAAAGGCTATCTTTGGGATATCCTGATCCTGAATCCCCTACTGATGGTAACCTGCACCCTGAAGCTGGTCAAATAGATCTTCAAAATGAGGCATTGGATAATGATTCTTCATCGTCACCTTATTAAGATACCTATAATCAATACACTAATGCATGGAGCCATTTTTCCTCAACACAAATAACACAGGAGCTCCCCAAAGAGACACACTCAGTCAAACCCTTACCTAGAAAATCCTAAAGTTTAAAATTCAGCTCTTTAAGCTTTGTAGGATCCATACAATAAGGTTCCATAAATATAGGTCAGGTGCCCAGCTCAAGATCTATTAAAAACTCAATACTATCCTCGGGAGGAAGGCCAGGTAGATTGATAAGTAAAACATCAGGAAACTCATAAACCACATGAACGGAGTCAACTGATGAACTCTCGACACTAACATCACAAATATAAATGAGATGAGACTCACAACCCCTAGAAATAGACTCCTAGCACAAATATAAGAAATAATCCCCATCGACTCACAACTAATAGATACTTGCCATATTATTGAGGATATCCTGCATGGCTAAGTTAATGGTCTTGGCAAAACAATCTAAAGGTGCGTGATAGTGGGATAACTAGTCCACGCTAAGAATCACATCAAAATTCGCCATATCTAATATATTAAGATCAACCTAAGTATCAAACTCTCAAACAATCACAACACATGATCCTTAAACACATTCTACTTCTAAAGACTTGCCCACAAGAGTAGATATATATAATGGAATGGATAATGAATCACAAGATAACTCTAACCACGGTGCAGAGTTAGAAGACATGTAAGAATAAGTGGTTTTCAGATCAAATAAAAAAAAATCTAACTAATGCAACACTGAGATCATGCCTATGATAAAAGCATTTGAAAACTTAGCCTCAATTCTCGTAGGTATATAATATAACTGGCCACGCCCTTTACCTAGCTAGGATCCTAATCGACCTCTTTCCTACCTACCTGAAAACCTACACTAGCACCCTGGAACCATCCCTAAAACCATAAATACCACCATTAGGTGGAGGATAAACTACCCTGATAGGTGGAACATTCTAAGCTGAAGGAACAAATATTTTATGATTGGGTCACTGTCTGGAGAAATGACCAAAAGTTTTGCAACCATAACATGCCCTAGATGCTGAGCTAAATCAAAAAATTCATCTGACTCAAAAGACCCACTATGACTAGAATAGACAAAAGAAGAACCTACAAGACTAACCACAACCCTAGCCTAGGTGATCATTAAATCTAGACTCGTATTCATCAGTAATCTAAAGGCCTGACGGGTCTACTAGACTGGCCCAGATACTGTTATGACTGATGTGGAGCGTACCTAACCTGAGATCCACTACCTATGAACTATGAGCTACTATGGATCCTACTGAACTTTGGTATTGCAACCACTTATCGCTGCTCTCCTAGGACTTATGATGGATCTCTTTAATAAGCGGAGAATGATTAGAAACTTCAGCAAAAAAATCTACCCACAGCTACCAAACTCTAAGTAGACATTCAAAGAGGAAGTTTCAATCCTCAAATAAAGCAATGAACCCTCTCATACTTAGTTGTTAGAAAATAAGTAGCATGCCTAGACAACTCATGAAATCAAGCCTCATGCTCCACGATAGTCATGGAACCCTACTCCAACCTTGAGAACTGATGCCTCAAACAATCTCAAAGACAGTGGGTCAGATACTTCTCCTAGAAGATCTCTAAGAACTGGGTCGATCTTAAAGGCAGAAATCTAGATAGAATGAAATCAAGATGACTTCTCCACTAATGTCGAGTTGCCAAGTCCAACTAAAAACTAGTGTAATCCACACCATGATTCTCAACTAGGCCAAAATTATGGAGCTTATCCTCACAAGCAATCAAGAAATCATATGCATCTTTATCCAGTGCCCCAAAAAACCTAGGCGAAGCCAATCTCAAGAATCTGCCCAACATCTTTTGATCCTCCATAGACATATCAGGCTGGGAAACTATTGTATCAGTAACTATCGATGCAGGAGGGACCTCAACTCTGGGAGACACAGCTACCCATTGCACCTTAGCCTCTTTACCACATTGATCTATAGACTGTGTGCCATCAGACGGTGCATTAACAACCCATACTAAAAGATAAACCAAAGAATTATTGTGTACTAAAGAAGAAATAAAATACGGTAGATCCTGTGTTGGTCCCTGAACCATCACTAGCTAAGGCAGAAGAATCTCTGGCTAAGGAAAGGGAATAGGGTATTGTGAAGGTTCCTATCCTTTTACCTAGTTGGGGACACATCCCTAGGTTGTCCATGACCTTTAAGTCATTCATAAACAACAAAAAGCTCCTTAGGATCAATCTTGGAATCCTTATCTCGTGTAGCGGTAGCATGCTTCCTTGCCATTTGTGAAACAGTGAAACCAAATCAATGCTTTAGAAAACAACTCAAACTCTTGACACAAAATTAGTGAAAAAAGTGAAGAACATGTAAAAATCTCCTATAGCCTCCCAAAGATAAGAAATGGATGTCATCATTTCAATCTGGGAGAATCTACTAAACACGTGCTCCTGTACCAACAATACTGATAAAACCTAGGCTCTGATACCTATTTTTCATGACCAAATTTATGGGTCATGATACCTACTTTATCTCGATAGTATATATGTTTAACCATAGCCAAGAGCTAGATACAATGGGCTAACTCGGTGGAAAATAGCCTAAAAACATGACATTAACAATTGAAGACTTAAATAGAGATAAAAAAGTCATGATGGTCTAATAGATAGATATGTAAGAGATCAACAACCATTCCAAGACTCAGTAATGACGATACAATAGCTACTAGAAATGAACTACAAGTACTAAATAGTCAAATACATCCCATCTCAAAACTGAAAGACAAAACATATATAAATAGAAGGAAAAAGGGGTAACTCCAACTCTAAGAGCTTACCCAATCTCCTCAATCAACACTGAACGAGCGCCGAATCAGCGACGACAACTAGTACTCAAATCTACACCAAAAAGGAGTAAAAGTTTAGTGAGAGTACCAAAACCACGGGTACTCAGTAGTCATTATTGGATGACTAAGTTAAATCATGATATAAATATTATAATTTACCAGATAAAATAAACTTAGTCAAAGTGAATGGGGCAAACCTGGAAATCTCTAACACCTCTGTACATAAATAATTAAAGGTAGCATAAATATTATACAATTATAATAACTAGCTTGTCCCCCATAAGCCAATAAGAACAAAAAAAGTAAATAACCTAATGTAGGCCGCCATAAGCATGGAGGGTACAATTAAGGGAGCTAAGTAACTAAATAACCATACGGTACCAAATATCATGCCATAAAAAAATTTCATCCGAACCTTATATTATCATGATAAATCCCAATGTCGTACTCAAACCGAAACTCAATAGCATCATCATTATTATCATTATTTGTTGGACTTGAATCAAAACTCACATTATTAATATCATTATTGTTATCATCAATTATCAAACTTGAACCGAAACTCATGTATAAATTGTACCAATGAGCCATACCAATAAGTCATATCGATAAATTACCACAGTGAACTGTACAAATAAGTCATCCCTTTACTCGTATCTACACACCAAACCAAGCATCATATCATAGGTCATACCAATACCCATGTCCATAAACCATATCAATCCTATATCTATTAAGTAATACCAATAATCATGTCTATGGTCTATTTCAATAGTCATATCCATAAGTCATATCAATAACCATATCTATAAGCCACAACATTAAACATATCTATTGGCCATATCATTAATGATATCCACAAGACATAACATTAATTATATCTATAGGCCATAATATTAGTCATATCTTCAAACCATAAGATTAATCATATCTATAGTCTCTATCATTAATCATATCAACATGTCATAATATTAATCATATCCATAAATAGCCAAAATTAGCATCAACTTTAAATACCTAGCTAACAAACTCAATAAATATATTCTCTCCTTAAGTCCCAAACTAAATATTAATATAGGTATATCATAAATAAGTTTACAAAACTAACGTAAGTCTTGGACTAGGGTGGGTCAGAGGTGCCAACTTCTAAACCCCAAAATCCACTTAGGAAAATTTTTCTAATCCCTAAATGACATGACCCGAACCCTAGGCCATTTCATATGGGAACCCCAAGCTTATATGAACCAGAGGTTGCCATGATAACCCAACCCAAACACCTCCTCATATAATAGGAGTCGAGGAAACTCCAACTCACTAGTCAAGATTGCGAAAATACTATCATAAATCTACATTAGAGTCATAATACCAAACTTACACCAAAGTTCAAAGTTGTTCACAATTCCTCTATACAAAACCAAAGTCAATAAATGTATATGTCGGGACAAGCCCCCGACGATTGCCAAACGATGTTTAAATGAGTCTAAGTCTAATCTTAAGAGACCAAGAGATGACAATCTTCTGAAATAAGGAATCTTACAACTTCAAGTCAATGCACAATCCACTTCGATCTACTAATCACTATGCAGGAAGAGAAGAAGATGCCTCATCCCCTATGTCGCATGGGGACATAGCGTTCGGAGATGGTTTGGGGTTAGAACACTAGCTTGTAACTCAAGTATAAGTGATAAAATATCATCATCAATCAACATCAAGTCAATATATCACATTTTATCATATTCACTCACTAATCCATACATATAGATAAATCATATGCAAATCAAGATATCAAGGATCATCATTATTCTCAAGCATTCATTCATTAGACATGAAGTGGGGGACTTTGACCATCCACACTTATAGGTTCAATAATTCATATTATGCATAGAACTTTAACCATATTCACATGAACTTAGACAAGGGACTTCAACTATGCTTACCTATTCATTAGCCAAGCACTTTAACCACATACACAATAATTAAAACAAGGGGCTCTAGCCTTACACACACCCAATTGGAAATAGGACTTCAATAACATGTCCACACATTCAATTAGGCATAGGACTTTGACCTCATGCTCACACATTTGGTAAGGGACTCTAACCTCATACTATACTTGGACTCTAACCACAAGCCATTCTATTTGGCGAGGTTCTCTAACCTTAAGAAATCTCATTAAGCAAGGGACTTTAACCTCGAGCAATATCATTGGGCAAGGAACTTCAACCTCAAGCATTTTATAAGGTAAGGGACTATTACCTATATCCATAACATAAGGCAAGGGGCTTTGACCTGAAGCCATTACAACAGTCATTAGTTAGCATTTGGGTCTTTAACCCTTTTCCCATGCCTCAACATACATTCTATACAACATTTAAGGACATTAACCACTTTAACAAATTCAACACTATACATGAATACATGGTACTTATGGGAGCCTTAATTGCTCAACCATCTCAATAGGCTAATGCCTTCACTTAATTCAACATACAAAGCAAGTTATGGTCATCAAGACCCTTACAATAATTCTAGGCCACATTCTCACCATATTTGAGTCTAACCCATAATTTAAGTTCATTTTCATATCTAGGAACTTTACCCTTTCATTAGCTCACAACCAAGGTTATCAATTTTACCACACATGGTTCATAATTTCTTTAACACATCATTTATCCTTTCTCTATTTTAATTTAGGCCATTGCCCTAGTTCAATACATCAACAATATATGACTAGAAAACTCACTTAGATATTTTCATAAACACCTTGGGTGCATACCTTCAATAAGGCCATTAACATGGTATATATTATCAAGATTAGGGTTAATTAATTCCCTCCTATTAATCCATATAAAACAAGCACCCACATATATAATTCATCATCAATATCATATATAAATATAAGTCTACGCAAGATTCAACATCCTACATCATTAGGCAATAAAACACTTTTCATTTAATTTCAAAACCACCATGTACACTTGCTAATCCAAGTGTAAAATACATAGGTTTAGATATATTTAAAGTAGGGAAGAGAAATATGCCTTAAACAAGATGACACACCAACAATCTTGGCTCCTTCTTGCCACTAGATGGCTCTCTCCCAACCCAAGCCTCCAATCTTGCTCAAAGAAGCTTTTATAGTGTTTTGGAGTTTTTGAGTTTTGTAAAATAAGGGATTAGGAGTCTACAATAACTTATATAATGAGAGGGTTTAGGGTTTTATCTATGGGAAATGAGCACAAGGCCCTAAGTTAAAATCTTAAAAGTGAGCTCGTGCTGGGGTACGACTTCCCCATACGATTTTACTAGGTGACACACACTATTAAGGGTACGATAACATACCTATGAGTCATATCCAAAGGGTACGACTCACCCCTTCATCATAATATTTAATCATATGCAAGATGGTTTGTATATGATTGCCCTAGATATGACCTATATAAATAGGTTACTATTAAGGAGGTGTTACTCTCACCTAGGACAGTGAGTGACCCTCACCACACTGACTAGGATATGAAAGAGGAGGCCAAGATGGGTTAGAGTCATGACCAAGGGTACGACTCAAGTATCTAGTTGTACCCAACTTAGAGACACAAAAATAAAGTTATTTTTCAATAAGTCAAAGTCTAGGTGTTTAAATTTCCCCCCACTTAGATCATTCATCCTTGAATAAGGGGTAAGGCAAGAATAGACATAGGTTAACACTTTATCACATATCAAAGCAACTTTCAACAAGTTAAAACGAGCACACAACAAGAAGAATGCAACACAATACATATTGTGATTATTAAATCACTCATTCATCTCATTGACTTTGGGACTCTAACTCATTGCTTATTAACACTTACTGATTTCCAAACTTTGGGACTTCAACCCATTAAATTTCAAAGAAATCAAGCAACTCCAAGCATTGGCGACTTTAACCCACCATCTATCAAAAAATGAATTAATTCAATGCACTAGGGACTTTAACTCATGGTCTAATCAAGGCATAAATCATTCCACACATTGGGAACTTTAATCCATTGTCTAACAAAGGCATAAATCTATTCAAAGCTTTGGGACTTCAACCCATTATCTATTAAAGACATACATCAAAGTAAGGAGATTAATATATACCTCTAATACAAGCCTCCGAAATGGGAAATAAATATGGGTACTTGGACTTCATGTCCTCTTCCACCTCCTATATAACTTTCTCAGACTTTTGGTCCCTCCATAGAAGCTTCACCAAAACCACCTCTTTCGTTCGCAATCAGCAAACTTGCCAATCCAAGATCAACGTCATGATATCTTCATAGGACAATATATGCGAAATATCAATAATTTCTGAGGGAACAACAAAGGAAGGATCACCCAAGTATTTTTGCAACACAGAGACATGGAAAATTAGGTGAATGGAGTCCATACTAGAATGCAACTCTAATTCATAGGCAATATTTCCAACCCTCTTCACAATCAAATAGAAACTGACATACCGGTGTCCAACCATTCTCTTTTTGCCAAATTACATCACTTCTTTCATGGGAGATACTTTTAAATATATCCAATCGCCCATATTAAACTATAAGTCCCTATGCCTTATATCCGTATAGGACATTTGGTGACTTTGAGCAGTTTTCAATCTATCGTGAATCGCTTTCACCAAATCTATAGCTTGGTGAACTAAATCAGGGCCAAGCAACTTACCCTCGCCAACTTCGTACCACCTAATAGGAGATCGACTTCTCCTACCATACAATGCCGTAAAGTCGCCATGCTAATACTAGAGTAGTAACTATTATTATAGACAAACTCAATCAAAGGCAAGTAGTCATACCAACTACCACCATAATCAATCATACAAGCCCTTAATATATCTTTCAATGTTTTGATTGTTCTCTCCGCTTGCCTATCTGTTTGTGAATGCAATGCAGTACTAAGGCACACCTTAGTTCCCAAATATTTTTGGAAAAACATAAAAAATTAGGATGAAAATGGAAGACCATGATCCAAGATAATAAACACCGGAACACCGTGCAACTTCACAATCTTTGCAAGATAAAACTTAGCATAATCTTCCGCTAAGAAACTAGTTCTCATGGGCAAGAAATGGGCAGACTTGGTCATTCTATCAATAATGACCCAAATGGAATCACATTGATTCTGAGATCTAGCAATAGCGATAATGAAATACATATTAATTATCTCTTACTTCCACTCGAGCAACACAATTTTCAAGTACAAACCACCGGGCCTCATATGCTCAACTTTCACTTATTGACACACCATACATTTATCGACGTAGCTAGCCATATCTCATTTCATATTACTCCACCAACAGAACTCTCTAAGGTCATGATACATCTTAGTGGAACCGGGATGAATATCATAACGGGCTCTATGAGCCTCGGCCATGACCCTTTCCCTCAATCCATTGATGTCGGGAACAAATAGGCTACCTTGGTAACTTAAGATTCCATTACCATCAATCACAAAGTATGCAACTTTGTGTTGACCCGTGTTACCCTTGATCTTCATCAAGTTGGGGTCCAATACTTCCATCTTCTTTATCTCAACAACAAGAGATGATTGAGATACCGGATGTATGAAAACACCACCACCCTCAGAGTTTGATAGTCAAACTCCAAGATTAGACAAATGGTGAACATCCCTCACCAATTCCCTCTTATCCTCATCAACATGGGCCAAACTTCCCATAGATAATCTACTAAGAGCATCGGTGACTACATTTGCCTTACTAGGATGGTAATGAAGACTAATATCTTAGTCTTTCAATAGCTCAAGCCACCTTCTTTGCAAGAGATTCAAATTTTTTTGAGTAAACACATATTAAAGGCTCTTATGATCGTAAAAAATGTCAACATGAACACCATAAAGATACTACCGCCAAATCTTCAATGCTAAGACCATGGCTATTACTCTAAGTCATTGGTGACGTAGTTCTTCCCATGAACTTTCAATTGCCTTAAAACATAGGCCACCATACTACTATGTTGCATTAGCACACAACCAAGACCGATACAAGAAGCATCACAATACACCACAAAACCATTACTACACTTAGGTAAGGTCAAAACTGGAGCTAAAGTCAATTTATCTTTCAGCTTCTCAAAGCTACCATTACATGCATCCGACCACAAGACCTTGACCTTCTTTGGGGTCAACTTGGTCAATGGGACAACTATAGTGGAAAAACTCTCTACAAACCTTCTATAATAACCAGTTAGACCCAAGAAGTTTAGATTATCAGTTAGAGTCCTAGGTCTAGGTCACTTCTTAACCGCTGCCAATCTTTAGGAATCTACCATAATCCCTTTACTAGAGATAACATGATCAAGAAAAGCTACAACTTTTAAACAAAACTCACACTTGGAGAACTTGGCATAAAAATAATGATCCATCAAAGTCTGCAACACGGCATGGAGGTGATCTACATGATTTGCCTCACTCTTAGAATACACTAAGATATCATCAGTGAAGACAATGACAAATATGTCCAAGAACAAATGTAAGACCCTATTCATCAAATCAATGAATGCCGTCGGGGCATTGGTCAATTCAAAGGACATAACAAGAAACTTATAGTGACCATACCGGGTTCTAAAGGCAGTCTTAGGGATATTCGCATCCCTTACCTTAAGCTGATGATAACCAAATATAAGATTGATCTTAGAGAAATACTTTTTACTCTGAAGTTTATCAAATAAATTATCAATCCTAGGGAGAGGATACTTATTCGTTATGGTAACTTTGTTCAACTTACAATAATCAATTATGAAAGGAAACATTCTTCTTGCACACAAACAACATGGGAGCACCCCATGGAGACACACTATGGAAAATAAAACCTTTTTCTATGAGGTCTTTCAATTTCTCCTTGAGCTCTTTTAGCTCTACCAGAGCCATTCTTTAAGAAGGGATGGAAATTGAATGAGTGTCCGAAATAAGATCAATGCCAAATTCAATTTCCTTATCGGGAGAAACACCGAGAATATCATCAAAAAATCCCTCGGGAAACACATTAACCACTGGGATGGATTCTAGGGAAAGCTCTTCCAAGCTAGAATCTTTCACTCTGACTAAATGATACAAATACCCATTTGCAATCAACTTTTGAGCTTTAAGATAAGAAATGAATCTTTCCTTAGGAACTAGAGAACCACCTTCCCATATAATGACCGACTCATTAGGGAATTTGAACATGACTCTACGGGTCAGACAATCTAAGGAAGCATAGCAAGAGTACAAATAATCCATCCCAAGAATGAAATCAAAATCAACCATGTCTAACTCCATTAAGTTAATTAGAGTGTTTCCATCACCGGCAAGTATCACATATCCGCTATAGACTCTTATAACAACTATAGAGTTACCCACCGGGGTAGAAATAGAAAAAGGAACTGACAGAATCTCAGGACCATAATCAAGATGCATAGCCACATACGGGGTCATATAAGAAACAGTAAACCCTGGATCAAGAAAATAATACACATCATAGGAGAAAAGTCACAATATACCCGTGACAACATCGGGAGATGCCTTAAAATCCCTGTGAGTAGCAAATGTATATAAGTGGTTCCAGCTAGCACCGATGCAAAAAAATAGAAGCAGAGGCATACATAGCACCCTTTGGTACGGGAGGATGTGGAGTAGCAATATAGTCCCTATTGGCCAAAGAAGCTGCTAGAGAGGGGCACTCACACTGCATATGCCTAATATGACCACAGTGAAAACAATAATTTCTCTCCTTCTCATGTTGACCATGATGACTCTAATCATAGAATCTGCAAGGAGGGCGGGTTATAGCCTACTAGGCACCACTATCCTGGAATTAGGAACCTTGTACCCGAGACCCACTACTAAACAGAGATTGATGACTACCTAAAAAACTTTTGTAAGGAGAGCGAACACTAGCCAAGGAGAAGGAACATAAACTCCCCTACTTCTTATGTGGCCACTTGCCACCATTCCACCACTGCTCTCAGAAAGCCTAAAATTTTTGCCCTGCCATTTACTAAGCTCAACTTGTTTCTTTTTATCTTCTTTCACTTGCTTTATATACACAACCAATCTAGAGATTTCCATGTTCTCAATCAACAAAGCCGCCTTGCTCTCGAGAACTAACTCACGGGATAATTCTGAGACAAACATGTGCATCCTAGCCCTCATGCTAGCAACTATCTCAGGAGCATACCTTGACAATTAATGGAATTTAAAAAGGCGTGCTCTTGAAAAGACATCCCCCCTTACTTTAAGTTCATAAACTCTTCTACCTTAGTATCACTCTACTCTTAAGGAAAGAAGCGATCCAAGAAAGCCTAAAAAAATCTATCCATGAAGTCAGACTAGTAATCAACACCTCTAGACAACTCCCACCCTTTATACCATTGGTACGCTACATCTTTCAACTAGTAGGATGCAAGCTCAACACCCTCAATTTTCTAAGAATGCATGATTCCAAAATTTTTTTCTATTTTATTGGCAAAGCTATAAGTATCTTTCTCAACCTTTGTAATGATGAACATAGGAGGGCTCAACCATATAAATTAGCAAATTTTTGTGGCCTAAGAAGAAATGGTAGCTGGAGCACCACATTTCAATTGAAAAGCTACCAATTGAGTCAAGAGGTTGATGAAGCAATGAAACTCCGCGTTAGAAGCATGGCCTTGAGGGGATTTAGGAGGAGAGTTACTCTCATAAGAAGGGTTGGTAAGTGGAACACCACGATGATGGCCAGATACCGCAACCCTAGCCCAGGATTGAACTCCAGAAGTTGATCGAGCTTCATCCATAGGACCCTCAGTTGAGGCCAAAGTGTTTGCCTAAGTCTCAGATATCCTTGGAGGCATGATCTTAAAGATAACTAATGGAATTTGTGGAATTCAAGACCTTAGACGTTATAGCTTGAGACTAAAACACAAGAAAGGGAAATATTCCTACAATGTCTCATAGCCCCTCTTTAATAAATATGGCAAGCATCATACCCATAAAAGAGAAACTACTTGACACAACATTGTGTATACCCAATTGCCCATGAACCTAGGCTGTGATACCAACTTGACACGACCCGAGCCCTGGGCCATGTTGTATGGGGCCACTATGCTTACATTGATTGGAAGCCACCTCAATAACCTGACCCAAATATCTCATCATACAACAGAAATTGAGGAAACTTAAATTAACAAGTCAAGATTGCAAAACTAAAATCATAAGTCAACATTAAATTCAAACACGTAACTCATACCCAAGTTCACAGTTGTTCACAATACCTCTATATAAAACCAAAGTAAACAAATATATATATAGGGACAAGCCCTCGTCGATAGCCAAACAGAGTCTAAATAAGTCTAAGTCAAATCTTAAAAGACTAAGAGATACCGATCTTTTAGAGTAAGAAAGCTCACGACTTCAAGTCAATGCACAAATCGCTTTGATCTACTAATCACTGCGTAGGAAAAGAAGAAGATGCTCTGGCCCCTATGTCGCATGGGGACATAGCTTTGGGAGATAGTTAACAGTTGGAATGCTAGTATGTAACTCAACGATAAGTGATAAAATATCATTATCAATAAACATCAAGTCAACATATCACATTTAATCTTATTCAGACACTAATCCATACATATGGATATATCACATGCTAATCAAGATATCAAGGCTCATCATCATTCTTAACAATTCATTCATTAGACATGAAGTGGGTGGCTCTAACCTTCCATACTTATAGGTTTAACAATTCATATTATGCATAGGACTTTAACCATATTCATATTAACTTATCCAAGGGACTTCAACCATGCTTTCTCATTCATTATCCAAGCACTTTAACCGTATATGCAATCATTAAAATAAGGGGCTCTAGCCTTACCATATTCTATTGAACATAGGACATCAACCACATGTCCACACATTCAATTGGACATAGGACTTTGACCTCATGCTCACATATTAGGCAAGGGAATCTAACCTTATGCTACACTTGTACTCTAACCACAAGTCATTCCATTTGGTTAGGTTCTCTAACCTTAAGAGATATCTTTAAGTAAGGGACTTTAACCTCGAGAAATATCATTGGTCAAGTGACTTCAACCTCAAGCCATTCATAAGGCAAGGGAATTCAAACTCAAGAAATCATATAAGGCAAGGGACTTTGACCTCAAGCCATCACAACTATTATTAGTTGGCTTTTGGGACTTTAACCCTTTTCCCATACATCAATATACATTCAATACATCATTTAAGGACTTTAAGCACTTTAACTAATTCAACACTATACATGACCACATGGTTCTTATGGGAGCCTTTATTTCTCAACCATCTCAGTAGGCTAATGCCTTACCTTAATTCAACGTAAAAAGCAATTTATGGTCATCTGGACACTTACAATAATTCTATGCCACATTCTCACCACACTTTGGTTCATCCCATAATTTAAGGCCAAGGTTATTAGTCAACAACCAAGGTTATCAATTTTATCACACATGGTTCATAATTGCTTTAACACATTATTTATCATTCATCCATCTTTATTTGGGCCATTTCCCTAGTTTAATACATCAACAACATATGACTAGACAACTCACTGAGATAATTTCACACATAACTTGGGTACATACCTTTAGTAAGGCCATTTCTATGGTATATATAATCAATATTAGGGTTACTCAAGAACCTTATGTTACTCCACATACAACAACAACCTACATATGAAATTCATCATAAATATTACATTTAAACATATGTCAAGAAAAATTCAACATCATACATCACTAGGCAACAAAGCCCTTTTCATTTGATTTCAAAACTACCATGTACACTTACTATCAAATTGTGAAATACATGGGTTTAGAGATATTTAAAGTGGGGAAAATATATATACATTAAACAAGATGACACACCAACAATCTTGGATCCTTCTTGCCACTAAATGAACTCTCTCCAAACCAAAGCCTCAAATCTTGCTCAAAAATACTTTTAGAGTGTTTTGGAGTGTTTGAGTCTTGTGTAATGAGGGCTTAAGAGGTTTGATTCCATATATAGTGAGAGTTTTTAGGGTTTTAGGCCTTGGAATAACCATAAGACCCTTAGTTAAAAGCTAAAAAGTGAGCTCATGTATGGGTACGACTCCCCCATATAATTTCCTTAGTGATCATGCCCTAAGGTAAGAGTGGTACCTTAACTCATACCCTAGGCTTATCCGAGGTGACACACATTGTTAGGGGTACGACAACACATACATGAGTCATCTCTAAAGGGTACGACTCACCCCCTCAAAGTAAGCATCATCCGTATGCAAGACAATTTACCTTAAGCTCAAGTCTCGCTCTATATGATTGCCCTAGATATAAATCGTATACATATGTCACAATTAAGGAGGGGTCACTCATACCTAGGATATTGAGTGACCCTTACCATACTGCCTAAGATATGAAAGAGGAGGGCAAGGTGGGTACCAGTCATGACCAAGGGTATGACTCAAGTCTCTAGTCGTACCCAACTCAGAGACACAAAAATGAAGTTGTTTTTCAATGGTTCAAATTCTAGGTGTTTCACCAAAATCCACTTAGGAAAATTTTACCTTGGACTAGACTAAGGTATCTAAATTCATTTCTAATTTTTTAACTATCCATATTTTTTCCTAGGATAAAAATTCCTCCAAACCATGAGCAACTATGTAAATCCATATAAAGTAATAGAAATCAAGGCCATTTCACAAAACTTGAGCAACTAAGCCAAATTCTAACATGAACATGAGTGACTAATGTAATTTCTCCTAGGTTGAGCTACTATGGCATTTTCATTCTAAACACGAACCACGAAGCTAACTTCATATAAGACATGAGTAGCTGACCTAATTACTCCTAATTTATGATTTCAAGATATCATATAGGGTTCAACTAATCAAAACATTCTCATTCATACTTCCAACACATAAATCCCACCCTATATCTTTTGTAATATCATTATCATACTACGAGATAGCTCAATCTATGAAGAAAGTAAACGTAGCCTACCTAGAAATTAAAGAAAAGACAAAAGAATTCTCTAAACTACTTATTTTCCTTTCTGAGAAGCTTTCTCAAGGTTTCACACTATCAAAATCATAATCTACTCATCAAAATGAGAACAATGATACATATATTGCACAATTTTGCTTTGGGGCCAAAATTATGTAAAAATCCCATGTGGGTCCCTTTTATGGAATCACACTTTTGAAACCAACACGACGGCCCTCTATGCTCAAGGAATATTTTCCCAGAAAAATGGGTGACTTTCGAGCTCGAATGGTTCTATAGGTAATCCACCAAGATTCTTGGGATTTTAGAAATAGATAAAGGATTTAATCATATAATAGATGGAAACTTACTACGAATTCAAGGGGGGAAATGCATAAATATACTTTACCAAAGATCCACAACCACCTAAAATTTATTATCCCAAGAGTTCTCACTTTTATGGTTTAAAATGGTAGAGAATGGAAGAAGGATGGTGACAATCGGGCTAAGTGGGGTATTTAGACCCTTCTTAGGCCCACAGGGGTTACTTAAGCGAATAACAGGTGGCTTAATCAACCAAGTTACATTTACTTAATACTGGCCACTCTATGAAGATGTCGCGTTAGAGACAATTCCTCCAATCATACTATACCCGACTCAGCCATGCCTATCGCTTAAGTGACTATAGGCCTCACTTGAGTGATACCTTTTCCCAGAAAAATGGGTGACTTTCGAGCTCGAATGGTTCTATAGGTAATCCACCAAGATTCTTGGGATTTTAGAAATAGATAAAGGATTTAATCATATAATAGATGGAAACTTACTACGAATTCAAGGGGGGAAATGCATAAATATACTTTACCAAAGATCCACAACCACCTAAAATTTATTATCCCAAGAGTTCTCACTTTTATGGTTTAAAATGGTAGAGAATGGAAGAAGGATGGTGACAATCGGGCTAAGTGGGGTATTTAGACCCTTCTTAGGCCCACAGGTGTTACTTAAGCGAATAACAGGTGGCTTAATCAACCAAGTTACATTTACTTAATACTGGCCACTCTATGAAGATGTCGCGTTAGAGACAATTCCTCCAATCATACTATACCCGACTCAGCCATGCCTATCGCTTAAGTGACTATAGGCCTCACTTGAGTGATACCTGTTGGGGCTATGGCAGATCACTTAAGCGACACTTACAGGGCTTTGGCAAATCGATTAAGTGATTAAATGCATTGCTGAAGCGATCCACCAGCACCAACTAAGACATGAAATTTTTCCAAGTCTCCGCCAACCCCTTGAGATTCATCCAAAATACCTTATACACAAAAAAACTCTGATACCTTGTCATATTTAGCATTCCAAACTAAATGGTGCAGTTCAAATCTCTATTTGAGTTTGTTTCAATGAAAAGTAGGTCCCACACCCACTTCTCTTTTACTTAAATTTCAGCTAAAAGCCCAAAATAAGGCTGGGAACCTCGAGATCCAAACCAAGGGTCCTCTTAACCTTAAATCAATGTTCCAAAGCTGTTGGAACTTTCATAATTGGCGTACAAGGTAGTTTAACTAAAATTTTTGCCCGATCACCAATTTAAGCTAGTGAAGGCTTTAAAATAGGGAATTGGCTCTAAAAACCAAATGACCTGCCCGGTAACTAAACTGTCAGTTCTAGCAAGTCATAAATGACTTGGGTATCTATAGAAAAGCTCTAAATGGTGAAACTGAGGGAAATAAAAAATGACCTGGAGGGTTATTACATAGATATCCTCTCCTAGACACCATTAAACTTGGGTGGACCCTAGCGAGTAAATCTTACAAACTACTTTTAATCCTCAGAGGACATAACTGTACCCATAGAAATGGGAGGCATAATGAATTTGGCTGGCTAAGATCCCACCGGAGTGGGTAACATAGATGAAGGTTGAAATTCTGATATGAAAATAAAATACTCAGAAACTGGCATAAAATGAGGAACGATACTCAAAGTTTGTGGAGTATCATAAGTAGAAGTCAATACTAGTGGAGGAACCAAACTCAGAACTAGAGGAATATCATAGGCAGACATTGGCACAAATAGAGATGCAACACTCAGAGCTAGAGGAAAACCATAAGTAGACTCTAGCTCTAATGAAGTTATAATACTCAGAGCAGGATGAACACTAGGTACACTGAAAGGAACACCCTCTAAATAATTCAACAAATGAATCAATAACCCATCTAAGACTGGACTAAATGAACTATGTGGAAACTGAGTGGTCTTATATATCTAGCACTCTCAACCTCAAGCTTAGGGTAAATCCCCTTAGTACTACCTCTGGAAGGGGCATATCCTTGTGTCCATCCATGAATCATCACTTTTCCCTAGACTAGGCACTCTTTTCAAATGCTGGCTCAGCAACCGTAGCCTAATTAAAGTTAGTCCTCACCATCTGTACAAAAAAAGTGAAACATAATTTAGAACACAAGGTAAGAAAGATCCACACAATAAGGAACAAACTAAGAAAGTTTCCTATATATGTATTATAGTTTCCCGAAGATAGATATGAACATGTATGTATAGATCCACAAGACTCTACCAAACACCCTATTCTTACACTAATGAAACTGATAAGCCTAGATACTCCAATGGTAATTTTTAAAGACCCAAAAACTAAGATCAAGATGGAACTTATCGTGACTAAGCCTTGACAAGTAAGCAAATCACCTACGCTGATATGAAATAAGAAAAATAATATAATATCTCAAGGTGTGACTTCTACGGCAAACTAAAATCATACATGTACAGTAATAGTAGAAGACTAAATAACAATAATACCAAAAACCATACCAAAATATGGTGTCACAGTGTAAGAACAATTTGTATACAATCAAAGTTTTAAAATATAATTGAGAATCTAAAAGATACCACAATTCTATCTCTAAATTCAAAATAATACATAAACTAGATAGGATGAGGTTAGAGGTTAACTCCAAAAGCATCTAGAGGCCCCTACCTAAAATATATCAAACCAACCCCCAGACTTAGTTGTTGTGCTATGCACTCATACCTGGATCTGCATAAAAAGCATATAGTAGAGATAAGTATAATCCACTTGTACTCACTAGGTATCTTTGGCTAACTAAGAAGAGTAGGAAATAAGGTATATAAGTACACACTATGATCATGTCTCCTGCAAAAAGAAACCATCCCAAACGGTAGCTCACAGAGTCTCTACTAAAAGTTCTAAATATAATAAAAGATAGATATGTAAAAGAAATAGAATATACATGCATCAGATAAAATTTTGAAACACAACACTAAAGCTGCATAAATAAATGCAATAAAATAAGTATGATTATGATGATGATGTGATGTGATCTAGGTTATCACGTAACCACTGTATATACCTATTGAGTATCTGTTCTGCCAGGTAGGACTCATAGGGGGTTCAAAACCCATATTAAATCTCAATACTTATCCCAATCTTAAAATCCTTGTCTCTTCTCTAATTCATGGCCTATGATATTAGATTTTCTAAAAGCGTCACATTTCTATCAAATCAGTATTTCCATAATGGAACAAATATCTCATAAATGCATGTATGAAATGGGGATGTAATACTCACAACCAAACCACCAATAAAAATCTCAAATCTAATAAATAGACCTACACATGAGCTCCAAAATCCACTCATTATGTCAGCCATCCATGATTGAACATAAGTCATGTACCATTAGAGTTAAAAATCCAATTAAGACAACAATTACTATCGCATTAACCCTAACTTAGGAATTTATACCATGAAGAAAACAACCAAATGTATACACAAGGCAAAAGTTGTAAAATAAGACTCCTACGCTGGCCACACATAGCAGTTATTATCTCAAATTACAAATAACAATAACATAAACCCCCCCCCCCCCCATGCTGGGACATAATAGTAATAACATTATTTTTATGATTATTACTTATACCCATGGAATATTTTTAAAAAATTATTAACTACCCAGCTTAATCAAAAGAAATTTAAGCCATAACCTCCTAGTGAAAATGAATCCAAGCCTAAAATCCTTCACACATTGATTTTACCTTCTCAAACAGTCTCAAAATCAACTAAAATATATAAATATAGAATCTGAGTATAAAAAAGAAACAAACCATACCTATATTTTCTAATTTCAAGTTGGGGTCAAAATGGTCCCCTAAAAAGGGTTTTAAAAAAAAAAGGGTGCAACTAGAATTTTTATTCATAAATACATTACCCGTGATTAAAGGAATCCATAAAAGAAAACTCAGGTGAAAATGGTTTGATAATGGTGTTTAAATTGAATAAAATCATTTTAGTCCTTTAAAGCCAAAATCCCCAAATTCCTTAATTGAAATCACAGATTAACAGGATTTAGATGACAAGAATCAAAGTAAAATAATTAAAATAGTTAATTAGATATTAGCCAAGCACAAAAATGGATGAAGTCATCCAAAATCCTCCCAACTTAAACCCCGGAGTTTTAAAAATAAAAGAGGAATAGAGGAAGAAGTTTTTTATATTGACCTAGTGTAGATCACTTAAGAAGTAACTGCTTTAGTATGGGTCGACCACTAAAGCGATCTGGCCCAACATGGGTTGACCACTAAAGCGGTCCCTATACCGCTAAGGCAGAAATTCCTAAAGTGGCCAAGGCCCGCTTAGCAGTACCTATCTACCAGCTGGGCTCTATGTAAGTGATGCTTAGAAAGCTAAAGCGGTCACTACTTTAGTGGACCCTAATGCACCAACAAATTTTCTAAAAATTTAATATTGTGGATCAAGCCCTCGAGATTTGTCCAAAATCCCATATGGGGAACAAAATTCTACTAGACTAAAGTTGACATTCAGGGTGTGTTTGGTATGATGGAAAATGTTTTCTGGAAAATGTTTTCTTATTATACCTTGTTTGGTTGTAATAAAATGTTTGGAAAACATTTTCCATAACAACTCATTTTCCTCAATTTGAGGAAAAATGACTTCCCTCATGGTCCAAGGGAAGTCATTTTCTAGAAAATGATAAATGTGACTTATGACTCCACCCCCACCCCTCTTCTCCACCCTAACAACACTCATATTCACATGACTCAAAAAATTTACATTTCTCAAAAATTTACATTACTCAAAAATATTTTTCATTGTGCTTTGCTACAATTTTTCACTGCTTTAAATAAAAAATAGTGAGGCTCAAATTTTTCCCATTTCCAATGTTCGTTGAATGTATTGTTATTTTCATATGCATAAAGGAAGAGTTACCTATTTTAATTTTACTAATTTCATATTTCATTTTGTCATTGAAGTAACTTGTTTCACGAGGTTGAATATGTTTTTGAGATTGTCCTGACAAAATATTGAAAAATGTCTCCTATATTTGCTAATTAAAAGTTTCTTAAATTTAGAGATTGTAATATTTTAGTATTTGATATTGATATTATTTGTTATGCTTAAATTAGTTCATACAAATTGTTGAGTTGCTAGAGTTACTGATATACTAGTTAACAGTTAGTAGTATTTTTTAAAAAAATATTTTTTCACTCACCAATCAAACACTAAAAAATATATTTCTAAAAAAGAGTCTCTACTTATCAACCAAATGCCATAAAATATTTTTCAAAAAATATTTTTCACTCACCAACCAAACATGAGAAAATAAGTAGAAAACCAACTTATTTTCCAGGAAAACATTTTCCAAGAAAATATTTTCCATGGAAAATATTTTCCATCATACCAAACACACTCTTAGAGTCAATGTCGACATCAAATGTTTAAAATGAGGTTGCTTTCACAATATTGACTCCCCATACCCAATTTCACAATTTTTCAAACTGAGGCTCAAAGAGAAACCCAAAGGCCATAAAATCACACCAACCACACTACCAACCTAAAATTAACATGTCATATTTATTAATGTTGACTATTTTTCCACCCAATTCATGGAACATCAAATGTTGATCAAAGTCAAGATCCATTATAATCATTCCCACACCCAAAAAAAAATCATGTAGCAATAATAGGGAGGGTTAAATGGTAAAAACATATAAAGTAGAAGGTTCACAATTAAGTCATCACAAATTATTAGCTAAAACTTATTTTATTGTCATTTTGTATTACATTGATGAAGAAGGTTGACAAGTTGTCAACCTAATTATGAGATGTCACTTCAAAGTTGATAAGCCATTAACTAGTTGATAAGTCATCACGTCAAGTCATCGGGTAGGTAAATACAATGTTAAATTTGTTTTATATGTGTCTCTTTTGCTTACCAAGTTAACATCCTTATTCCCCATGTACAAAATGCCTCCTAATTTCCCCATAAACATGGTGGTGCAACTATGAAGGTAGGCAAGGATCCTCAACATAAAAATTAATTGATGAATACAAACATGAGGTCAAGGATACTATGGCCTATGGATATTGGACAAGGTAATGTATATTACAAAAAGTACTGGCTCCCAGTCTAATGAGGGAGCTAATTGAAATGAAAGTGATTCTAGCTCAAAAAGTGTAAGCTTTAAAAAAGAAGTTAAGAATGATAATATTGTAACCAGTATCCTAGAAATAGAACCTAAATAAGTTTGAGGTGATGTGTTTAAAAGTAAAAACCCTGGTATTTAATAAAGTGACTGATAGAAAGTGAAAGATGCAGATAAGATTTATCAAATTGGTCTTTCTTCAACTAGGAAACATAAGATTAAAAGACCTATGGCTGAAGAGGTAAAGATAATCACCTCCATGATTAGGAAGTATCCTAAAATTAAATTACATTTCAACCACTATGACTTGGGGTGGACCAGAAATCATAGTAGATGTGATTATAAGATATATAAGGGGTGAAACATTATACCCATTCCCATGACATATTACAAGGCCATGTGAATCTATTTATGTTTCTGTATTAAGGGAATTGATGTAAAAACAAATGCCATTTGGAATCATAACTTTTAGAAATCTAAGAATGGATTAAGCCTACAATATGACTAAGCATATTGACTTGGGGGATGATACACCAACTACAAAGAGTCCCACTGCAACTTTATAAGCCTCAAGCTCTGCACTAGCTATGCAACTAACCTTAGTTGGAGCTCTACCTACTACCTCATCTATTGGTACTAGAACTATAACTGATATAGTAGATATAGCTACTGTTATATCTTAGACACCGTAGTATGATATTATGCCACATAATGTCTTAAAAGGTAGTCAATCAAGGAAAGTATGCTATTTTTGATTTCATGATGCAAGTGGGTTAGTTTGTAAAAGCATGTTGATTGAATGAATTGCTATTTTATGAAACTCCTAAGCTTAATTTTATGACTCTTGTACTTGTTGGCTTAATTTTGAATTTATGCTATGGTTTGGTGAGGAGTTTATGATGATCTTATATGAGTTGAACATATGCCATGTGAGTGTGAGAAATTTTTATATTCCTTGTTACATGTGATGTCTAGAACTTGCTAAGTGTGTATGTGAAGCGAATTAAAGAATGTGGGTTTAGGAGATGATATAGGCATTTTTTTGATAACCTCATTTTATACCTTTTATTTGTCCTACCCTTGTGCATAATCGTAGTTAACCCTATTGATCCTTTAGTTTTTCTTTGGCAACCTTATAAGTAGCCTAATCCCTTCTTTGATAGACCATAATTTGATCCGAAAAGCTCCTAGGTGTTTTAATGAAAATTAATTAAGGAGTTTGAGAAATAAGAGGGAAAGGTGAAATTGATACCCCAACGTAATAGTTATTAGTGTTTATAATTGATGTGTGGTTGATGTATGTGATATAAATTAAGCTAGAAATATTGCCATGATTGTGAAAAAGAGAAAAATTTATTCTTGTGGTAGTAAAAAATACGCCCACCATATGTTTGTGAAAATGCTTAAAAGAGATTGGGAAAAAACAAAAGAATGTGGAAGTCAAAAAAATGGTGTAATTTTGTTGTTGGAAATTGGTTTTAAATGTATGATGTAGCGTATTAAAGAACTTAGGAAATATATACTACATTAAAACAAGAAAAAGACCTAATTAATCCTATACTTGACAATCTTATATTATTAGAGCATTACACTAAGGGAAAGAATATGGTTCATTATGTGTAACTTGTGATTTCCTTGTGAGAGTGAGCATAATTTGATTCTTATGGCCATTATTTTATAAATTGCATTATTGTGAGTAATTATGGGTAACTCTCTTATTGTGAGGGCACATATTTGACGAGTGTGGGTGATTTGTATGGTATCCTTGATTAAGAAATAAGCATGAGTTTTCCAACTAGGTGAGTCAATTCTTGAGGCTAGGTTGTTTTTCAGTAGTGTTCTTTAGCTTTCAATTGTGTTGAAACATGCTTAGTGTAGTAACTTGCATTATGTGTAGTTATTTTAGTACTAGATTGAGTATCTTGCATGTAGTATAAGTGTGGATTTTCTTCATATCATGATGCTTATAGTTAAGAATTGTTCAAGGATGAACAAGGCTTTAAGTGTGGGGTGGTGATGTTGGGTGAATATATTCATTTTAGCGTTGCCATTCTAGCTTTTTTAGCCTTGTTTTGAGGATGAATCATGTGCTTAATGTGGTGATAATGATATAACTGTGCATCTAAGTGTCCATGTATGTGTTTACAATGTCTAATAGTGTTTCCACATAAGTTTTGATTCAAATTGATCATTTAGAAGTCAATCGAGAAAACTAGTGTGACTAGCTTGAGCTACGTGTTTGTCTAGTCTATCGTATTGTATTGTATTCTAACATCTTTAGTGATTTACTAAGGTTGTTATTGTGTATTTATATGTTAAACAACTTGTCGGTAATGTTCAAGGGTCAATTGGATAAAGACAAGAGTCAAAACATTAAGTTAGAAATCAAAGTGAATGAAGCCTATGCTTAGCTCGTGTTTCTAGTTATCTATCTTAGATATTGTGTTGTTTTGATATCTAAATTATTGTTTTTAATACAATAGGATTCTTGATAAATGGATTATTATGATATATTAAGGATGTACAAGCTTCAAATTAAGTGGACAACTCAAAAAGTCTTGGAATGGATCACGGAAGCACAATGCACAACTTGACACAAATTTGGACACCTTAAATGTCTTGGGAAAGTGAGGGATCATGGGAAATTATATTGGCATGTTCTAGACATAAAATGACTCATAATGAACCCAAAACAGTGTGTGTGTGTATATACGTGCGTATCATGATCCATTCCTATGGAATACAACGTTCGTCGCATGTTTTATTCACCCCGGGACTACACATTGTTTCCTTTGCGAACATGGCTTGGGCTTACCCTATTACTATAAATACAACTTTGTAAACATTTTTATTTACTTTTGGATGTACTTGGAAGATATTGGAGGCTACCACAACTTTTTTTTAGGGTTTATCATTCTTTTATTTAGTTTTCTTTATGGTGTGTATGACCAATCCCAGAGATTGGATGATGAATATTTCCATTGAGGGCTAAACTCTCGATCTGGGGATAAGTCCAAGATCTTGACTACTTTCATTTTTAATTGAGTTTGTTAATTTGCTTATTATCATTGGTTCTTTGTTTATTCTTGTTTTAACTATTTTAAGGACTAACTACCCTTAGAGTACATCGATTGTCAACCTTATAAACTCGGGAGAGGGAATAGGGTAATAGAACATGGGAATAAACAAAGTATGGTTTGTATTTCTTTATGAAATAAGGATTTGAAATTAGGATCTGGGACAGGGGTGTACTTAGATGACTTCTTGATTCACATATAGGATGATGGCTTTAAATAACTTAAGTGAATCATTACATCCCCGCTCAACGATGTAGTTGTAAGGTTCAACTTAGGTAAAGGATTAGAGGTTTAGAAACCATAATAATGTAATTAACCCTACGAATCAATAACCAAGATAAGCGATTTAATGAATGAATTTCAATAACGTAGTACGATTGTTCGTAAGACTTAACCCTGGGCTTTTATCCCTTGATTGTCCTAAGTCATTACTTTTATGCATTAGTTTAGTTGCTTTTAGTTTACAATTCTAAAACTCTATTATTTACTTTTTCTCAATCGTTGAACTAAAATTGGATAGTCGGCAAATGCAAGTACCTGAGAGATTGATACTTGGGCTTTCTTGAAGCTACTTTACTACTTGAAAAGACCACATAGACTTGCATGTGTGCTTGGGCCCTATTAAATTTTTGGCATCGTTGTCGGAGATTTGAAACTAGACAACTATCTTATTTTTAGTTTTTCTGTATTGAGTTGTAAATACTTTTTGTTTTGTTTTAGTTTCTTTTTATTTCCCTTTATTTCTATTTTGCTAGCACTTTTCTTGAGATGTCAGTTTTGGATAGATGGTTTTTTAAGGATAATAATTCTCGTCATTATTGTGAAGGACCCCACCATGAAGCTTTTGTCCAGATTTTGATTCAAGCATTTGGAGGGGACCTATTTGTTTCCAAGCTGTGGAGCAACCCACAAATTACTGTGTGGTTTGTTATAGTCTACATTACTCTGTAGATATGTGTGCTTTTAATCCCGATTCAATTATGTATATGGGCAATGCTCAACAAAAAATAAGGAGGTAGATGCAGATTTGACTTCCCAACCGATTACAAATAAAGTTGCTGATAATTCGAGGAAGTCTAAGTACTCAAAAACTGAAATTGTTGAACAGGTTAAGAATATACCACCACCATCACAACAATCACAACCACTTAATTGTCATCTTTCTTTTGAGAGTGGAATTGAGAAGGTGAATATAAGTGAAGGTGTTGTGGATAGTGTGAATTTTGAAGTGGGATTGGTTGGTCCTCACTCAAAGAACTTTTCTACATTATGTGTAGATGATATATTGCCTGTGGAATCATTTAAAATAATGGAAGGGTGTGAAGATGAGGAGCAAGAATCAGATATTCTTGATTTTACTACGGATAAGCAACATAAAAACACACCTCACTTTAAGGTCGAGTGGCTTACCATGCACATTCCATAACTAGGTTCTTTAATTTTTGTACCACCACCCTATGAGAGAGTCAAAAAGGTGGATGCGATATTGGGGTTATAATTTATATCCTTAAGGTGGAGGAAAAAGTTGATTGGGTCATTCCGCAGCACTAAATTAGGAGCTTCTTGGGAGGTAACACAAGCTAAGTTATATTTTTTTTTTTTAAGTTTTTACTTCACATAGTTTTTGTTTTTGATTGAGTAGCAATTTATTGGGATATCTGAGTCTAGAAACCTGAGCGAAGAGCATGGCAAAATCTGAGAGTGGGATCCCCCGGATCCTTTTCATGCGAAAGATACTACTAGCTAGGCCTAGAGGCCACAAGGAGTATTTCTATCTCTTACTTTATAAGTTAACTTTGGGGACAAAGTAGATTTTTAAGTGTGGAGTGGGAAAATTTCTAATTGATGGCTCAATTTTTTTTTTTGTGTGTGTGAGAAATTCTTGTTAGTGCTATTTTTTATTACATAATGCAAGTGGGTTAGTTTGTTAAGGCATGTTAATTGAATGGATTGCTATTTTATGAGACTCCTAGGCTTATGTTTATGTCTCTTGTACTTGTTGGCTTAATTTTGAATTCATGGTATGGTTTGGTGAGGAGTCTATGATGATCTTCTATGAGTTGTACATATGCCATGTGAGTGTGATAAATTTGTATATTCCTTGTTACATGTGATGTCTACAACTTGCCCGGTGTATGTGCGAGAGACAGTGCCCAAGCGCACACACAAGTGTACGTGGTCTACCAAGTAATATAGGCCTTCAAGAAAGCCGAATATCGATCCCACAGAGACTTGATTTAACAACGGGTTAATTCTAGTTCGCAGTTTAGATTAATTTAGTGCAAGAGTAACCAAAAAGAGAGTTTGTAATTTTCGTAAATCAAAAAATAAAATAAAAAATACAAAAATTAAATTCTTAGAACAAGCAATGGAGTAAAACCCAGGGTTAAAGCACTTCGAACAATCGTATTATGTTATTGAAATTAATTCGTTAATTCACTTATCTTGGTTGTTGATTAATTGGGTTAATTGCATGTTCATGGTTTCCCAACCTATAAAATTTTACCTAATATGGATATTACAACTACATCATTGAGAGGGGATGTAATAATCCAATTAATTGAATTAAAGCTATCATCCTACGTATGAATCAAGTAAGACATCCAAGTACATCTCTGTCCTAGATGCTAAGTTTAATTTTTTATTTTATAAAAGAATAAAAACCCAAACATTGTTTGTTGCCATGTTCTATCTCCCTATTCCCTCTCCCGAGATCAAAAGGTCGACAATATATGTATTTTATGGGTGATCAATCCGTAAAATAATTAAAACAAGAATAAACAAACAACCAAATATGATAAGCAAAATTAACGAATTTAATCCAAAACAATAGTACTCATGTTCTTGGCTTTAACCCCGGAGAGGGGGTTTTTAGCCACTAATATTCATAATCACGGTCCAATTAATTGAATATAGGATATGAAAAATTAAAGACTAATTAAAGTAATTAAAACCTAATAAAACCTTGTAGCAGCCTTCATAATTTTCCTTAAAATAGTGCTCCGTGTATTCAAGTTGTTGACCAATAATAAAAATTTTCCAAGTCTTTAAAGCTGTCCAAGCCATCCTATATTTGTCCAGGTGGTTCCCAAAGTAATTAATTGTCCAAATATATTTTCCAATTCGCTCTCAAACTTGACCGAGGAAATATATATATTGTCCAAGTTTAATCAATTGTGTCCAGCTGTCCAAGTCCTACTAAATATATATATATATATATATATATATATATATATTTATATATATATATATATTATATTCTAATTCTTGTATGATCAGAAAAAGGACACCAATTTAAAAGATTCCCACACTTCTCAAAAGGCGTGCCATGCAGTAATAAAGGGATAACTCCCACGTGTGTTGGCAGCAATTTGAATTTGCATTACTTGAACCAGCGACGTGACGCGTCGTCTTCATGTCGCTGTACTGGAATTGACACTGAAAATTTTTTCTAAGTGTAAATTGTCTGCCCATCGACGCGACACGTTGACTTCATGTTGACTCACTGGAATTTACTTTCAAAATTTTGGTTAAGTGTTGAGCGTCCTATCCTTTGGCCATGCCTTTTGTAGTGTATTTCCAATGAATTTTTGTCTTTAAATCACCAATATGTCATGGTATTCACCTCAAAAATCCTCTTATAATATCATGTGCCATAAATTAAAGAACAAAACAACACAATATTCTCAATGATAAATCAAAACACAAGCTAAATAAGGCAAATTTGCAATGATCTTCCACTTATATTTCCGCCTCTTGACTTAGTCAAATTAAACTTTGCACATTACAAACAAGTTATTCCATTCATAATTAACCATTAAAATATTTACAACAAATTAAACACATTAGAATTCACCGAGACCAACTAGACACACACCTAGCTCAAGATGTAAAACTAGTTTTCCGGGTTGAACTCTAAATTACTCAATTAAGCACAAACTTGTTTGAAAAATACTTTGGACATTGTAATTACTTACTTGGACACTTAAATTCTTATTTATATTCATATAAACACGTTAACCACTCGAATTGCTCTCAAAATAAGGTGAAATAAGCTAGAATAATAATACCGAAGTGCATAAAATCACCTCAGATCATCACCCCGCACTTAAATCCTTGTTCATCCTCGAACAATTCTTCACTCTAAGCATAAAAATCTGAGGTGACACTACACTTCTAATAAATGCAAGACACTCAAGCTAATACTACAATGACTACATGTAATGCAAGTTTCTACATAAAGCACATTATTTAAACAACTGAAAGCTCATGAACACTACTCCAAAATATTCTAGTCTCAAGAATTGACTCACCTATTTGGTGAACTCATGCATATTATTCAATCAAGAACATCATACAAATCACCCACTTTCATCAAACATGTTCTCTCACAACAAGAGAGTTACCCATAATCATTCATAATAATGCAATTTATAACATAATGGGTACAAGAATCAAATTACGCTCACTCTCAGAAAGAATTCACAAGTTATATGCAATGAACCATAGGCTTTCCCTTAGTGTAGTGCTCCACTAATATCGAAATGATGAACTTAGGATCAATTAGGACTTTTCCAGGTTGTAATGTAGTCTAAGGGACGGGTAGAAACTATTTGGGAATAGTAACTATCCTCTCTAAGCGGTTTAATAAACTACATTAAATATTTAAAACCAATTTCTAACAACTAAATTACACTATTTTTGTCTACCCCATTCTTTTTTTTTGCCACATCTCTTTTAAGCATTTTCACAAACACTTGGTGGACACATAGTTTACTACCACAAGAATTAATTTTTTAATTTTTTTTCACAATCATGGTAATATTTTTAATATAAATTATATCACACCCATCCACCACATATCAATTATACACTAATAACCATTACCTTGGGGCATCAATTTCACCTTTTTTTTCTTCAATTTCTCAAACTCCTTACTGATTCAATTTTTTTTCTCTTTTATTAAAGCACTTAGGAGATTTTTGGATCAAATTATGGTCAATCAAAGAAGGAATTAGGCTACTTTTGAGGTTGCCAAAGAAAAAGCTGAAGGCTCAATAAGGGTTAACTAGGATAATGCACAAGGGTAGCACAAATAGAAGGTATATGAAAAAAAAAGCTATAAAAGAAATGCCTATATCATCTCCTAAAGCCACATTCTTTATTTCACATCACACACACACCGGGCAAGTTCTAAACATCACATACCACAAGGAATATACAAAAATTTCTCTCATACATAGCATTTTCTCCACTCAATATGATCATCATAGACTCCCAACTAAGCAATAGAACAAATTCAAAATTAAGCCAACAAGTAGAAGAGTCACAAACATGAGCCCAAGAGTCTCAAAAATAGTAATTCATTCCATCAACATGCTTTTACCATCAAACCCACTTGCATCATGTAATAAAAAATAGCGCCAATAAGAATATCTCACCTATTCTTAACCTAATTATTTTTTAAATTGAGTCAAAATTTGGGTATTTCCCTACCCCACACTTAAAAATGTACTTTGTCCCCAAAGTGAATTTAGAAGTAAAAAGATAAAAATACTTCCTGAGGCCTCTAGGACTAGCTAGTAGCATCTTCACATAAAGAAAATCCATGGGAACACCACACTCAGTCTTTGCCATGCTTCAAGCTCAAGATTATGGTACTCAAACATCCTATTAACCTGTGACTCAACCAAAAACAAAAACTATGTGAAATAAAAACTAAAAACTAAAAATAAAACATACCTAATTAACTTGGGTTTCCTCCTAAGCAGCGCCTGATTTAGTGTCGCGACATGACCCATATCAACTCAACTATATTTCTTCACCCCTTTACTCCCTTTTGGTAGCTATTTTTCATTCATTTCAAACCTTTTTTACCTTTTAAGATGTTGGGAATTGGGGGTTTTTATCTTAGGTTGCTCAATTAAGTATTTGGAAGAGTTCTTTAGTGGCTTAGGTACCCTACACTCATCCCTTTCAAACACATTGATCATGCATAAATCTCTATATAAAGGATTTTCAATGGGAGCCTTGTAAACATCAAATACTACCTCTTCATCATCTACCCTCATCTTAAGCATTCCTTCTCTAACATCAATTAAAGCCCCTCCAGTTGCTAAGAATGGATGCCCAAAAATAATTTGTACCTATTCGTCTGCCATAAAATCAAGAACAAAAAATCAGCGGGAATAATAAATTTACCAACCTTTATGAGGACATCCTCAATGATTCCTTCCGGATATGCCATAGAACCGTCCGCTAGCTACAAAATCATGGTGGTCAATCTAGGCTTTCCAAAGCCCAATTTTTTAAAAAGAGATAGGGGCATCAAGTTTATGCTTGTCCCCAAGTCACTCATTTCATGGACCTCTTTGTTCCCCATTTGAATAGGGATGGCAAACTTCTCCTGATCTTTTAATTTTTTGGAGATTTTTTGTGTCATCATCATACTACACTCTTCAGTGAGTGTTATTGCTTCCATATATTGCAATTTCACCTTTTTTACCATCATATCCCTCAAGTACTTTGCATACTTGGGCATATCTACAAATATCTAAAAGAGCTAAATTAATATGAAGCTCCCTGAATATGTCAATGAACTTTTTAAACAATGCATCCTCCTTCGCTTTTATGTACTTTTGAGGGAAGGGTAGTGGCAGCCTTTTCTTCCCTTCTTCTTCAACAATTTTTTCCTTCAAGTACTCAGACTTCCTTGAATTTTTAGCAACTCTGTCGAAAACCTATTGGGTCACCACCTCTGCATCTATCTCCTTTGTTGCCTCTCTGGCTGTGGGATTTACTGTTGTTGTGCGTTCCAAGGATGAGTCTGCCATATCATGTTGTAGGCATTACTCTAATTTGGCTTTTGCCCATTAGCTACATACATCACAGATTTCATATTTGATGCACACAGGGCCGCTACATGTATACTATTTCTGCATACCTCACACCAACCTACAGCTTGTTGGATGGCATTGACTATCACTGTAGGTTGCATTGCTCCCAATTTTATGCTACTAAAGTGAGTGTTGATCAAATTTTGTAGTGCAAAAATCTGAGCTGATAGGGCTGTGAATTAGTCCACCTCCAACACACCCACAATTGTTTTTGTGGCACTCTAGAATCTGAATACCACTCTGGATTTTCTTGTGTTATGCAGTTCAGTAATGTGTACAGCTCATCATAAGTTAGCTCCAACGCTTGACCACCTACGGTTGAATCTAGAAAAATCTTTGTATTATGACAAAGAGCTTCTACAAAAGTATGAGCAAGTACCTCATTAGAATATTAGGGATGTGGACAATATCGAAGAAGAGCCTTAAAGAGTTCCTAAGCATGATAAAGGTTTTCATCAGGCTTCAATTTGAAGCTCACTACAAAGTATCATAGTCTTGGCTGATGGAAAGAATCTGGTGAGGAATTTTCTAGCTAAGTTGTCCCATGATGTGATTGAATTGGCCGGATCTACATTTGACTACCTTTTAGCTTCCCCCAAAAGTAAATAGGGAAACAGTTTCAGCCTCATATAATCTGGAGTCACCCCAGTTGGAGTGAATGTATCAGTAAGCTCAATGAGGTCTGCAAGTGGACTTATGGATCCTCGTGTGAAAGCCTTGGAAACTGTCTACTACTAATAAGAAGCTGCACCATGTTATGTTTCAACTCGAAATTCGCCCCAGCTGCTAGTCTTTGAATTGGGGAAGTCAAGTTCATTGGAAGTGGGACTGCCACTTCCCTAACCTTTCTACCAACTGCTTGTTGTTCAGCCATAGGAATTGTGTTCTCTTAGTCTTCTAGGAATTATGGAATTCTGGGGAGAAGGATTGCTAATCTTATACATTGATGGTAAAGTTGCTTAGGTTCAGAGCTTGGTTCAACCAAGTCGTGATCCCTTTCCAGCTTTCTACTTTGAAAATGTATTTCCTGCAAAAACAAAACCAAGAACAAGCGTAAAAACACCAAATAAATCTAAAAGTAAAACTAAATAAACAACTGCCGACTAATAAGTTCCCGGCATGGCGCCAAAAACTTGACAGTTCCCAAGCACAGACACAAGTGTACGTGGTCTACCAAGTAATATAGTGGCCTTCAAGAAAGCTGAATATCGATCCCACAGAGACTTTATTTAACAACGAGTTAATTCTAGTTCACAGTTTAGATTAATTTAGTGCAAGAGTAACCAAAAAGAGAATTTGTAATTTTTGTAAATTTAAAAATAAATTAAATAATGCACAAATTAAATTCTTAGAACAAGCAATGGAGAAAAGCCCAGGGTTAAAGCACTTCGAACAATCATACTATGTTATTGAAATTAATTCGTTAATTCGCTTATCTTGGTTGTTGATTCATACGGTTAATTGCATGCTCATGGTTTTCCAACCTATAATATTTTACATAATATGGATATTACAACTACATCATTGAGCAGGGATGTAATAATCCAATTAAGTGAATTAAAGCTATCATCCTACGTATGGATCAAGTAAGGCATCTAAGTACATCCCTGTCCTAGATGCTAAGTTTAATTCTTTATTTTATAAAAGAATAAAAACCCAAACTTTGTTTATTCCGATGTCCTATCTCCCTATTTCCTCTCTCGATATCAAAAGGTTGACAATACATATATTTTATGGGTGATCAATCCATAAAATAATTAAAATAAGAATAAACAAACAACCAAATATGATAAGTAAATTTTAACGAATTTAATCTAAAACAATAGTACTCATATTCTTGGGTTTAACCTCGGAGAGGGGGTTTTTAGCCACTAATATTCATAATCCCTATCTAATTAATTAAATACATGATATGAAAAACTAAAGACTAATTAAAATAATTAAAATATAATAAAACCGTGTAGCAACCTCCGTAATTTTCCTCAAAATAGTGCTCCGTGTATTCCTGGTGTTGACCAAAGAATAAAATTTTTTCAAGTATTTAAAGCTTTCCAAGATGTCCTATATTTTTCCAGGTGGTTCCCAAATTAATTAATTGTCCAAATATATTTTCCAATTCCCTCTCAAAGTTGACCGAGGAAATATATATATTGTCCAAGTTTAATCAATTGTGTCCGGCTGACCAAGTCCTACTAAATATATATATATATATATATATATATATATATATATATTATATTCTAATTCATGTAAGATTATAAAAAGGACACCAATTTAAAAGATTCCCACACTTCTCAAAAGGCACGCCATGCAGTAACAAAGGGACAAGCCCCACGTGTGTTGGCAGCAATTTGAATTTGCATTGTTTGAACCAGTGATGCGACGCGTTGTCTTTGTGTCGCTGTACTAGAATTGACACTGAAATTTTTTTTGAAGTGTAAACTGTGTGCCTATCAATGCGACCCATTGACCCACTGGTATTTGCTTTCTAAATTTTGGTTAAGTGTTGAGCGTCCTATCCTTTGTCCATGCCTTTTGTAGTGTATTTTCAATGAATTTTTGGCCTTTAAATCATCAATATATCATGGTATTCACCTTAAACATCCTTCTAAAATATCACACACTACAAACTAAAAATCAAAACAACACAATATTCTCAACGATAAATCAAAATAGAAGGTAAGATAAGGCGAATTCGAAATGAGCTTCCACTTATTATTCCACCTTTTGACTCAATCAAATTAAACATTGCACATTAAAAATAAGTTATGTCACTCATAATTACACCATTAAAATATTTGGAACAAATTAAACACATTAGAATCCACCAAAACCAACTAGACACACACCTAGCTCAAGCTAGTAAAACTAGTTTTCCTGGTTGAACTCTAAATTACTCAATTAAGCACAAACTTGTTCGAAAATTACTTTGGAAATTGTAATCATGTACTTGGATACTTAAAAGCTTATTTATATCAATATGAACACGTTAAGAACTCAAATTTCTCTCAAAACAAGGCAAAATAAGCTAGATTAATGATACCGAAGTGCATTAAATCACCTCAGATCATAAAGCAAAATAAAAAATATGTGTTTAGGAAATGATATAGGCATTTCTTTGATAGCCTTATTTTATAACTTTTATTTATCATACCCTTGTGTATAATCCTAGTTAACCACATTGAGCCTTTAACTTTTTCTTTGACAACCACATTAGTTGCCTAATCCCTTTTTGATAGACCATAATTTAATCCAAAAAAGCTCCTCAGTTCTTTAATGAAAATTAATTGAGTAAGGAGTTTGAGAAATAATAGGGAAAAGGTGAAATTGATAACCAAAGGTAATAGTTATTGGTGTTTATAATTGATGTGTGGTGGATGGATATGATATAAATTATGCTAGAAATATTGCCATGATTGTGAAAAAGAGAAAAATTGATTCTTGTGGTAGTAAACAATACGCCCACCATGTGTTTGTGAAAATGCTTAAAAGAGATGGGGAAAAAGCAAAACAACAGGGAATTCAAAAAAAATATTGTAATTTGGTTGTTGGAAATTGGTTTTAACTATATGATGTAGTGTATTAAAGCTCTTAGGAAATATAGTCACTATTCTTGGCCAAAAGAGTTCCTACCTATCCCTTAGCCTACATTACAATCCGAAAAAGACCTAATTGATCCTATTCATGATATTATTATATTAGTAGAGCATTATACTAAGGTAAATCTTATGGTTCATTATGTGTAACTTGTGAATTCCTTGTGAGAGTGAGCATAGTTTGATTCTTGTACCCATTATTTTATAAATTACATTATTGTGAGTGATTATGGGTAACTTTCTTAGTGTGAGGGGAAAATATTTAATGACTATGGTTGATTGGTCTGATATCCTTGATTGAGCAATAAGCATGAGTTTGCCAACTAGGTGAGTCAATTCTTGAGGCTAGGTTGTTTTTTAGTAGTATTCTTGAGCTTTCAATTATGCAGTGTAGTAACTTGCATTATGTGTAGTCATTTAAATACTAGATTGAGTATCTTGCATGTAGTAGAAGTGTTGAGTCTCTTCAGATCATGATGTTTATAGTTAAGAATTGTTCGAGGGTGACCAAGGCTTTAAGTGTGGGGTGGCGATATTGGGTGAATTTATGCATTTTAGCGTTGCTATTCTAGTATTTTTAGCCTTGTTTTAAGGATGATTCATGTGCTTAATATGGTGATAATGATATAACTGTGAATATAAGTGTCTATGTATGTGTTTAAAATGTTTAATAGTGTTTACACATAAGTTTTGATTCAAATTGATCATTTAGAAGTCAATCGAGAAAACTAGTGTGACTAGCTTGAGCTAGGTGTTTGCCTAGTCTATCTTATTGGGTTCTAACATGTTTAATGAGTTCCTAAGGTTGTTATTATGTATTTATATGTGAAAAAATTATTGGTAATGTTCAAGGGTCAATTGGATCTGGACAAGAGTCAAATAATAAGTTAGAAATCAAAGTGAATGAAGCCTATGCTTAGCTCGTGTTTTTAGTTCTCCATCCTGGATATTGTATTGTTTTGAGCACTAAGTTGTTGTGTTTAATTCTATATGATGATTGTTTAATGGATTATTATGATATATGATGGATCACTCCAATTCTCATAATTTTTTGATAATGTATTGGAGAAAATTTTGTCGGGGGTTGGGTACCTATGTCTACATGAGGGTAATTCTTTCCATGTTTCTTTTTCCTCACGCACTATCATGTATGACTAGCATTTCAAGTAATTATGATTATGCTATTCTTGTGTCTCACTAATTACTATGATTGTATTATTAAGGTAAAAGGAGGATAGGGAATGGAATACAATTATTGTTTTTGACTTTGAAAATTGAGCACCCATCAAAAACATTTCGGTGTATGTGATTGACCGAACTTGTCACGACCCGATTTATGAGTCATAATGACACCTACTAAATCCCACTAGCAGGTAAGCCAAACCATGACCCAAAACTAATGCAACGGGTTATTTCTGTTGGAAATGCCCAACATAGGCGAAAATAAACAACACGTGTATAAATAAGCAAAGTGTTCTAATTAGATAAAATATTCAATGCAAGATACCATCCCACGAACTGATAGAGCCAGTACAAGAGCATCTAATAGTATTAAAACTTAAAGACTTAGAATATTCAACAACATTTGTCTCGAAAAAAAAAACTGAATATCTAAAGATAGAAGGAAATAGGTGACTCTGACATCAAAAACTCACCCTATCTCCAAAAAATCAACAAAGATCAACGATCAATAGTGACATCTAGTACTGGATCTGCACCAAAAAGGTACAGAAGTATAGTATGAGTACCAAAATAATGGGTACTTAGTAGGCATCATCACGATTGATCTAATTCATGATATAAGTGTAATAGAATGCAAGATATCATAACTAAGTCAAGGTACAAAAAAGAACAAGAATCACCCCCAATATCTCTATAAAAAATAAGTTATTTAAATCAAATAGCAATAAAACATAAGTCATCCACATGTGACAACATCGCCATGCATAATAAGTAAACAATTTGAAATAACAAGATATCATAAAACATCAACATAAGCAAACATAACTACAAAATTGACTCCCATACACCAATTTTTGTGGAAAGTAAATAAATCATCACATACTCCCATACTCCTGGAGAGTACACTAAAATAAATAATAAAGCAACCATTCATCACTTAAAATAACCAATTTGTTTTTTAACCGTCATTTCACAATTTATCATCAATCGGCCAATTACCCATATTTCACAATTTACTAACAACTAACAATAAACCCACATCCCATAATGTTATCATCATTTAACAACCTTATCATCATTACTTACTAACCACTATTCATTGGCTAACTATCTCTAATTAACTAATTCGTTTATTAACTAGTCATCATATAACTTCTAGTCATTATTTAACAATTATTCACCACATATCTAATAATCACTGTTCATTAGATAACCATAATTTATCATCTAGCATCATTTATTATCAACTCGTCATTTACCAACTAATCTTCGATGATCAACTAGTCATTATTTTATCACTCAAACAACATTCACCACTAATTATCCATTATCGCTAATCATTAATAATCACTAATCATCAATAATCACTCATCATCTATTATAATATCTTCTAATCCTTTACACTTTTGGGTCATATCCGGCCTTGCTAATATCAATTTCGTACCCAACTATATATAAGTGTGTATATATATATATATATATGATAGTTACTCATAGGGAATAGCCAGACTCACAACTCTAGATGTACACAAGGAACATCAATATAATTGTACTCTAACCTTGTCGGGTATCAATGCATCATCATAAATATCCTCTTGCCTTTTTGGGCATCAATATATCATCATAATCATTATTTGGCCTTTACAAGTATAAATATATAATCGTAATCATCTTTCGGCCTTGCCGGGTATCAAATGCACCATCATAAACATCCCCCGGCCTGCCCAGGCATCAACATATAATGATAATATCATCTAACCTGGTCTAGTATCAATATATCATCATAATAATCCTCTGTCCTTGTCGGATATCAATATATCATCATACTCATCATCCGTCCTTGCATGCATCAATATATCATTATAATTATCCTCTAACCTTGTCGAGTATCATATATTATTATAATCACAATATGCAGACTCAAACAAGTAGCCACATATCATTGTTAGTGGAAAAAAAAGAGCATAAGTGATCATATAGTCAAGCATCACGATTTTAAGCATAATTAATAGCATAACTTCAAATATAATCAATAAGCATGACTTCTAACATAATTCATTTCACACTTACTAATATCATTAATAGGGATTTTTCTAACATGATTACTAGGATAATTTCTTACCATGATCATAGTCATAAGCAATATCATGAGAAATGAATTGTTAATAGCATGCTCAAGGGCTTATCTTTATCATAATTGATAGCTTAAATGTGGCATAACTAATAACTTGTCGTAATATGATTCACATCATATCATAGCATAAATGACAATTTATTCCATTAGTCTATAAAAATTACTTCTAATGTCATCATTATCATAACCATCAAGTTCTAAGTTTACTCAATATTTTCTCAAAAGGGCATTGTCTATGTATTCGACAAGAATATAAGGATTTAAAGAGAACTAATCATCAATCTTGATTTAAGGTGGCTCAAGGAAGCCACTTTTAAATCTTTGAAATATATTATAAGTCAAATTCTACCCTAGACTAGGCTAAGGTATCTAAATCTACTCTTATATGTATAGCAAGCCACAATTGTCCCTAAGTTAGAGATTCTTCTCAAGCACTTTAACTAAGTCATTTGAAAACTAAAGAAACTTTCATTAGTGTAAGCAACAAAGGCTAATTTATCCTAAGCATATGTAACTAGAGTATTATTAACCAACTTGAGTAATCTGGGGCATTCTCATGCTTAATATGAGTAATGAAGTCCAATTCACCTAAAGAATAAGAAAATAAGTCAATTGTTTCAACTTTATTATTTTAGTCTAAACGGTCCAACTAACCCAAGTTTTGTATTTCATTAATCAAACAACTAAAACTCATCTCAAATCTAACAATATATCATAAGAATACTATGAAATAGCTCAATCTAGTAAGGGATAAACCTAGCCAACCTCGACCTTGAAGAAAGCTAAATAAATCACTAAACCACCGCTTTTCCTTCTCTAGAAGCCTCCTTAAGATCTAATGATTTCATAAACACATTCTACTCATAAATTAGAGAATAACGATACTCATATTGAACTATTGTGCTTTGGATCCAAAAATCACCTCAAAAACTATATGTGGGTCCCACTTATGGAAATTATATTTCTGACACCAACCCAATATTCTTACAAGCTCAAGAAATCATTACCCTAAAAATGAGTGAAAAGCAAGCTAAATTAAGGCTAAAATTAAGCCCTCAAGATTTTGGGGTTTTGAGCAATAAATCAAAAAATTTCACAAAGAAAAGGTTTAATTCATACCTCAAATTAGAAGATAAGCCCAAAAAGAAATGTTAATCAAGCTCCCAAGTCACCTACAAGTCTTAATTTAAAGCTATCACACTTTCAGGATTTTTTTCTCTCAAGGAAGTGATGAACAATGTCCAAAATCGTAAAAAGGGGGTCCTTTTATAATGTGTCCAGGTAAATGGGTCCTGCTATCCCAGACTTTGGTCTGCGATCACAACTCATGGTATGAGAATTAGATATTGTGATCACTACACTTTCTTATGCAATTACACCACTTTTTCTTCCAAGGGTACCACAATTGAGTCCCTTGGCATGTGATTGCAGCGGTACCAGATGACAGTTGAAACTTGGAACAATTCTGCAAGTTTTCATTAAGCCCTGGGGATCATTGAAAATTTTGTATACGTAAACAAACTATATAACCACACCAAATTCAATATTTTAAATGCAATGGTGCACTGAAAATTTCCATAGGAAGTTGTTTCAATAAAATGCAGTTTCCACGCCCATATTTTATTTTCTTAACTTTTTGATTAATAGATCAAAATGACCTCGGGTGCCACGGAACCCAAACCAAAGGCACACTTAGCCTAAAATTAACATTTCGGATAGTGAAGTCAAAATTTGCATACAAGATTATCTTACTAAATTTTTTGCCCGAGGGCCATTTGGAACCAACAAAGACTTCAAAATAGGGAATTGGCTCGAAAAACAAAATGAATTTCCTGGTAACTGAATTGTCAGCTCCAACAAGTCATAAATGACTTGGGACAGCTATAGAAAGGTTCTAATGGAAAAAATATGTAGAAATATAGAAAATAACTTGAAGGGTCATTACAATATCCACTACTAATGGAACTTTTATCCTCAAAAGTTAAGTATTAGGATATACCTAAAGTCTTGAATAGGTAAAGATGCTGAGCTTGGATCTCATTCTCGATCTCCCAAATGGCCTCCTTTATTGATTGATAACTCCACTGAACCTTAACTACAAAAATCTCTCTAGTGCGCAACCACCTGACATCACTTACCAAAATGAGCATAGGCTCCTCCACAAACATCTAACACTTGACCAATTAGACAGAGTCCCATCCAGGCACATAAGATGAATTAGGAATATTTCACTGCAATATAGAGACATGAAAACTTGATGGAAAATGGAAAAATCTGGAGGTAGATTTAACTCATAAACCACCTCACCAATTGCACAAAGAATATCAAAAGCTCCAATATATCTAGGACTAAGCTTACCCTTCCTTCTGAATCTCATCGCACCCTTGATGGGCGACACATGGAGGAAAATATGATCACCATCTCCAAATATCATGAAAAGAAACCTAAGGTCTGCATAGGCATTCTACCTACTTTGATCCACTCACAACCTATCTTGTATAACCCAAACTCTATCCAACAACTCCTAAAGAAAATCAGTATCACGGGGACTAACCTCGGGCATCTCAAACCATTCTAATGAAGAACAACATATCCTACTGTACAAAGCCTCAAAATGTTCTATCTCAATACTTGAATGATAGCTATTATTATATGCAAACTCTGCTAAGGCTAAGTACTTCTCCCATTGGCCTCCAAAATCCATAACAAAGGCTTGGAGCATATCCTTATGAACCTAAATAGTCACTTCTGACTGACCACCTGTCTATTGATGAAAGGTCGTAATAAGATCTACCTAAGTTCCCAAATCCTCCTGAAAGGCTCTCTAAAATATCAAAGTGTACACAGAACCACTATCTAAAATGATAGTAATAGGCACACCATGCAAACAGACTATCTCTTTAACATAGACATGGGCTAATCTCTCAGATTTGAAGGACATCTGAATAAAAAAGAAATATATTGACTTGGTAAAACAATACTCCATAAATAAAGTGACATTCGAGCAATGGGAAGTGTGAGGAAACCTACAAATGTAATCATAGTAATCTGCTCCTATATCCATTTAGGAATGAGCAATCTCTAAGTCAAACTATCTGGTCACTAGTGCTCTACCTTTACCTACTGGCAACATACGCATTGAGTGAAGAAAGGCTCTACAACTCTCTTCATATCACTCTACCAATAATACTTTCTCAAATCTCAATATATATTAGTTGTGCCAGGATGAATGGAATATGGAGCTATGAGCCTCATACAAATTCAACAAAATTAAGTCATTGATCCTTGAAACACAAATGCATCCATCAAATTACAAAATACCCTTAGAATATACGGTATTTCTCTTAGACTCACCACTCAAAACATGGTCATAAAAGAAGCGATACTATCCTCAAACTGATGATCCTGAATCTATTTAAATAAAAAAGACTTTGCCTCAACACTAAAAAGAATCCTTCTAGGGTCTGCAATTTAATGGTAAACCATCAATTTGGATAAGGATTGAATGTCTTGTGCCAAATGACTTTGAGAAACTCAAATACAAGCCAAACTAACTATACTCACTACCTTTCGACCCAAGGCACTTCTACCATATTTGCCTTGCCTAGATGATACAAAATAGAAATATTATAATCCTTAACCAACTCCATACATCTATTTTGTCTAGTATTAATCTACCTCTAGGTCATAAAATACTAAAGACTGTGATGGTCGGTGAAAATCTCACAATGCACACCATAAAGACAATGCCTCTAAATCTTAAGTGCAAAAACTACCACCGCCAACTCCAAATCATGAGTTGGGTAGTCTGTCTAAAGAAAAAGCAGTAACACAACCCTTTTGCATTAATACATAACCCAAATCGACCCTACAAGCATCACAAGACATAGTGAATCCCTCACCCTCAATAAGAAGATCTAAAATAAAAGATGAAGTAAGAAAATTCTTCAAGTAAGAAAATTCTTCAGCTTTCCAAAGCTCGACTCACACTTCTCGAACTATTGGAAAAGGACCTCCTTCCGAGTCAATCTAGTTATAGGTACTAAAATAATAAGAAACCCTCAATGAAACATCTATAATAAACCAACGTAACTAATGAAGCTAAGAACCTCGATTGGAGATATAGGTCTAGCCCAATCATGAATCACCTAATCTTTGTTGGGTCTACCATAATACAATCCTAGACACCACATGTACAAGGAATGTCAGTGAATCAAGATAAAATATTCACTTGGAAAACTTGGAAAAAAGCACATGATCTCTTAAAGTGAAACACCTAGGTTTGGAGCCTTTGAAAAATTCCCTTAATTGAAGCTTTTGGACTAGGTATGAGCTAGGATACTAGTCATACCCTTGAATATGACTTAGTGACCCCCCTGTTGTATCCTAGGTAGTATGGTAGGGTTACACACTATCAAATATATAACTTATCCTTCCCATGGTTGTTTGTTAGTATACGAGTCATACCAAGCCAAGTCATATGATGTTTGGCACTTGGCCTAGTTGACATTATTTTGGGAAAGATTTATGGGTACGGTTAGGGTACCATTTATAACCTTGGGTATGAGACCTTGGTCAGGGTATGGGTCCTAGGTGAGGTCTAGGGTACGAGTTAGGGTACCATTCATACCCTAGAGCACAATTAAGTTAAGTGGATTATACACACTTAGGAAGTCACTTTAGAGCTTTTAAGCCAAGGGCTTTATGGATATTTCCTACCCCAAAACCCTTGCGTACCCTCACTATATAATGTATTGTGTCCTAAACATTTATTTTGCAAGATAAAAATATTACAAAAACTCATTTTTACACTTCTCAAAACAAGATTAGAGGCTAGGGTTCTAAGGGGTGTTCATCTAGAGGCAAATAAGAGTCAAGTTTCTTTGATGAATTATCTTGTTTAAGGCATGTGACTCTTTCCCTTTTTATTAACTCAAAAACCATGTATTTTAAACATGGATTAATATTTGGAAATAATGATTTTGAAATCAAATGATAAGGGTTTTATTACCAAATGATGAGTAATGTTTGCTCTTGCTTAGACACGTGTTTCTACATGATATTGGTTGTACTTTGCACAAGTGGGAACTAGTCCTCTATGGTTTCTCAAATGTGTCTTGAGAAACCCTAATAATGATGATTTCTACATTGATTTTGGCCTTGGTAAAATCATGCCCACAAGGTGTTTGTGAAAATATCTAAGAGAAATATCTAGTCACATGTTGATAATGTCTTGAACTTGAGCAATGACCTAATAAGTTTGAGTGGTTAGAAAATAGTATTGTAAAGGCAATGTTAGTAATTTAATTAGATAATGTATGAACTTGTTGGTTTGGTGGCTAAAAAGGAGTTAAAGTCCCTAAACATGAAATTGATGTATGCTTGAACAAAGTGTAGTATAAGATATCTAAAGAGGCATGAATGTCTTGTAAGGTTCTTGATGACCATAAATTGTATTGAATGATGAATTGAATTAATGTGTTGGCTTATTAAAGTGTTTGATTGATAAATTGTTCCATAAAGACCTCGTGGTCATATATGGTGATGAATTGGTTAAATGGGTTAGAGTCCCTAAGTATTAAAGTAATGAATATTGATATATAGACAAAGGGTTAGAGTCCCAATATTGACTAATGATAGTCGTGATGGTTTGTGGTTAAAGTCCCTTTATTAAAAAAATGGATTGTGGTTAGAGTCCCTTACCTAAATACACTGGTTTGTGGTTAGAGTCCCTTATCAAATATAACTTGAGGTTAGAGTCCTTTTCCTAATGAAATTACTTGTGGTTAGAGTCCCTCACATAATGAAATTACTTGTGGTTAGAGTCCCTTGATTAATAAGAAACGTACAATTCTAAAAGTATGGAAGTCAGAGTCCTCTACTTCATGACAAGTGGTTAAGTGCATTAAGAATGATTGCTAAGTATTATGTTTATAAATGTGGTCGAATATGATGTTTTGAATGATGAATTTATTTTCACCTTATCCTGGAGTTACATGCTAGCATTCCAACCGCTAAACATCTAGGAATGATATATCCCCATGTAGCAAAGGGGTTGGAGCTTATTCTTCTCTTCCTGCACAGTGACTAGGTAATTGAAGCGGTTCGTGTGTTGACTTTGAAGTGGTGATCTTACCTACTTCGAAAGGAATACATTTCATATTTTTTTATATTTAGCCGTGTAAATCAATTAGAATTGGTTTGGCTATTGTCAAGGGCTTGTACCAATATATATAGACATCGAATTTATGTAGAGGCATTCTGGATAACTATGGACTTAGGTATGTTGGTTAGTAAGATGATCTAAATGAAATGTTTATACATTGTCTAAGCTATGATATTAGTGTTTTTTGCTATTTGGTGAAATGTTCAGAGTTCAACCGACACTTGTGTATTGATGTGATGGTTAGATTGGGTTGATGAGTTGATCTCCGGCTCATATTGGGATTGAGATGCCCATACAACAAGGCCTGGTTTAGAGTCATGTCAAGTTGGTATCAAATCCTAGGTTAATAGTCAGCTGGGCATCCATAAATCCATATTAAGTAGAGTCTCTTTATAGGTGTGAAGTACGCCACACTTATAAGAAAGGGGCTATGAGATGTCTAGTAATGTTTTCCTTTCTTGTGTTTCACTCTCGAGGAATAAATTCTAAGGTATTGGATTTATCTAATTTCTATTTTCTTATCTTTTAGATCATACTTCTAAGGAGATCTGATACTCTGGAAAGCCCTTCTATCCCAACTGAGGGCCGTATGTACGGAGGTCGTCCAACTTCTAAGGTCCAAACCCGAGCTAGGGATATGGTATCTAACCACCTATGTGTGGTTCCTCATATTCCTACTAAACCTACTTATGAGAGTGACAATCCTCCTCAGTCACCTTGAGGGGATACTACTAATGCTGAGTTATGTCACTTTACTAATCTATTAACTCAATTGGTAGCTTCTCAATTAGAATATGATGCTCCAACTGTCATTTCTTCTGCGGCCACAAGAGTTGGCCAATTTATGAGGTTGAACCCTCCTATGTTCACGGTTGTGAAGGTTGAGAAATATCCTTACAGTTTTATTAATGAAATAGAGAAGATCATTTAGATCATGAATGCTTTAAAGGTTGAGGCTATCGAGTTTACTTCTAACCAATTGAAATATATAAAATACCAGTGGTATAAAGGGTGGGAACTATCAAGAGGTGTGGATGATAGTTCTGTCGTATATGAAGAATTCTTTGAGGTCATTTTGGACCATTTGTTTTCTCAAGAGTTGAGGGAAGCAAAAGCAAAAGAGTTTGTGAACATGAATTAAAAGAGGATGTCTGTCAAGGAGTATACCTTGAAATTCCATCAATTGCCTAGGTATGCTCCTGAGATGGTTTCTACCATGAGGGCTAGAATGCATAAGTTTACTTCAAGATTGTCCCATGAGTTGGTGCTTGAGAGCAAAGAGGCTTTATTGATCAATGACATGGATATCTCTAGGATGGTCATGTATTTGCAACAAGCAGAGGAAGACAAAAAGAGATAGTTTGAGTTTAGAGAAAGGTAAATAAAGAAATTTAGGCCTTCTAAGAAGAGTGGTAGAGATTGCAATAAGTGGTCAAGGAAGAAGTGGGGGAGTTTGGTCTCTTTCTCCTTGGCTAGTACTCCTTATCAGAAACTATTAGGTGATTATCGACCTCAATTTGGTGGTGGGTTTCGAGTACCACGTGACTAATATCAGACGGGTTGGGTGTAATGCCCCGAATTTGGTACCCAGAATGCTACATGGTGCCCATGACCCTGAAGGACCACAAGCTAACCCATGACTGATATCTATAAATTGAGCACTGAATAATAGTAAATATATCATAAATACGAAAACATGAACTAAAAGGCCATAAGGTTCAATACTAGTACATACCTGAAAAATAAGGTATAACAATACCAAAACAACTAAGATAACTATTTGAACATACTGTAGTCTGAAAGCCTCTAAACTGCCTGAATAAGGACTTGATGGGACATGTCCCCAACTAACTCCAACTACTAAAATAAACTGAAAACTGAAATAGTAAAGTGATCATCATGTCCTCGAAGAATGAGGACTCACTGCTAACTCTGATCGCTGAACTGGGATGCAACTGATCTCTGGAGCTCGTGCTTCTAAACCTATGGTATAAGACACTATAGTGGAAATGCATCAGTACTTTGAATATACTGGTATACAACTTAGGTAGGCTGAACGCAATAGGTTCATATGCACGAACAATACTAACTGATTGACTAACATGAACATGAGATTACATGCATGCATATGTAACTATAACTGAGATCATGATAGGACTGGATACTGAGTTCTGACTACTGATTCTACTAATATTAACATATGAGTCACTGATAAGTGAGAAACTAATACTGTATTATTGAATTTTAAGGGACTGATACTATGTTACTGATACATAGATAACTATGTTTGACAGTTCTGATAATGAAGAACTAGTCTGGTTGACTGTATCTAACAGTCTTGAAGCTGAATGCTAATAACATAAGTTCTGATAACTAATATAACTAATAACATGAGTGACTGTATCTGACAATCCTAAATCTAATGGAACTAGCTGAGTTCCATACTGTATCAGAGTAACTGAATCTGAGATCAGTCCTATCTAGTAGGTGATCACTAAATCTGATGATACCATTACTGATTGACCATAGTTGAGATCAGTCTTGTGTAGTGGGTGATCTCGAAGTCTATTTATAATGGTAAGGAGAGACTATATCTGACAGTCCTAAATTTATACTACTAAGCTTAATAGACTGTATCTGACAGTCCTGATTCTGTAACTGAAACTGTAGGATGTATTCATCTAACCGGCATGCTCCATACTAAGCTAATTGGGGTCCAACCTGTAACCCCACCTAGAAGGGTGTCAGTACCGCACCACTAATAAAGACAACTATTATGGAGTTAGTCCTAATCTAGCGGGTGACACCTGGGATTAGTCCAATACATTTAAATGCGCTAACGGGTGATCCCTGAGTATATCAGTCCTATCTAATGGGTGACATCTCATACCTATGTTGGCTACGTAGTTCTGGAACTTAGGGATTGCTTCTAGGGATTTTATTCATATCTAGCGGGTGAGTCCCTATCTCTAGTCTTGCTTAGTGCTGAATCCTACTCCTATATGAAAGACACTTAATTGATTAATTGAGCTAAACTGATTAACTGAATTGAATTGATTAGCTGAACTGAACTTATACTAGTGGTATTGTTTAGCTGAGCTAAACTAAATTTACTGAGTTCCATTGACTAACGGAATGTACTAAGTTCTAAGGACTAACTGAGAATACTGAAGTTATTGAGATTGACTGGGAATATTGAGGTTACTGAGATTACTGAGTACTGAGATCATTGAGCTTATTGAACTACTGAGATTACTAAGATATCTGAGATTTCCTGAGTCACATGACTGACTGAGTTCTATGGATCATATCATGACTGAGGAGATCGTGAAAACATGACATGGCTCTAGGAACATGCTAAATGTTTGGGTACAAGTACCCCTAGGACTCGATGAGAAGAAACTGACATAGCATGGCTTACTTGAACACATGACCAACAACACAATTCATAATTCATACATTGAAGCACTTCATCAAACATGTGATATGCATAAGCTTGTACATACATGGAGATTTTATGACATCATACTAGTTGGGTATTGTTCCTTCATCTAGGCATTTAATCATAGTTCCTTCATCTAGGCATTTAATCATACATATGGTAGGCATAGCACATGTAGACAACATTTTACAACAATTAATCATCATGATTCATCTCTAATTTCATCATCCTAGGGTTTATTTATAGGTTTACATGAATGTACATCTATACAAAGCAATTCCATATAAAATTGATCACCCAACATGGATTTGAATTCAATTGATCATTCTCAGCATAAACAAAACAAACCCAACATGAGATTCATAAAGAAATCCATAAACTTAAACTTAAAAAAGAGATTCTAGGGCTTCATGGACGAAATGAGTCCATGAATGAACACTACGCATACCTTATCTTGTGATTCTACAAAGATTAAAGGAGAGATTCTTGAAATTTGATGGTGAATTCCCTTGGAATTGAACCTTCTATGAAAACCCTAGTGCTTCTTTCTTGAGAGTTTTTTAGAGTAATTGAGTATAAGTTGCTGAATTATAGCCAAATCTCATGTTATAAGGCTTATATAGGGTGGTAAATTAACCCTTTTAACCCTAGGACATGTATTTAATTTCTAAGAAAATTTCTTGATTTTCATCCTTGGCGCGACGCGCCACTATTACATCAAGTCACTGGAAAGTGACAAATGAGAAATTACTCGGTGGTGCGATGCGGAGCTATTGCGTTGCCACCTTGTCTGTGACCTAAAAGTTTGGCGCAATACTCCACTATCACGGAGCAACACCATTAATTGAAAATTGCCATTTGAGCTATCTCTGCAACGCATTGAAGGCTAAGGTGATACACTTTCTCACTAAAAGTCTCTAACTCTTCACCCGGGTGTTGGATTTGGGCGAATTTAATATCGATGGAAAGCTTATTGAATTTCCCACATGACAAAACATGAAAATCTTAAAAATAAGTGTGTCCACGTGTACATAAGTGGATTCACTTTTCAAAGAAGGATTCTAATATTCTTGGGAAACTTTTCAAGATAGGAAAAGTATGGGTTATTACATGGGACTTAGTCGGCTCCATCCTACCCACCTTGTAGATATTTTTGTCAAACTCATCATGGTTAGTGCAATAAAGGGCTAAACATATGTTTTAGATGTGGCTAGATTGGGCATATACAATAAGAGTGCTCCTCGCTAGTGGCTTTTTATGCCAACAGGGCCTCAATTGCTACTTTATCCAGTCTTACAACGAAAGGTGCTATTTTTGCTTTTGCTTCTATTTTTGGAACCGACAAAGGAAAAAATCATCTGTATATACTTTCTACTCTCCAAGATTCTGAGGGTCTCCTAATGTTATCACAGGTATATTGGAACTTTTCTGTTGTGATGTGTATTGTTTGCTGGATACAGGCTCTACTCTCTCTTATATGACCCCATTTCTCGCTATATATCTTGGTTTTGGTCCTGAGAGTCTGTTAGTTCCTATTTTTGTTTCTACCCTAGTAGGAAACTCTGTGGTTATTAAAAGGGTCTATAGGGGTATGTGGTATCGATTAGATGAAGAGACACTCTTGTAGACTTGATAAAGTTGGACATAGTTGATTTTGATGTTATTTTGGGGATAGATTGGCTGCACTCGTACTAAGCTTCCTTAGATTTTCGGACTCATAGGGTCATGTTTAAATTCCCTAAAGAGCCAATCATTATATGGGAAGGGGGTTCTGTAGTACCTAAGGGGAAGTTTACTTCATAGCTTAAAGCCCAAAAGTTGTTCTCTAAAGGGTGTTTATATCATTTGCTACGAGTTAAAGATTCTAACTTGAAAGATTCTTCCCTAGAATCCATTGCGTGGTGAATGAGATTCCAGAATTTTTTTCCCAATGACATTCCCAGTATTCCTCGCTATAGGAAAATTAATTTTAGGATTAATATTGTTTTGGACACTCGTCCCATTTCTATCCCTCCTTATAGAATGGCTCTGGTTGAGCTAAAATGTCATGACCCGAACGAGCGCCTGGCCATGATGAACATCTCAAACCATGAAGGCCCAGAATGCCCTTCTCTATCTGGTAATCATGCACAACATTCATATAATAAAAGAAAGTGCGAAAACATAATATGCTATGGAAACATGGTCAATTCTGAATTAAACATGAGTATGGAAACTGTAAATCAACTACATCTAAATAACATCTGACTCAGTCTGTGAAATCTCTACTACATAAAAATTTGACAACTATCTGAAACTGGGACAAGGGCCCCAGTAGTCCAAAACTGAACTAAGTGACATAATCTGAAAGGACAGGCCTTTTGGAATAGAGAAAGCTCACCACTGCACAATCTGATCAGCTGTCTGAATTATCTACTGCTTATCTGGACCCCTAGACTGAGTCTCAGAACCTGAGAGGTAGAGGGAGGGGGGTCAATACAGATGTACTATTACGCAGAGCATATCCAATATAATCATTTATTATTCAACATATATGAGAGCAATTTAAAACAATTCATAAGTATATCATAAAGTAAGATTCACATGGGCATTTTAAATACTTTAAAAAAATCATCTCAACTCTGAGAAATGTGTGTTACTTCTACGCTAGGTGGTATACCCTACAACTCTAAAAAAATTTTCATGGGCTACATGGAAACTGCCATTAACTAGGTAGCAAAGTCCCCAACCTAAGTGTGTCGCAAGGGTCGGAGTCTTTGAATCTACTATGCCACACGGTCATCGCCAACGTATAATAATAATCTACCCATATCGACAAATATGATTTCAAGCTAAGAGTTGCTTGAACTCGCGCCTTCTTCGGGTAACCACCTATCCCTCTTTAAACCCCTTTTTAAAACTCTATCAAACATACATTCTCTGTAAACATACTCTGAAAACATGCTCTGAAAACATAATCTATTATGGCATAAATACATATGGTATCGTCATACCATTGACTTGCAAGTCACATCTCTGAGCCATTATTAGTCTATCGTAAATCTCTATTTTCAAAATGCAAGTTTAGGGACCACCATTTCAATAATTCAATTCAAAGAAACTCTTTCTCAAACCTCATGTAAACATATGCAAGGAACTTATCTTTGTCAAGCATTTCAGTAGTACAGTATAAGGTGGTCATGTCAAAGTTCTCAATTCAGATGCAATTCTTTCTCTTAAACACAAGAACACATTTATATCTTGAAACACCCTCTCAACAATTTCAAATCATGATTAAATGCTATAATATTGCAAAAACACCTTTCAAATCACAAAACCATAATCTATAATTCAATACATGAGAGGGAGTTCATAATTTATATTCTCAGTGATCTTAAATCTCAAATTCCATACATATATGTATACATGTAAATCAATAGGGTATAGGACCATAAGTTCAAAGCAATAGTAACATTAAAACATTGGGAGTACGTAATTTAGAACATAGATTCCAAAACCCCTTTGAAATTCATGAATAAAAATCTAAAAATCATGCTCCAATGGTTTTAAGCCAATGTAGTTTTTTTTCTAGGATAAATCCCACGTACCTCTATCTAAAAATTTAAAGGATTCTTATTTATGCCCACGGCCCGGGGATCCTAAATCTTCAATTTGTTTTGAAAACTCATAGTTGAATCCTGTTTTATTAGGATTATCAATAGGGAGCCCTAAAGAGTGTTCTTGAATATATTTGGTAAATGTATTAGTAATATATTCAATTGGGGTTGAAATATCGTATTTGGAATAATAAGGGTATGGGAAAATACCCAATATACCCTTAATGAGACTGGTATTAAAATATAACTGGGAGCCCGATTTCATGGGGCATCGCGACACACTACTTTCGCGGTGGCTCACTGGAAATTAACGAATGGAAATTTTTCCCACTCTGCGATGCGCCACCATCGTGGAGTCCCACTGGAAATTGACCATCATTATTTACACCCTCTCCGCAATGCTAACTTAAATTACCTATAAGTCCTTCATCGAGTGTCCGGTTTAGACGCATCTTATATCGATAGAAAACTTATTCAATAATCTACGAAATTAAAAGTTGAAATCTAAGGAATTCCACCAGAAAAAAAGTATAAATCATTCTAGAAGCCAATGCTTGATATTTTAGGTTCAAAATTTTGCTAAGAAAAACTTCAGGGCGTTACAATATCCCCCCTTGGGAACATTCGTCCCCAAATGTTGAAGTGGGATACAGACAAGTATAATTTCAAGCATACTAAGGCATAGAAAGAATAAGGCAAGGAATGTACCTTCCATTTTGTTATCCATTGGATAAAAACGTTTGGGTATCTAGCTCTCATGTCAACTTCTGATTCCCAGGTCGCTTCTTCAATTTTTTGGATTCTCCACAACACTTTAAATGAGTATCTCTTTGTTCCTCAATATTCTAACTTAGCGATCCAAAATTTCTACAGGCTCTTCTCATAGGATAAAGAGTCAGTCACTTTGATTTCTTCAACAGGCAATACTAAAGAATGGTCTCCAATACACTTCTTTAACATAGATATATGAAATACCGGATGAACCAAACCCAAACTAGCCGACAATTCTAACTCATACGCAACTCCACCTACCCTTATCACAATCTGATATGGTCCTATATAGCGAGGACTCAGCTTACCTTTCTTCCCGAATCGCATGACACCCTTCAAGGGAAAAACCTTGCGAAACACCCAATCTCCAACCTCAAACTTTAGATCTCTTTTCCTAACATCAGCGTAGGAATTCTGATGACTCAGAGCTTTCTTAAGTCATTCTCTAATGACTTTCACATCCTCTATTTCCTGATGAACAAGATCAAGCCCAAATATCTACGTCTCACCTACTTCATACCATCCTATCGGGTACCTACATCTTCTCCCATACAATGCCTCAAAAGGTGCCATCATAATATTGGAATGGAAACTATTATTATATGTGAACTCTATCAATGGAAAGTGCTCTACCCAACTACCTTTAAAATTAATCACGCATGCCCTCAACATATCCTCAAGGGCCTGGATGGTGCGCTCAGCTTGCCCATCTGTCTGAGGGTAGAAAGCTTGCTCAAATTCACTTGGGTACCAAAACCCTTTTGAAATGATCTCAAAAACTATGAAGAAAACTATGTACCTCTGTCAGATATGATGGACACAGGTGCCCCATGCAAATAAACTATTTCTGCAATGAACAGTTTGGCATAATCCTCTCCCGAATAATTTGTCCTGACAGGTAGAAAGTGAGCTGACTTGGTCAACCTATCTATAATAACCCAAATGGAATCATACTGGTTTCAGGACCTCAAAAGTCCTGTAATGAAGTCCATATTAATCATCTCCCACTTGTACAAAGGCAAAGCTATATCTTGAGAAGAACCAGCTGGCCTTCAATGTTCTACTTTAACCTATTGACAATTCAAACACTTGGCAACATAGTTAGCCATGTAACGCTTCATATTATTCTACCAATAAACGGTTTTCAAATCCTGATACATCTTAGTAGAGCCAGGGTGAACAAAATACCTCAACGTGTGAGCTTTGTCAAGGATTCTCTTCCACAGGCCATCTACATCTGGCACACACAATCTACCCTGGTATCTCAAAACACCATCACCATTAATTTCAAAAGATAATACCTTTTGTTGACCCGTATCTTTCATGATCTGCATCAAGATGGGATCTTCAACCTGCTTCTCTTTGACTTCTGGACAAAGGGAAGATTTAGCTATCTCATAAACAATCACTCCTCCATCCTCGGAATCCAAAAGTTGCATTCCTAGATTTACAATTCAGTGAATATCCTTCACCATCTCTTTCTTTTCTTTCCCCACATAAGAAAGACTGCCTATAGATAACCTGCTGATGGTTTCAGCTACCATATTTACCTTGCCCAAATGATAGTGCAGGCTCATGTCATAATTTTTTAAAAGTTCCAACCACCGCCTTTGCCTAAGATTCAATTCTTTCTGCAAGAATACATACTATAAACTCTTGTGGTCTGTAAATATATCAATGTGCATCCCATACAAATAATGCCGCCAGATCTTAAGTGAAAATACCATAGCCTCTAACTCCAAGTCATGAGTAGGGTAGTTCTGCTCATGAACCTTCAACTGCCTAGATGCATAAGCCACTACCTTACCATGCTCTATAAGAAAACACCCAAGTCTCACTTGGGATGCATCACAGTATACAACAAAACCTTCTGTACCCTCTGGAAGATTCAGAATAGGAGTAGTAGTCAACTTGTCTTTCAACTTCTCAAAACTATTCTCACAAGAGTCAGACCACAAACACTTCACCTTTTTCTGAGTTAACTTAGTAAGTGGTGCAGCTATGTAAGAAAAACTCTCAACGAATCTTCTATAATAACCCGCCAAACCTAAGAAGCTCTAGATGTCGATTGGAGTCATGGGTTTGGGCCATTTTCTCACTGCCTTAATCTTTTGGGGATCAACCTTAATCTCCTCACTAGACACAATATGCCCCAAGAACGCAATAGTATTCAACCAGAATTCACACTTGGAAAAATTTGCATACAACTTATGATTTCTAAGGGTCTGAACGATGATTCAGAAGTGATTGACATGGTCCTCCTCGCTCTTAGAATATACAAAAATGTTATCAATGAATACAATGACAAAAAGATCCAGAAACTGATGGAAAACTCTATTCATTAGATCCATGAAAGATGCAAGGGCGTTAGTCAACCTGAAGGACATGACTAAGAATTCAAAAGGGCCGTATCTGGTTTGGAAAACTGTTTTGGGAATATCTGACTCTCTAAATTTCAACTGGTGATATCCCGAATAAAGTTCCATCTTTGAAAAACATTTAGCACCCTGAAGTTGATCAAAAAGATCATCAATCCTAGGAAGGGGATATTTATTTATAATTATGACCTTTTTCAACTGGCGGTAATCTATGCACATACGAAGGGAACCGTCTTTATTTCGCATAAAAAGTACAGGTGCACCCTAGAGAGACACAGTAGGGTGGATATAACCTTTATCTAGAAGATCTGCTAGCAGTTCTTTCAACTTTTTTAGCTCTTTAGGAGCCATCCTATATGGCAGAATTAAAATAAGATGGGTATCTGGCAATAAATCAATACCAAAATCTATCTCCCTATCAGGTGGTATTACTGGGAGATCATCTGGAAAAACTTTTAGAAATTTACGGGGATAGACTGAAGAGGGAGACTTTCGACACTAGAATCTTTCACCTAAATAAGATGATACAAGCAACCTTTGGAAATAAGTTTATGGGCCCTGAGATAAGATATAAAGTGCCCTCTAGGTGCTTGGGAATGTCTCTCTCATTCTATCATAGACTCATTCGAAAAAGAAAAGGTGATTCTTTGGGTACTAGAATTCAAGGTGGCATTGCACGAATGGAGCCAGTCCATTCCTAAGATGGCATCAAAATCAACCATATAAAGTTCTATGAGATCTGTCTTAGTATTTTGGCAGAAAATAGACCCAACACAATTTCTATACACCCTCCTAGCTACAACAGAATATCCGACTGGGGTGGAAATGAAAAAAGGTTTAGCAATCATATCAGTCTCAAACCTAAAATGAACAGCCACGTATGGGGTCACATAAGACAAGGTACACACGGTATCAAATAATACATACATATCATGAGAAAAGATTTACAATGCATCGGAGACTATATCTGGTGAGGCCACTACCTTCTGGCGGCTGGTCAAAGCATACAATCGGTTCTGACCATTTTCGAAGGCTGAAGTGGCAACCTTCTAAGGTGATGGTACAGATAAATTCTCCTGCGACTTGGCTCCTCCAGCAATACTCTTTGCTGCTGGACAGTCTCTCTGGATATGGCCTGTCTAGCCGTATGAATAACACACCAAAGTGCCAAACTAATATCTCCTTGGATGATTTCTCCCATATCTCCCACAGCGCGGATAGGAATGGGAGGTCTGGGCTATACTTCCTTATGAATTCGTACCCTACATCCTCAGCCCCTGAATAGACTTAAAATTCTGGGTGCACTGCTCAGTTGTGGGTCTGGACACTGGAGCACTAGCTGCCGACTGTGCATTAGCCTAATTCTTTTTCTTTTGCCATTTTCTGCCCCAATTACTAATGTGCTACTAACTATGACTTTGGTCTATCGCTCTAGCTCTCTTTGCCTGCCTGTCCTTTTCCTTAGATTTGGCTATCTTCTTCTTCTTCTCCTCCTCAAATTATTGCATATGGACTGAAAATCTAGAAAAGTCCATATCCTTGTTCAGCATAGCTCCCTGACACTCAAGCACTAGATTATCCGAAAGGCTGAAAGGAAACTTTCTCATTTTGGCCCTCATACTACTCATAATCTCAAGAGCATAACGGGCCAGCTGGTTAAACTTTAAAGTATACTCCTGAACACTCATCTTACCCTGCTTAAGATTTATGAACTCCTCTGCTTTAGCTTTCCTCAGGTCTAGAGTAAAGAATTGATCAAGAAAATTTTCCACGAACTCGTCCCAAACTGTAGGCTCAGCACTGTCACCCTTAGCATCTTTCCACTCATTGTACCATTGGTTTGCTACATCCTTTAGTTGGTATGCTTCTATCTAAACACCCTCTACCTGAACAACATGTATTACTTTGAAAATTATCTCTATTTTATCTATGAACTCCTGTGGGTCCTCTTCTACCTTAGTACCAGAGAACTTGGGTGAGTTTATCCTCATAAACTAGCCCACTCTAGTAACTTTAGAAGTGACAGACGTAGACCTAGTATCCTCTAACCTATGAGTCTGTGCGGCTACCAGCTGTGCCAGTATGAGAATAGACTATCTGAATTCAGCGTTAGAAACCACTCCTTCAGAGGCTGAGTATGATTAGACCCCGTCCGAGGAGCTCTAGGAGGTCTGGTCGGTACAGGAGGTACTCCCGGAGTAGGAACAGGTTCTTAGGTATAATTTTTGTTATGGTTCAGCATCCCATGAGTGGGATGGACTTTATCATCCTGATCATTAACGTTGGTGCGAGGGGAGGCAACGCTGATTTTCTAAAAAGTAAGAGGTCATTGATTAGGGGACAAATTAGACTCTGAAGCCCAAACTAAATCACAAAGAATAGAAATATTCTTAAATTCTTAGTAGACTCTTTCTTATAAGTATGGCGCGCTACACACCCATAAAAAAGATTCTACCTGACGCGATTTTGCAGATATCCTAGGACTATGAACTGTTAATTGATACCAAGGTTATCATGACCTAAACGAGGGCCTGGCCGTGACGGACATCCTAAACCATAAAGGCCTAGAATGCCCTTATTAATCTGGTAATCATGCACAACATTCATATAATAAAAAAAGATGAAAAAACATAATATGCTATTGAAACATGGTCAATATTGAATTCAACATAAGTATGGAAACTGTAAATTAAATACAGCTAAATAACATCTGACTCAATCTGTGAAATCTCTACTACATAAAAATTTGATAACTGTCTGAAACTGAGACAATGCCCTCAGTAGACCCAAACTAAAATAAGTGACATAATCTGAAAGGATAGGCCTTCTAGAATAGAGAAGGCTCACCAGTGCACAATCTGATCAGTTGTCTGAATTATCTACTGCTTATCTGGACCCTTAGATTGAGTCTAGGAACCTGAAGGTAGGAAAGGAGGGGTCAATATAGATGTACTGGTACGCAGAGGATATTTAAAATAATTATTTATTATTTAACATATATGAGGGCAATTTAAGATAGTTCATAAGTATATTATATAGTAAGAATTCACATGGGCATTTTAAAGACTGTAAAAAAATCATCTCAACTCTGAGAAATCTGTGTTACTTCTGCGCTAAGTGGTATACCCTACAACTTTGAAAAATTTCCATGGGCTATATGGAAACTACCATTAACTTGGCAGCAAAGCCCCCAACCCAAGTGTGTTGTAAGGGTTGGAGTCTCTGAATCTACTATGCCATACGGCCGTTGCCAGTGTACAATAATAATCTACCCATATTGGTAAATATAGTTTTAGGCTAACAGTTGCTTGAACTCGTGCGTTTTTTGGGTAACAACCTAATCCTCTTTAAGCCCTCTTTTGAAACTCTATCAAAACATATATTCTCTAAAAACATACTTTGAAAACATGCTCTGAAAACATAATCTGTTATGGCATAAATACATATGGTATTGTCATACCATTGACTTTCAAGTCACATCTCTCAGCCATTGTTAGTCTATCATAAATCTCTATTTACAAAGCAGAAGTTTTGGGATGACTATTTCAATAATTTAATTCAAAGAAACTCTTTCTCAAACCTCATGTAAACACATACAAGGAACTCATCTTTGTCAAGCATTTTAGTAGTACAGTACAAGGTGGTCATGTCAAAATTCTCAATTCACATGCAATTCTTTCTCTTAAACACAAGAACACATTTATATCAAGAAACACCCTCTCAGCAATTTTAAATCATGCTCAAATGCTATAATATTGCAAAAACACCTTTCAAATCACAAAACCGAAATCTTTAATTCAATACACAAGAGGGAGTTCATAATTTATGCTCTCAATGATCTTAATCTCAAATTCCATACATATACGTATACATTTAAATCAATTTAGGGGATAGGACCACAAACTCAAAACAATAGTAACATTAAAACATTTAGAGTACATAATTTAGAACCTAGATTCCAAAACCCCTTTAAAATTCATGCATAAAAATCTAAAAATCATGATCTAATGGTTTTAATCTCATGTAATTTTTTTTAGGATAAACCCCACGTACCTTTATCTAAAAAATTAAAGGATGCTTCTTGATGCCTACGGCTTGGGGATTCCAAATCTTCAATTTGGTTTGAAAATGCATGATTGAATTTTGATTTATTTGGATTATCAATATGGAACCCTAAAAGTGTTCTTGAATATTTTTGGTAAATGTATGAGTATTTTTCTCAATTGGGGTTGAAATCTCGTGTTTGGACGGATAAGGGTGTGAAAAAAATACTCAATATACCCTTAATGAGACCGGTATTATAATATAACTGGGAGCCCAATTTCATAGGCCACCGCAACGCACCACTTTTGTAGTGGCCCACTAGAAATTGACGAATGAGAATTTAGCCCACTCCGTGATGCACTACCATTGCAAAGTCATACTGGAAATTGACCATCGTCATTTACACCCTCTCCACGATGCGCCAAAGACAGGAATATTGGTGTTTTATGACTAGGACTTGAATTACCCATAACTTCTTAAATGAGTGTTTATTTTGGATGCATCTTATGTCAACGAAAAACTTATCTACGAAATAAAAAGTTGAAATCTAAGCGATTCGATCGGGAAAAATTTTAAATCATTTTAGAAGCCAATGCTTGATATTTTAGGGTCAAAATTTAGCTAAGAAAAACTTTTGGGTGTTACATAAAAGAGCTTAAGAAAAAATTAAAGTACTTATTAGATAAGGGTTTCATCAATCCTAGTGTGTCCCCCTGTGGTGGTCCCGTGTTGTTTGTACACAAAAAGGATGGATCCAATTGTATGTGAATTGATTATTGTTAGTTGATCAAAATGACCATAAGAATAAGTATTCTTTTCCTAGGATCAGTGATTTTTTTGGTAAACTTCAAGGTGTGAAGTGTTTCTCTAAGATCTATTTTTGGTCGAGTTATCATATACTTCAGATTAGTGAAGTGGATTTCCCTAAGACCGCCTTTAGAACCTAGTATGGTTATTATGAGTTTCTAATTATCCTTTGGGTTGACCAATGCCCCCGTGGCATTTATGGACTTGATGAATAGGGTCATCCGTTCTTTCTTGGACTTGTTTGTCATTATCTTTATCGATGATATCTTTGTATATTCTAAGAGTAAGGCGAATCATGTTGACTATCTCTGTGTCATGTTTTAAACTTTGAAGGATCACTGTTTGTATGCCAAGTTTTTTATGTGATATTTGGTTGAGGGCCGTGACTTTTTTTAGTAATGTTATCTCTATTGAAGGGATTATGGTAGATCATCAAAAGGTTGGGGCAGTTAAGAAGTGGCCTAAACCTATGACTTCAACTGATATTTGGAGCTTCTTTGGTCTAGTCGATTACTATAGGAGATTTGTGGAGAGATTTTAGGCTATATCTACCCCATTGACTAAGTTGACACAGAAAAAGGTCATGTTCTTATGGTTGGATGCATGTGAGGGTAGTTTTGAGAAGTTGAAAGATAAATTAAGTTTGACTCTAATTTTGATCTTACCCGAGGGTAATAATTATTTCGTAGTGTATTGTGATGCTTCTTGTATTGGGATTTGTTGTGTATTGATGCAACATCGTATGGTGGTGGCCTATGATTAAAGGAAATTGAAAGTTCATGAGAAGAACTACCCTACTCATGACTTAGAGTTGTTTGCCATGGTTGTTTCTTTGAAGATTTGGTGACATTACCTCGATGGGGTTTATGTAGATATTTTTACTATTCATTAAAGTCTTCAGTATGTTTTTTACTTAGAAGCAGTTGAACCTCACACAAAGGACGTGGCTTGAGTTGTTGAAGGACTATAATATGAGTCTCTATTACCATTTGGGTAAAGCTAATGTGGTTTTCAATGCTCTTAGTAGGTTGTCCATAGGAATTTTAGCCCCTGTAGATGAGGATAAGCGGTAGTTGGTTAAGGATATTTACTATTTGGCTAATCTTAGAGTTTGTCTCACAGACTCAAATGATGGTGGTTTATTTGTGTACCCAGTATCGCAGTCATCTCTGGACGTTTAGATAAACCAAAAGCAAATATTAGATCCTAATTTGATGAATATCTAGAGTAATGTGGGTCAAAAAAAGATTCTTGACTTTGTAATTAGTGGTGATGGTATCTTAAGGTACCAAGGTAGTCTATGTTATCCCGATGTTGATGGATTGAGGGAAAGGACATGACCGAGGTACATAGATCCTGTTATGCTATTCGTCCTGATTCTACTAATTTGTATCATGATCTTAGGGAGTTCTATAGGTTAGATAATATAAAATAAGATATGGCTAGTTATGTGGCCAAGTGTATGGTTTGTCAACTAGTAAAAGTTGAGCACACGAGGCCGGAGGCTTGTACCAAGAAATTACATTGCCCGAATGAAGTGGGAGGCAATTAATATAGACTTCATTATCAATCGTCCCCAGTGTCGGAATCAATGTGATTCTATTTAGGTCATTGTGGATAGAATAACCAAGTCCGCTCACTTTTTGCTTGTGAGGACTAATTACTCGGCAGAAGATTGTTCTAAGTTATATCTTGTGGAGATTGTGAAATTTCATTGTGCTTTGGTTTCTATTATGTTAGATCATTGTACTCCGTTCTCATCTTATATTTGGAAGATAATTCAAAAAGGTTTGGGAACTAAGGTGTTCATTAGTACCGCTTTCCACCCGTAGATGGATGGACAAGCGGAGAGGACTATCTAAAACTGGAAGATATGTTGCGTGCTTGTGTGATTTATTATGGTAGTAGTTGATATGACCACTTGTCAATGATTGAATTCTCCTATAATAATAGTTACCATTTTATCCTTAGTATGACTCCTTTTAAGGTGTTGTATGGTAGGAGATGTTGTTCTCCATTGGGTGGAATGAAGTTGGTGAGGGTAAGTTGCTTGGCCCCGATTTAGTTTACTAATCCTTAAAGAAGGTGAAGGTGATTTGTAATATATTGAAAACCGCTCAAAGTCACCAAAAGTCCTATGCAGATGTGAGACGTAAGTACTTGGAGCTTAACATTAGCGATTGGGTATTCTTAAAGGTGTCTCCCATGAAGAGAGTGATACAATTTGGTAAGAAGGTGAAGCTTAGTACCTATTATGTTGGTCCCTACTTGATTTTGGAAAGGGTTGGCAATGTTGCCTACGACTTGGAGTTGCCTTTTAGTTTGAACTTCATCCACCAAGTTTTCCATGTCTCTATGTTGTATAAATGTATGGGTGATCCTTTGTTGGTTGTCCCCTTGGAGGATGTTGGTGTTTTGGACTCTTTATCCTATGAGGAGTTCCTAGTGAGGATCTTATATCATCAAGTTCATTAGCTGCGAGAGAAAGAGGTGGCTTCGATAAAGGTTCTATGGAGGAACCAAAAGTCTAGGGAAGCTACTTGAGAGGCGGAGGAGGACATGAAGTTCAAGTATCCATATTTATTTTCCATTTTGCAAACTCGTGATTGAGGTATGTGTTAATCTTCGTTATTTGATTTATATCTTTGGTAGACAATGGGTTCAAGTCCCTAAGCTTTGAATTGAACAAATATCTTTGATAAATAATGGGTTTGAGTCCCATAGTCAATGAAATAAATGGTTAGTTAATATGTTCATGGCCTGTGTCTTATCCTAGTTGTATGCATTGATTTCTAACTTAGATAAAGGTTAGTGATATGTAATAATATGATAACTCATATTTATGCTTGCCTTACCCATCATTTGAGGACGAATGATCCAAGTGGGGGAGAATTGAAATACCTAGGCTTTGGACCTTTAGAAAAATTCCCTTAATTGAAGCTTCTGCACTAGGTGCGACTCAAGGTACTAGTCGTACCCTTAGATACGACTTAGTGACCCCCTCTCATATCTTAGGTAGTGTGGTGGGAGTTACACATGGTGCAAGATACGACTTAGCCTCCCCATGGTTGTATGTTAGTGTACGAGTCATACTAAGCCAAGTCATATGATATTTTACACATGGCCTAGTTGACACTGTTTTGGGAACTATTTGTGGGTACGATTTAGGGTATGATTTGTACTCTTAGATATGATTCATGGTTGTGTGTTATACCTTGGATAGTGTTGGGGTCCTAGGTGAGGCCTAGAGTATGAGTTAGGGAACCACTCATACCCTAGGGTACAATTGAGTTAAGTGAGTCGTACCAACCTGGGAAGTCACATTTCAAATTTTAAGACAAGGGCTTTATGGACATTTCTTACCCCAAAACCCTTGAGTCCCCTTACTATATAATGTCTTGTGGTCTCCTAAACATTTATTTTGGAAGATCTAAACATTCCAAAAACATATTTTTACACATCTCTAAACAATATTAGAGGCTAAGGTTCCAAGGGGTGTTCATGTAGAGGCAAAGAGGAGTCAAGATTCTTTAGTAAATCATCTTGTTTAAGGCATGCGGATCTTTCCCTTATTATTAACTCCAAAACCATGTATTTTAAACATGGATTAATATTTGTAAATGATGATTTTTAAATTAAATGATAAGGGTTTTGTTGCATAATGATGAGTAATGGTTTCTCTTGCTTAGACTTATGTTTCTATATGATATTGGTAGGGATTTGCACATGTGGGAACTAATTTTCTGCGATTTAATAAATAGGTCTTGAGAAACCCTACTAATGATGATTTCTACTTTGTTTTTAGCCTTGGTAAAGGCATGCCCAAAAGGTGTTTGTGAAAATTTCTAAGCGTAATGTCTAGTCAAATATTGATAATGTCTTAAACTAGGGCAATGGCCCAATAAGTGTGAGTGGTTGGTAAATGGTATTATAAATTCAATGTTGGAAATGTAATTAGTTAATGTATGAACTTGTTGGTTTGGCGGCTAAAATGGGGTTAAAGTCCCTAAACATGAAAGTGATGTGTGCTTGAACTAAGTGTGGTATAAGATTGCTCATGAGGAATGAATGGATTGTAAGGGTCTTGATGACCATAAATTGCATTGAATGATGAATTGAATTAAGGTATTGGCTTATTAAAGTGTTTGATTGATAAATGATTCCATGAACACCTCGTGGTCATATATGGTAATGAATTAGTTAAATGGGCTAGAGTCCCTAAGTGTTGAAGTGAATAAATATTGATCTATGGACAAAGGGTTAGAGTCCAAATGTTGAATAATGATAGTCGCGACAACTTGTGGTTAAAGTACCTTTCTTGCTAAATTGGATTATGGTTGGATTCCCTTGCTTAATAAAGTTGCTTGTGGTTAGAGTCCCTTGATTTAATACACTAGCTTGGGGATAGAGTTCCTTATCTAATACGACTTGAGGTTAGAGTCCCTTGCCTACTGAAATGAGTTGTGATTTGAGTCCCTCGCCCAGTGAAATTGCTTATGGTTAAAGTCTATTTCCTAAAAAGAAATGTATGATTCTATAAGTGTGGAAGGTCAGAGTCCTACACTTCATGACTCTTGATTAAGTGCATCAAGAATGAATGCTAAGTCTTGTTTTCTTTTGGCAGGTTATGAACATTTTGTGAACCTAAATGTATGTCTATGTATATAAATATGGTTGATTATGATTTTTTTACACCGAGTGTTCATGTCACCCTTGATATATGACCGAGAGTTTTGAGTCCCTTGTGCATGTATGTTTATAATTATTCTTTGGGTCGTCCGACTACAAGCACTAGCGCCTGACCAGGAGGTGAGAGTCGGGGCCCATATAGCCTGTGGTTACTATTATGACAGTTATGCTACACATTCTCGATTAATGTTTTAAAGTTCATTCTAAGCCCTGTTCCCTATCCCAACACTATATATCTATGTATATGTACATATATATGATTATGTGCATTGGTTTTGAAGAGTTTTGAACTGTTGATTATGGCATTACGTAGTTCTTTCCCTAAGTTACATACTAGCACTCCCCCCGCTAATCGTCTTCGGTTGTTGATTCCCAATATGATGTAGGGAATGAAGACACTACTAATTTTCCTGCACAGTGATAGGATTTTTTGGGTTGTCGGCAGTCAACTTTAAAGTTGTGATCTTCTATTCTCCATAAGGGCTATCATTTCTAAGTGTTAAAAGTTAGACTACTTCTACTATATTCTCTTGGCTATCATCAAGCGTATGTCCCTAGATTGATTTCGGTCTCTTTGGAGACTTTGTGAATTACTGTAGATTTGGATTTGGTATTCTGGATCTTTCGCATGTTATTATTGTTGCATATTAAATCTTGTTATATAGTTGGAATTCATCCGCTGCTCAATGTATTGTGTTTTATTTGACTAGTTAAAGGGGTGGTCTCCGGTCCACGTCGGACTTGAGATACCCGTCATGGATAGGCCTTGGTTCAGGTCGTAACAAAAACTTAATCAAACATGCTCTTAAACTCTATCAAATCCCTAAATAAAGAACAAGCTAGAGCTTCTCAAGATTCATTATTTAGATCTTCCAAGTGGTGATTTCTCTCCATAATTGTGATACTTTTAGGCATATTACTTTTCCCATTAAAATTGTTTTACTTAAAGCATGTGTTTAAAGGTTGTTCATGTGGATTTGAATATGGGTTTTGATATGGGTTGAGAATTTGGGAATGAATATTACATGAATTGGATTCACATGATTTTATTTGCATTGTTTATGCTTTATCAATGTTTTTTAACAAATTGGGTGTATGGTTATTGGAATTGGAACGGGGGTCAAGCTATTCCCCTAAATTGATTATTTTGGATTGAAATTTGGTTTAGGAAATTGTGTTCCCTCAACCCACTAGTATAACTGGCTTTGAATTATGTTGTCAAATGGTTTGACTTGCTCACCAAAGTTATTGCATTGCATAACTGGTTAAGTAGATGAAAGCTGGTTTTGAAGGCCTTATTGGATATGTTTTGTTTTTAAATTGGAAGCTCGGTGGTCGATGAATTCCTCGAGTTTATTTGATAAACTAAAAGGGGTCAAGGAATCGCTTAACTTGATTTAATGAACAAAACGGGTCGTGTCATTCTCCTAATTTGATGGAATTAGTATTTCATAATTATAATCTTGCAAGCGTAATGGTATCGCGATACCTGTGGTTGATGCCATAACATATAATTTCTTGGTTAAATGCATAGTTTATATTAAACTTGTTTTAATTAGAATTAAAGGGGGTTATTTAGCTAGGTTGTGAAGGTGGAGGTCCCAGGGGACCAATACTAGAAAATCACGTTTGTTGGCATGAGGGTTGGTCTTGATGACCGTGTGCTTGTGTCAAACTAGGTGGGGTTGGACCATTCCCTGTTCTTCCTTAGATATCTCTGGTTTATGCGACTAACACATATTGGGCATCCTATGGGTGTTTGTACGATGGTTGTACTACCATTGTTATATTAGTGCAAAAGGTAACTAACCCCATTTATGTTAAGGATTTCATACCCATTGCATGTTGGGTCACACTTTATAAGATTATTGTTAAGGTTCTTACTACTAAATTGAAGATAGTGATTGATTATATAGTGGGACCTTTTTAGTCTAATTTCATTGAAGGTAGGAACATACTAGATAATTTTATATTAGATCATGAACTAATTAAAGGTTAAAACAAGAAAAATGTACCTCTAAGAGGCACTCGTCAGGTTGATTTAAGAAAGGCCTATGACTCAGTTGAATGACCTTTTTTAATAGGAGTTACTAGAATTTGGGCTTCCTATTAGACCTGTAAGATAATCATAAGTTGTGTGACTTTTGTCAACTACTCATTAATATTAAATGAAGGACTCACACCTACCTTTCAAATAAAATAGGGTTGAGCCGAGGGGATCCTATATTCCTTCATCTCTTTGTACTGGTTATGGAGTACCTAAACAGGTCTCATAAGTAATTACAGAGGATTCCAAAGTTCAATTTCCACCCAAGGAGTGAGATATTGGAACTGATTCATGTTTATTTTTGTGATGAACTCCTTATGTGTTATAAAGCTTATAAGGAGTCTATTCATCTGATGCTAAAATGCTTTGATCACTTCTCACAGGTATCTTACTTAAAGTAAAACATAGATAAAACTTGCTTGCATATAGTTGGAATCCAAAATGATATAAAAAGAGAAATATCCACAGAATTTCATTTTTCTCTAATCTACATGCCGTTTAGGTACTTGGGAGTCCCACTAGCTTCAAGAAAATTAAAGAATACAATACAAGGTACTAATTGACAAAATAGTATGTCACGACCCGAACCAAGGGCTGGCCGTGATGGGTATCTCAAGTCCCACGTGGACCGGAGATCACCCCTGCACCTAACCAAACCAAACATAACATCCCCCAATGTCGGATGAATTTCGAACATATAACAAGATGGAAACAAGTGTAAGAAAGTCAATACATATTTATAACCGACGATCGATGATCGATCAAACAACTGAACAACTTCACCCAATATCCATAATTATCCAAACAAAGCCTTCTTAACAAAAAGCCATAACTAGTCTTGGTCGAGACATGTCCCCGAGTCTGACAGATGACAATGAAAACGAAAATGATAATGAAAATAAATATCAACTAAAATCTAAGAATGAAAGCTGGTGAAATGCCTAAGCCTTTCAAGAAATGAAAGCTCACCAATTCACCAAAACATAACAAACCAACAGATTGAGCCGACCAACCTAACTCTGCATAAAAATTGTAGAAGAAGCTCTGGTGCCTGTATCACATAAGGACATAGCATCTGGAGACGGTTAGTGCAGTGAACTCTGGCATGTAACTCAGGGATAAGGATTATATAATGTCATCATCAACAGTTCAAAATCATTCAAAGCCAAAGTACAAAATAAAATGCATATACCTATAGATATATCACATGTCGGAATGGGGAACAAGTCTTAACATGCAGTTTAAAACTTTAGCCTGGGTTGTGTAGCTCAACCGTCATAACATACAAAGGCAGCCACAGGTTATATGGTCCCAACTCTTCCTTAGCTGGTATGGCCAAAATGCGTGTGCCCGCACAAACCAGAAGGTATACATAGGCACTATGGGGGACTCGAACCTCCCTGCATATCAAGGTAACACGAGGACCAAATCATGTAATATGATATAGGGTACTTAAACCTCCTAATAAACTAATAATAACAAGGGGGATTCGAACTAATCAATCATATAGAACCCCACGTCGGCAATTGTGGTTTCCAGTGTTGGTCCCTAAGGACCACCACCCTAAGGACCACCACTATCACGACAAAGCTACATATCTCTTATTAAAGACCAATTAAAACGTTTATCACACAATACCATTTATTTAACCATAATACACATTTAAGAATACATTATTGGTTTCATCATACCAACTACAGTTGCAAGGTAACAAAACATACCAAAAAAATTATAATTAATTAGGGAAATTCACTACCCCCTAAGACGAATTTTACAAATTCCCATATTTCTCATAATTAAAAACCAATTTCACAATATGGGGTTTGGGTCATAACTACTTCAAAAGTCACAAGTTTGGGTAAAATCACAATTCCCTAGTTCATTCACCATACCCATGCACCTAAAGTTAAAAACGATAATTAAAGCATGACAAATCATATGTAAACCATGGGAAAATATTGTTCAACAATAAGCATTCAAACCCTCAACCCTAAATTCCAAACCAACATAAATATCTCACGAATAATACTTTCAAACACATGCTTTTTAAGAAATTAGCAATTAGGAAAGAGTAACATGCCTGAAATATCCAAGATTACGAAGAGAATTCAACCCTTGAAGTTCAATTTGACCCATTTCTTGGAAACCCTAAGTATGGTTTCTTGAGAGAATTTAAAAGAAATTTTGATAATGCTTTAGTGAGTTAACAATCCTATTAGGGTCCCCAATAGGGTTTTAGGTCGTGGGTTACAATTAGGGTAAAGGGGAAATGTCCAAAGTGTCATTAATAAAAATACTAAAAATTGTTGCAAGTGACTAGGGGTCACTATACGACTTGTATATACACATTATGACTCGTCAAAAGGAGCCGTAGTCAAGCCAGAACCACTAGGGCTCCATACTGGTCTGGCTACGAATCATACCACAAACTCGTAACCATACTTGATGACTCATAACTATTTCTCGTGCACAAGGCAGTGACAAAATTGGGATGACACACTGTATACCCTATGATTGGGATATAACGACTATCATGAGTCTTTAAGACTTGTGGCCTCAAGTCGTAATGAAGACAGTTTCTTAATCCAATCTTTTTGGACACCTTACGACTCTGTCCTTATGACCCGTAAGAAGTCTTGGCAACTATTTGAGGGCCACTCATACTCAGAGATACTGACCCACTTGTTCTGATTATGTTATGATCAAGTACCTACGACCCGTTATGACTCCTTATGACTCATCAGGGGAGTCTTAGTCATGACAGTGAGGATAATATTTTAGAAATTTTCAAGGACCAAAATCTTAAGGCATTACATACTCCCCCCTTAGGATCATTCTTCCTCAAATGATATACAAGGCATTTATTAGCATAATTTGACTCGACATACCACTAGTCTTACCTTTAAAAAAGACAGAAAATAAAGATACTATAGAAATCACTATTTCTTTTAACAAAGTCAGAAAACAAAGATGTTAAAGAATACACATACCTCAAGCACGATTATTCAGAATGGGGAAAAAGAAAGGATACTTGGACTTCATGTCCTTCTCGGATTCCCAAGTAACTTCATCAACCTTTTGGTTCCTCTAAAGAACCTTTACCAAATCCACGTCCTTTTTCCATAACTGATGAATTTGCTGATAAAAAATTTCTATTTAGACCTCCAAGTAGGACAAGAAATCTGAAATACCCACCTTCTCTATAGGAAAAACCATCGAAGGATCACCCATGCACTTCCTCAACATTGAAACATGAAACACCGGATGAATGGAACTCAAACAAGAATGCAACTCTAATTCATAAGAGACATCACCAGGCCACTTTAAAATAAAGTATGGACCAACATAATGAGGATTGAGCTTCCCCTTCTGACCAAACTACATCACTCTTTTCATGGGGGACACCTTTAATAACACTCAATCACCAACGCTGAACTTTAACTCATTTTACCTCAAATTTACATAGGACTTTTGGCAACTTTGGGTGGACTTAAGTTAATCCCGAATCACCTTCACCTTCTCCATGGCTTGGTGAACCTAATCCATAACAAATAACCTATTCTCACCAACCTCACACTACCCAATAGGAGACCCAAATCTCCTACTATATAAGGTTTTAAATGGAGACATACTAATGCTAGAGTGATAACTTTTGTTGTAGGAAATTCTATGAGTGGCAAGTGGTCAACCCAACTACCACCAAAGTAAAAAACACAAGCTCGAAGCATATCTTCTAAAACTTGAATTGTCCTTTCTTCTTTCCTATCCGTTTGTGGGTAGAAAGTGGTGCTAAGGGTCAACTTAGTCCCTAAACCTCACAAGAACAATCATAAAAAATAAGACGAGAATAGGGAACCCCAATCAGATATAATGTAGACTGGAGTACCATGCAGCTTTATGATCTCCTCAACGAACAACTTGGAATAATCCTTAGAAGAGAAATTAGTCCTCACTGGTTCATACATGAGGTATTAAGAATTCTACATAGGATTCATGCCTAGAAAGGTTAAACCAATTTCCTTGTTAATTGATACCCTGAGGTTATTCAGGGCGCTTAGCAGTTTCTTAGTGTTTATGTTATTTTTTCTATAGAAGATACATGTTGGTGTGCCAGCTGAGCCTAAATCTAGTTGTACATATTGATTGTTGGTTAAATAAAATTTTTGTGTTTGACCAAAAAAGGATAGTTCTAATAGGTATGGAATATGTATTATGATTGGTTTGCATATTTTTATGTGTTTGTGAGCTCTTAGATGAGTTTTAGATACCTATTCAGAGTTTAGTATTTCAAACTTGTTAAATTTTAATTTTACCATCTAAAGAAAATAAGCACCTAATGGTGGTTTACTTGAACTATTAAATTTTTATAAATTATGACAAAAATAGCAAAAGGAATTGTTGATTGCATCATGAGTTCATACGAGGGATATATGACCTTTTTCCTTGTATTCTTGTACAAACATTGGGTACATTATTGTACGTTTATTTTATTCATTTTTATAAGAATACCCATTATGTTTTTATTTTTTTAATTCACAAAGTTGAAATTTAAAATCCTAACATTATGAAATCAAATGTTTTGGATTGAGAATCGATTTGTGATGGCTTTTCATTGATTTTTTTTTAACTTAAGCTCTTTATTTATGGGTAAAATTATTTTAACATCCATTTATTGTTATATTAATTGTTTCATCATTTTAATTACATATGGACATGAAAATTGGCAATTTTGGGCTCAAATCTTGATAATGTGAAGGTCGGTTTGAGCTTTATATGTTATGAAAATGCATAATTGATGTCATGATCTGAGTCTGCACCCTGGACATAATATGTTGCTTAAAGCCATAAGTGACCCTAAGTAACCATGGCATAGTACTAATTACACAGAATTAACTGAGTGACTCTGCGGAAGCTAAACTGATATTAATATAATATCTAAAATAAAATCACGATTGAATAATATGCCAATACTAAAAAGAACTGAAAACCTGAAACTATAACTCTATGTCTGAAAATCCTCTACTACTGATGAGCTCCTGGGACAAGTCCCCAGCTAACTCCAAATACTAAAACTAAAAATAACACAGAAAGTAATCATAATAGAGATGATGAGGACTCACCACTAATAGTGTTGAAGTGATATTGGAACATACTAATTGTGATACTGAGCTGAGCTCCCAAACCTATATGATAAGATGATACAACATAAAAGAGAGTATGTGATTAGTACTTTTAATATACAGAGCATGTGAGATATATATATTATAAAGTAAAATAAATATGCTGTAAATATTGATAAACTATACTAAATACAAGATAAGTACAAAATTAAACAAAATTGTAGTACAATGACACAATAATAATATGCATAAATAATGATATGTAAAGATACTCTGAAAAGGTCATAAAATAGTGCAAGTAATATTGAATTTTGGGTCATGTAAAAATATATCAAATTTGAGTTGTGGGGGAGTTTATTAATCGATATAAACTATGTGAGCTTATGTAAAGTCCAATGTATATTCACCGCCAAGAGGATCCAATATACCTTTCCAAGGTATTGAGGCATAGTTGGCATGAACACTAAACTAATGTCTAAAAAATGAGGGCTAAATAAACCTATGGTGGAACGTATTTTGGGACTTCAGGTAAAGCTAAGATCCTAGTCCAACTCAATGTTAAATACTACTCCCAAACTAATGATATACTGGTAACACATTAAAAATTGATGTTTTGGGAACTTTGTTGGACCCTATTTAATTTGAAAACATTCTAAAAATAGGTATGTTGAAACTAATCATGATTGTTCATGCTAAGACACTAATAATTTGAAATAATGCCCTGAATATATAACTGAAATACATAGAGCTTACTTGAATTAATACTAGTATTCAATTCCCATAAAATAACATCATATTATATGTAAAAAAATCATGAAAAATATGTCATATTTGCATAGAGATCAGAAGAGGACTAGAATTTAAAAGAAATCATAATTTATGAACCCTAGATTATAAATTATGGAAAATGGAAATTCATAATGTACTTTGGGACATAAGGATTAAAGGATACCCATTGCTAAAATCTCGCTTACCTGAGTGAAGAATTCTTTCTATGAACTTGAATCTTGAATCTTTTGGTGAAGAGTCCTAGTTTCTCTAGCTTGAAGGAATGAGAAGCATATTACTTTTCTATTTCGGAGTGTTTTAGAATAATGAGTGGAAAAAATGTATGAGTTACTTTAACCTCCTAATAATCCTTATAACGATGTAGCTTAGGATTTGGATTTAGGGAAAGGATGAAACACCTTTATTAAAATATAACTAATTTTCTAAATAGATATCACGGTTCTAGGTATGAGTCATACCCTGAACCAATGATTCATCTCTTGGCTTGTGGTTCTTGTGATGGAATTTTTTCTTGGGTTAAGGTTTAACCTCATGGATCTTGGGTCTGACTATGAGTCATGGCTAGTACTGGTGGCTATTGAGAAGTGAATATCAACTCTCGGATTCCTCATTAGTATGAGTTACCTAATGACTCATACATTATCTGAATGACCCATGCCCCTGAGTCATGGTCACTAGGTGAAAATCTCATCTTTTAGGATATTTGGCCTACTACTTAGAACGAGTAACATTATGACTCCTCCGAGAAAACCATGACTAATAATTACATTTGTTTCCATTGGAAACTACGTTTGATACTAACTTCTTATCACGAGTCATGTTATTACTCATCGCCTCATTTTATGGTTCTTTCAGTATTCATTCTTTGGGAAATTTATTTGTTCCCAACTAGTATTCTATGCTAAGTCTGAGATATAATCTTATGGACTTTTGGGGTTCTACATTTGAGTTTCCTATTTTTACGGGAAAACTATTTTTTGAATAAAATTATTATTTTTGAGTTGACTATTTTGGCTCAAGATAGCAATATCGGTATTGATAGACTCATATTTACTTGTAAATCATGCTTTTGATAAATAGGAGATGTTTGAGACATTTCAAAAGGAAAGGTGAATGTGTGATGGTGGTTCATAGGTCACTTGCTCAACATTGATACTAGAGTATAACTTACTCTTTTTCAAACATAGATTGGATGGGGACTTATCAGGTAAATCATGATAATATATGGGTGAATTAGTGGATTAAAGTATCTATTTATCTAAATTAATATTGTGATGCCCGAATTAGGGCTTATTCCATTGAATGACTAGGGACTTGAAATAATTGACTTACATAGTATTATTGAGTTGGTTCATGCATTATTATTCCTATAAAGGGTTGGTTTTCATAATAGTCATAGTATGGAAAGAAAATGAGATAAATGAAGTAGTTTGGCCTTCAGACAATATTGAAAAACTTAATTGATATTAAAGATTGTACCCTGCGAATTGAATTGAGACATAAAAAGATTTCCATACATGTCATTTTTACTCATCTTATCATTATCATACATTCATATTCATCCGTATGGACCATTGGTACAAACTGTGGAAAGGAAATACTTATTTATTAAAGGATACATTGTTTTTTCCCTAGTTCAAGTTTAGGAAGTTTTATATATAATGAAAGAAAGGACGATTATTTCTAGATGGATAAGGTTCCAAGCAAGGTATATGTGGATAATGCAAGCCCCTCATGGGTCCCACCTCCCAGAATGCCACTATGGAAAGGTTGTATATCAATATGGACTGGTCATTGCATTTCATTAAAATTTAGATAGCATTGAGTTGCACCACTTATTTATTCTTGTTATGCTTAGAAGATGTCACGACCCAAATGACTATGTGTGTCACCCACTCTAATCATTCAGTGGGAGAACCATCTAACCTAAATCATTACACAATTATTTAGTCAATATTAAGGAAAATTTATCATGAAAACCAAATTAATAATATAAATCCAAAACTAAACATTAATGATGCGCAAAATCAAACAACCAATTACAATCCCTAAGACCCAAAAGTCATCGTACAAGAACTTCTAGAACAAAGTCATTTGTAAAAGAAATATCCAAAATAACAAAAGATAAAGAGTGTCTCATTTTCTGAAAGAAGGAAAAAAACTAATGTCATTATCTATGGCATCCTAGAGATGGAGTTCTACCCTTGGATCGAGATCAGTTATCAAATGCTAGAGATAAGGTCATGTCTAAGTTTCTAGAACACTTTTTTCACTACAAAAAAGAATAATATAAGGTAGTATCATTACAATCTATTATTTATTGGTAGGTATCAAAGACCAACCTAATTTAATAACACATATACAACATAAATCAAATAATCAGCAAATAGGCATCAACATATAGCAAATAATTCAATGAATCAATAAATACACCAATGATGGGCCAAACAATCATACAACGAGCCATATAACTAATGCAGCATGGAAAAATAACACTTTCGATGCTTAAAACAAAGAATTTATGCTTGAACTTGGGTTGTTTTATTAGATATATGGTGGTTTTATGCTTGTTGCAAGTGAAATAAGCAAATAAAAGTCTTGGAAGGACATTGAAAAAAAACACTGAAAAAAGAAGAAGTTTGAATATGATATGAGTCATAATTCCAGTCGTTAACACATTATACAAATCGTATGGTTGACTAGTAAAGACAACAGTGACAAAAGACAAGCTAATGAGTTAAGTAAAAATAAGATATGACTGAAAATACGAGTCTTATGATGAGGATACAGGTCGTGTCAAGAAAATGTAAAGAGAATAGAACTTCAGGTTGTCATTAAAAGTTGAAGTAATAGAAGAAGACGTGTCAAAATTTTGAGTACGACTCATGCTATCCAACAATAAGTTAACCAGTGTCAAGACTAATGAAAGATCAAATCCCAGGTGGTAACGAGTGAAAACCACAAGCCGTATGGTCAAGATACAACTTGTGAGGATGAGTCATAAAAAAACAAAAAGTTGAAGCCCTAGAAGATCAGACACTAGAGAACATAAGATCATCACTGTATGACTCGAAAGAACACCTTACAAGTGGATGATGCAAGTCGTACCTTGTGCCAACTTACTTTTTATATTCCATTTTAATTAGGATTTCTAAGTTATTTTGAGATAAGATAAATACCCTAGGGTTAATATTTTATTATTTTACATTCCTTAACATTATTTTTCATTCTTTGATACTTTATTACATACTTCTATATTATTCTTGAGATTTTTGGGTTATTAGTAAATTAAAGACTTTGAATTTATCTTATTACTCTTATGTAATCAATTACCTGAATTATTTATTGATTATTATGGATTATTACATGAACTTAAGTAGCTAATTTCCTTGACTAGGGTTGTGGGAACCCTGGCAGATTAGCTATGTAAAGGAAGTGGGAGATTCATCTATTCTAATGATTATGCTTGTATCTTAATATTCTTCATATTGATTAAACTCAAAGCTACTGTAGAAGCTTGAGGATTTCCTATATTCGATAACATACTCACAAGGGAGTTTGAGATTAGGAAAAGAAGATAAAGAGAATAATTTTAGATTCACGCCCATCTTATTATTTCATCATATAATCTAATCAACTTGAAACTCAAAAGGTGAGAGTTGAACAGAAGTCATAGACAAGGAGCAATAAGGAGATGCACTGAGACTCACATGATAAAGGGAGAGATTTATCAACAAGTTCACAAGACAGCTAATAATACATAGCTTATCGACTTTACATGAAGAGCTGCAGAATAGGTAGGTTGAGAATGAGAAATTTACAGAGTTGAGAAACCAATGGGAACATAATCCTTGTGTTTGTCTTCTACTATTTACAATCTATAAAGAATTCAATTTTGGTTACGACTTAGGATTGATTTAAAATCCCACTATTTACTTTCCACATTGCTCATGAATTTTATCAAGTTAAGCAACTGTTCAATGTTTTCCCAGTGATCACTCCAACCTAGTTGAGTTACTATATTTTTCATAAACCATAGAATACTTCTTTAGAGGTTAATGGAATACTCAAAACTTTGGCCCTTGCAAATTTCTTCAGTCTTGGACATTCTGTGCATCATACAACTTACCATACTACTCATATGGTGTGGTTATTGGTCAAGTACCCTAGTCATATATTGGACCATGTCACATTGGCCAAGTTTTTTTCTTGGTACATGAAGAAATCATACAACTCGTATGAATATAATACAAGATGTATAGTACAAAACTATATGTTGTTCATTGTCTAGTTTTGATATTCTACTTAGAGTATGACTTGAATGGGCACTAGTCGTATGGTAGGGTATGATTTATGCGAAAGATTCATATGTTGGATAGATTATGGTGTCCAACATTTTGATCAAGGTACGAGTGAAAGGTACCACTCGTATGATGGGTACGAGTAGAGGGGTCCAATCGTACCCTCCTTCAAGTTTTCTTACAGCTTTTAAGCTGAGGGTATTCTAGATATTTCCCACCACAAGTCCTTAATACTTCACATCTTAGAACACTATTTGGTCTCTCATTATTCACTTATAAAGATCTAAACACTCCCAAAAACTCTTTAAAACTCTCTCTAGAAGATATGGCTAGGGCTTCATCAAGGTGGTCGCCTAGAGGCTTAAAGATCAATATCTCTCCGTGAATCTTCATAATTCAAGCATGTGGCTTTTCTTTCATTGATAGTTCATAAAAATCATATGTTTTAAACATTTTTCTTGAATAATAAATGGTGGTTTTAAAATCCATGGTTGGGGGCTTAAATGTCCAATGTTGAGTATTGTTCTTTTATGATTTTACTTGTGTTTATATGTTTTTAGGTAATATTTTCTCATATGTGGGTGTATGGAAATTGTGGTTTAATGAATAGGTCATGTTAACCCTAAGTTGATGTTTTTTTACTTGAATAATTATTTGATAATGGTATTCCCTCAACCTGTTTGTGAAAATGCCAATGAGAAGAATCTTGTCACATGATAAATTGGGTTTTGAACTAATGCTCGATATAAGAATTTTAATTAAGGATAAATGATTTTTGTAAAGGTCTTAATTACCATAAAATGAATTGAAATGTGTTTTGAACAAGGCATTGGCATAATAATGTAAATGGTTGGTAAATGGTTTCATAAAAGGCCTTGCTGGCCATAAGGTGGTTGAATTGTAACCTTGGTGGTTTAAATAGATAAATCGGTTTGAGTCCCTAAATTTTGAATTGAATTGATGTCTCGTTTAGATAATGGGTTCAAGTTCTAAAGTTGAATAATAATAGTTATGGCATGGTGTACGCTTGCAAGTCGGGTTGGTATAACGATACCAATGAGATGTCTTTGGTAAGTAATTAGACTAATGGTTGTGTACATGTGTAAAGAATGTTTTAAATTTGTCTTTAAAGAAGATATGTAGCTGACCCGTGAAAATATAGTCTGAAGGACTAACATTAGAAACCGTGCTAGCCAATGTGAGTGGCTATATGAACGGGAGGTTTGAGTCTCCCAAATATAAATATGAATGGGAGGTTCGAATCCCCCATATTGTATACACTGGTTCTTGAGTCACCTTGATTACGTCGGTAGGTTAGAGTCCCCCATAATGGCATATACAGTTATGGATACTCTCTGGCTCATGCAGCTAAACGCATTGGGGTTCTTCCAGCTAGGGAAGAGCTAGACCAACCCCCATAATGGCATATACAGTTATGGATACTCTCTAGGTCATACAGCTAAACGCATTGGGGTCCTTCCAGCTAGGGAAGAGCTAGACCAAAATAGCTTGTGGGTGCCTTATTTTATGAAGGTTATACTACATAACCCAAGTTAATGTTTTCAAAGTTCATGCTAAGCCTTGTTCCCTACCCTGGCATAATATATATATATATATACACATGTAATTGTATATTATGGTTTGACATGCTTTTATTAATGAATTATCTTATTTCTCTATGCGCTCTAATAGCTAACCATTTCCATATATTATATCCCCAAGCAATACAGGGATCAAAGCTTTTTCTTCTTTTCTTACACAGTAACCAGGTGTTTGAGTGATTTGTAAGTTGACACTAAATGGGAGAGCTTTCATAGTTTGCGAGGTAATCATTTCATGATCCTCTTACTCTATGTCATAGACTTTGTTAGACTTTGATTTTGGCTATTATTGGGGGCATGTACCAATATTTTATTGAATTTTAATTGTATATGCTTTGTTGATTACTGTGGAATTAGGTTTGTTGGTTTAATTTGTTATGCTAATAAATGGTTTACATATTTCATAAGCTATTGTTAGTCTTATTTTGCATATCTTGATATGTGTTCAGAATTCACCAATACTAAGGTTGATTTGTTGGCTATGTTAGGTGTAGGGGTGATCTCTGGTCCTTGTGGTACTTGAGATACCTATCACAGCCAAGCCCTGGTTTGGCTTATGACAAAGTTGGTATTAGGGACTAGGTTCATAGTCAATGGGGGTCCACAAAGTCATTTCAAGTAGAATCTCTTTTATGGGTGTGTAGTGTGTTATATTTATCAAAGAGAGTCTATGAGACATTTAGGAATATTTCCCTTTCTTGTTGTCATATTTTTGAAATATAGAGTCTAAGGTCTTGGATTCTTCTGATTTTTATTTGCTTGTCTTTTAGATCATGCCTCCAAGAAGATCTAGTGTTTATGCAGGCTCTTTTGTCCCGTCTGAGGATAATATGGATGAAGCTCGTCTAACTTTTGAGGTCTAGAACCGATCAAGGTTCGCAACATCTGACTGTCCTTATAGGGTTCCACTAGTCCCCACTAATCCTACTCCTAAGGGTGACACTTATACTCAGTCACCACTCGAGGAGAATACTAATATTGAGTTTCATCTCTTTATTACCCTGTTGACTCAGTTGGTGACATGTCAGTCACAAAAGTCTGGTTCCACTAGTGTTGCTATTGATTCGTCTGAGACCACTAGAGTTAAACAATTTATAAGGTTGCATTCTTTAATGTTTACTGGTATAAAGGTTAGGGAGGATCCTCAAAATTTCATTAATAAGATAGAGAAGATCTTTCAGGTTATGCATTCTTTAGAACTTAAAGGTATTGAGTTTGCTGCCTACTAATTGAAAGATGTGGCATACCAATGGTACAAAAAGTGAGAACAGTCGAGAGGTAAGGATGCTAGTTCAGCCATATGGGATGATTTTTCAAGTGCATTTCTGGACTACTTTTTTCCTCAGGTGTTGAGGGAAGCTAAAGTAAAAGAGTTCATTAAGTTGAAGTAAGGATGGATGACAGTCAAATAGTATGCTTTGAAATTCCATCAGTTATCTTGGTGTGCTCCTGAATTGGTATCTAATATAAGGGCCTAAATGAGAAAGTTTGCTTAGGGATTGTCTCATGAGTTGATTCTTAAGAGTAAGGTTATTTTGTTGATCAAGGACATAGAAAAATCCAGATTGGTTATGTATATGCAACATGTTGAAGAGGAGGAAAAGAAATAGGCTGAGATTGGTGAGAGGTAAAGTAAGAGGTCTCGATTTTTAAATTAGAGTAAAGGCTGATAGTAGAGTGGGAAGTATCCTAAGAGAAAGAGTTTGGGGAGTACTAACTCCTATTTGATGGCTAGTGAACCCTACCCTAAGTCATTGGGAGACAGATATTTTTAGAGTAGTGATGCTTCTATGGTACAAGTTGCCCATTCTTAGGCCATCGTATCCCAGTCTGTACCATCGTACACTCTTTGCTAATTTTATGTCAACAACATTATGGTCAGCGTAAGAAAGGGAGGAACCAATGTTTTATATGTGGTTAGATTGGTCATATGTAGTGGGATTATCCCTTTAGGGTTTCTTCTTGGGAAAATAAGGTTTATGTTGCTTCTACTTCAACTTCTGCACTGAAGGGTTCTACTTTTGGCTCCAGCACTGGTCAAAATTGCCTTTACGGTCTTACTATTTGTCAATTGTCTGAGGAATCTTCGGGTATTGTTAATGGTATGTTGAAACTTTTTTCCTGTGATGTGTACTATTTACTTAATCCAGGGTCCTCTCTCTTATGTGACCCTATTTGTAGCTGTATATTTTGGTTTTGGTCCTGAGTGTCTGTCGAACTCTTTCTCTATTTCTACACTAGTAGAAGACTCTATGGTTGTTAGAAGAGTCTATAAGGGATGTGTGGTAGCTGTTGGTGGTAGAGAAACTCTGGTGGACTTGATAGAGTTACACATAGTTGATTTTGATATTATTCTGGGATGGACTGGTTGTACTGGTGTTGTTCGTGTATAAGAAACATGGCTCCCTTTAGAGAATAAGTATCCCCTTTCTAGAATTGATGATCACTTTGATCTGTTTTAGGTTGCCAAATTCTTTTCTAATATTGATCTTCAATCAGGGTATCACCAATTAAAGATTAGGGAGGTAGATATCCCAATGACAGTTTTCCATACCCAGTGGTCATTTTAAGTTTTTCATACCCAGTGGGCATTTTAAGATCTGTGTGATGTTGTTTGGCTTAACAAATGCTCCTGCAGTATTCATGGATTTGATGAATAAGGTCTTCTATCCGTTTTAGACTTGTTTATTATTGTATTCATTGATTACATCTTGGTGTACTTAAAGAATGAGGAAGATCATGTCGGTTACCTCCATTTTGTGTTGTAGACCTTGAAAGATCAGTAGTTGTATGCTATATTCTCCAAATATGAATTTTGGTTAAATGCTGTAAATTTTTTAGTTCATATTATGTCTAGTGAGGGTATTATGATTGATACTCAGAAAGTGGTTATGGTTAAGAAGTGGCCTAGACGCACGACTCCAACTAATTTTTGGAGCTTTTTGGGTTTGGTTGGGTATTGTAGGATGTTCGTGGAGATTTTTTCTTCTATTTCTACTCCATTGACCAAATTGACTCAGAAAAAGGTAAAGTTCTTATTGTATGTGGATAAGGATAAGTGGGAATTTGTGAAGGATATTTATTATTTTTCTAACCTCAAAGTTCGTCTCTTGGACTCTAAAGATGGTGGTGTTTTGGTGCAACATGTAGCACAATCAACTCTTGGTTCAAAAATACAGGAAAAATGGGTATTAGATCCTCTTCTGATAAAGATCAAGGATGATATGGGTATGCAAAAGTTGATGGCCTTCGAGATCAGTGGATATGGTATCCTAAGGTACCAAGGAAGGCTGTGCGTTTTGGATGTGGATGGGTTCTGAGGCCAAATTTTGGTCGAGGCTCATGAAATGGTGACTATGTGGCTAAATACATGGTATGTCAGAAAGTGAAAGTGGAACAACTAAGGCTTGGTAGATTGCTTCAAGAGATTGAATTATCGATGTGGAAATGGGAGATAATAAATATGGATTTTATTTTTGGCCTTCCGTGGTCATGAATTACTGTGACTCCATTTAGGTCATCGTAGATAGGATGACTAAGTCCGCTTACTTCTTGGCAATGAGGACTACTTATTCTATCGAGTATTATGCAAAGTTGTATATTTAAGAGGTTGTGAATGTACATTTTGCGCCTTTCACAATTATGTTGGATTGTGGTAACCAGTTTTCATCATATTTTTTGTGTTTTTTTTAGCGTGGTTTGGGGACTAAAGTTAGTCTTAGTATGACTTTTCACCCACAGTCTAATGGGCAAGCTAATATAACCATTTAGACATTTAAAGATATATTACGAGCCTGTGTGATTGATTATAGTGGTAGTTGGTTTTACCATTTTCCTTTGATTGAATTTACTTATTATAATAGTTACCATTATAGCATTGGTATGGCCCCGTTTGAGGCATTGTATGGTAGGAGGTGTGGGTATCTTATTGGGTGGTTCGAAATTGGTGAAGCAGAAATGTTTGATGAGGATTTGGTTTACCAAGCCATGGAGAAAGTGAAGGTGATTTAGGATAGGTTTAAAACGACCCATATTTGCCAAAAGTCCTAAGTGGACGTGAGGCGAATGGATTTGGAGTTTGAGGTTGGAGATTGAGTGTTCTTAAGGGTGTATCCCATGAAGGGAGTAATGCAGTTTGGGAAGAAGGGGAAGATTAGTCCCTGGTATGTTGGTTTGTATGTAGTTTTGAGAAGGGTTGGTAATGTCGCATACAGTTGGAATTTCCCTCTAGCATGAGTTTCATCCATCTGGTATTCCATGTGTCTATGTTGCAAAAATTTATGGGTGACCCTTCATTGATTGTCCCTTTGGAGGACATTGGTATTTTGGATTCTTTATCCTATAAGGAGGACTCGATGAGGATCTTAGATCGTCAAGTTCATCGATTGCAAACAATGGATGTGGCTTCGGTAAAGGTTCTATTATGGAACGAAAATCCTGAGGAAGCTACTTAGGAGATCGTGGAGGACATGAATTCCATATATCCATTTCTACTCCTGAATCTAGAAAATCATGCTTAATGTATGTGTTGTTCTTAACATCCTTGTTTTATATCTTTATTGATGACAGATTGTGAATGTCTTGGTGTTTGTTTACTGTATAAAAGGTAAGAGTAGAGATGTTTGGTAATTAATAATTCTTGTAGTACCTCGTCCCATCAATCGAGGACAAATGATCCTAAAGGGGAAATCGAAACACCTTGAACTTTGGCCCTTTTAAATTTCTTAAGTCTTCGACATTCTATGCATCATATGACTCACCATACTACTCGTATGGTGTGGGTATGGGTCAAGTAACCTAGTCATATATTTGAAAGTATCACTTGGCCAAGTTCCATTCTTGGTATAATAAGGCATTATATGACTCGTATGATCATGATACTAGAAGTATAGTACCAAATTGTATGTTGTTCACTGCTTAGTCTTAACATTCTGTGTAACAGCCCATATTCTTAAACTAGAAATTGAACCGTCATTTCTACGTGTGTAAACTCTAATCCCATGATTTATCTTTGAATACATATTTCATGATCTTTATCCTAGTATGTGAAGTGCTTATGAGGTGAAAAATCTTTATAGCAATCACTTAGGGAAAAGTTGATGTAAGAGCCTTTGATTCGGCCAAATTTTAGCATTCGATTCTACAAGGGTCAACTTTGAACGTGTATAACTTTTTGAATATGTGGAATTTCGAAGATCAAGACTCAGCAAATTATATATACTTGAATTAGCTTTCCAGCAATACCAATTTCTCCTTAAAACCATCATATTCGTAAAAACCAGTAAGTTGTCGCGATAGCGCCGCTACGCGGGACTAAGTTACTGTGTCAAGCTCCGTAATGTGTGGGACTCTTTTCCTGCATCCAAAAGTACATGCCCAAAGGGCGTTTTAGTTATTTCCCTTTAACCAAGCACCCAAGTGATGGACTAAAGCCCCAAATAGGCATTATTCATCCACTTTTCATCATCAAACCCTTATGTAAACCCTCCTCCTTCCCAAGAATAAAATACAAATCCTTTTCCCCAAGAATTCAAGCTTCCAAGTTCAAAAATCTTCAAGAAAACATTAGGAATTGGTTTTCTTTCACAAATTCATCATTCAAGTCTCAAGATTCAAGCTTTCTTCCTTAAGAATTCAAGGATTAAGGCTCCAATTTTAAGCTTCTTCAAGAACTCATTCAATTAAGTTATATGGGTGTTCATCAATGGGACCCTTTTACCCATTAAGCCAAAACACCTTCTCTTTGATTTAAAATATGAGTTTTTCCTTTATTATAAAGTTGTAAATATTCAAGATGGGTTAAATTCACGTGTTCCTAAATAAATTGAACTCAATTCATCTCCATGTATGATCCCATGAAAAGTTAGGTTTCTTCAAGCTATAAATTTCAGATTCCATATGTCATATTAAAGAGAATTTATGTTAAATACCCAAATTATAAATTTATCCATGTAATATGTTGTTTTCCTAATACTTATCACAATCCCTTGATTAAGTTCATGATTCTCACTTGTTTGATGAAATGTCTATGTTTTGGGTCTTTGAACCATGATCTCATACTATAGTTTTAAAGATTGGGTATTGTATTTTAGAAATCATTCAGTGTTGGCGAGTTACGAACACCCAACACCTATGTGTTTACTTACATATCACACTTTTCAAGTAATGAGTTAGTCAACTCATGATTTTAGTGTTAAACTTGGTTTGTTATGATCTTATTAGGCACTATTAGTATACATATTTAAGATTCTTTCATACCTTTTATGCACTATTATTTTCAAAATACAATGACCTGAGCTTATTAGTTATCAGTGTATGCACCTGATAGTATTTCAATATCTGTCAGTTAAGAGTAGGATTTCGCCCTAGTTGGGAAGTGTGGATTCAGCACATCCCACTTTCTTAAAAAACTACGTGCATTCTAGGTTAAGGGGCCTTGCTAGAGAGTATCTTCCCTTGCCCAATATTGGATTAGTTCAGTGATCACTTCAGTTCAGGTTCTACTCTGATGACAAGGATAGAACAACCCTCCTCAATATGAGACAGACGTTGGACTCCACAATAGTGATAACGCTCAAATTACACTCTTGAATGGGTGTAAGCGATCGTTGTCAATATAAAATCCAACTAGGTTGGGGTCCAATCCCACTGGGAGAAGGGTGTGAACTTCGATCTGTCTACGAAATACTTTGCTGGTAGTTTAATGTTTCTGAAAATTGGGGGTTTGTTTAACAATGAATGAATTTTCACTTTCAGTATATTCTTGTTTGTAATCAATCCAGATGGAGAACCAGATTTATGTTCACCATAGGTTTCGGGAATTGACAGATACTAGGTAATGCTCGAAATTTTCGAAATAAGTAAAAACAACAGAATATCTCTGACGACTATACTATCTAGCTTATCTCTCGACCTCACCAGACAATTTATTATCTAATTCTCTCAAACTTAGATAACTTATCTATTTCCAATAGGATGTTATCTCAGGTAGATTAATCCAGTTACAACATTAATCATTAAACAGAAAGTTGGTAGCTTCTGAGTCCCTGTTGATAATTCACGTCCTCTAGTGTATTTCGTCGTTAGAAGCAAATAAAACCTAAGGCATAATCTAATGTTTGCAACCACTAGATTTCAGTTAAAACAACAGAATTTCAAGATGTTCTACTACTCTTTGAATCCGTTAAACACCTAGCATCATATCAAATCCTAATCCATGGATCCCATAACCCCGGCTAATGGAATTAGCCGCTCATGATTTGATGAACAAAATCACATGTTGAATTCATAATTATAAGGATAACTTATGATTAGATGGAAAACAACAAGTAGTTTCTTCGATTGAATCACAAGGTAGAAACCAAAAAAATAGTTGATAAAAAAAATAAGAAAAATAATTAATGTAAGAGAGCAATGTTACGTGCCTCTCTTCCCTAGGTTAATGTCTGATAGATCATGACAGATAATCCCCACAGGTCTTTTTATAGTCAACCCTAAATAAGGAAATAAAATTAATATTTAAGATTTTCTGCGGGATAGGTGACAGCATTCTTGACGGCGCGTCATACATATGACAACGTGTTCAGTATGCCGTCAAGGTTTCTAGTGAATTACTATCTTCTGAGTTTTCTGATAGCGAATCTGACAACGTGTCAAATATGTGATGGCCTGTGAAAAATATCGTCACATCTTACTGGGAATCAGCATAATCTACCCTAGTTGACGGCCACTTTGACGGCCTATCCCATTGTTGACGGCGCATCCAAAACATCATCACATTTTATCCCAATTTTTTGGGTTCTGTCTAGCTTGACGGCGACTTTGACAGTCTGACATATGTTCTGATGGCGCATCAAAAAGGGCGTCAACTTTACTATAGCTCATTTGCACCAGATTTCAGCTGATTTCTTCTTCCTTTCTTTGGCTTCCACCCCGATCACTTGTATCTACAATACAACAGTAAAAGCAATCAAAAACAAAAAAATTTGCTTAAGACTTCACAATTATCTTGGGTTAAAGGCCTTAAATGTGTTCGTTATTGTGCACACATCAGATAGCTCACATGGTTTATATCAGTTACATGATACCACCCACAGTTTCAGTTAGTATTTAGGTTATCTCAGTTTAGGTTTGCATGATCGAGTATATAGTAATTCAGTTATTCAAATATCAGTTATTTAGTTACACAAATTATTCTAGTACACATTTATGCTTGATCTTCTATTCTCAGTTTTACATGTTCATATTTTTATGCTCAGTATCCACACATGATCCTTAGAATGATTTAGAGTATATTCAACTTTACATGAGATTTATATGTAGTATTCATGCCCTTACCACTTCCTAGATTTAGCTCTACTTATTCTACAAAAGTAAAGATTTTAAGAAACTAAGTGTAGTGATTCACAAGCTTATCAGATTATTTATGTTACTCATGTTTTAAAATACTTCAGCTTTCAGTTTATTTCAGTCTCTTGGTGAGTTTAATTTCACTTAGGATGCATGTTTGAAGATTATGTATGAAATCAGTTTTACATATTACATTCATCCCCACTTACTCAGTACATTCCAAAGTGCTGATCCATATATATTTCTATGTGCTACATTGTCTCATAATGTAGGTACCAGTTGTAGCCTACACATCATACTCAGACAGTTTACAGCTTCTAACTAGCAGGTGATGAGATCTGTTGTTTTGGGGACTCCAGTCAGTTGTAGTTCAATTAATTTATTTTTATTATTCATATGTATTGATTAGTGATAGTTGGAGGCATGTCCCATCTATCTATAGTCAGTATAGTAGAGTCTTTATAGATAGTCTTTCAAAGTCATAATTTTGTAAATCAAGTTCTTTCTTTAGATGTATCATGTTGTAAACTTATTCAGTATTATATTCAATAATATTTTCTCATGACTATGCTTCCACTCAACAAATTATTTTTTCTTATATACATATTAAATCAATTGCTCAACAGTAGGCCACTTCATGGGTTAGCTTACTATCACTTATGGTTCCAAGCACTTTGTTATGACTAGGAGGTAGTCTCGGGTTGTGAAAAACTTTGTATCAGAGCACAAGGTTCAAGCATCCTATGGTGTCTATGAAGCTGTGTCTAATAGAGGCTTGTAAAACTGTATGGATAAGTTTATACTTTTATTCGAGAGGCTACGCGTCATTTAAGAAATGTTTACCTTTTTTCATATCTCAGATCTTGAAGTAGATGTGTTCTCTAAGGAACTTATGCAGATTCATATGTTAATCCGTTCATCCTAGTTTTGCCTTATTTTGAGGTTACAAAAATAATCAAGCTTACATCCTTATAGATAGAGTTTTCTCAAATAGTCACCACAAATATTCATGGGATTACACGCAGGCTGACAAGTATCCTATCAGTTCTTTTAAGTTTTAGAGTTTGAAAGATTTCATTCATGTTTATAAAAATCATGCACTATGCTAAAGACATATGTACCCTTAGATCCTTTCTCAAAAACCTATGATAGCATATTATCTAGAGTTAGAAGCATGAACCCAAAAGTTTAAGCATAAGTAAAGTATGGATAGTATTTATCTGGATTTAGTAGATTATGTATCCATGGGGCTAGTTGTATGAAAGGTGAATCGGTAGGCTTGAAATAGTGTATGCAAGAACTTATATTGTTGATTCAAAGTTAAGTTTGATGATATATGTATGATCTAGAGGTGTACCCAAGGTGATATAGGATTGTATTATTTCTATGTTTTAACAGTGTGTGTGCTTAGATAGTACCCTTGAGTTGTTAAGTGTGAATGAGGCTATAGATTATATGATGTTCTTATCATTTAACTTATGTTTTATAGGTTGATGATGCTGGGTATGTTGGTGTAATGGTAATTCTCATAGCTTAGGGAAAATATAAGTTTAGAGATGTGATATTAGTAGGCTATGAAGGAAAAGAAGGAGATTACGTGTTTAGTGAGGCAAGTGTGTGTTCAAGAAGGGTGTAATTATATGATGGTTGTAGAAGCTAAAGAAAGTTAAGGATAGAGTATGTTAAAGGAGTGTTCAAGAATGAAGTTAGTAGAGTTTATTAAAGGATTAGGGATATCCATGTTAAGTGTTAAAATCTAAGTTTGAATCTTTGAAAATAGAGCTAATAGAAAGAAGAATTGAAGGTCTAGATGTGTGAACTCATTGTATGGTGATACTCCTAAAAATTCTAAGTTAATCAGTGCTTAAGTAATTGTATGATGACTATTGGTAGCATAGAAAGTTAAGAGGTCTATCTCAGAAGAAAGTACAAGCAATGCATTTTACATTTTTAGGTGCAGTCATTCAAGGCGAGTTTAGTATTTATGTGTCTTGTTATATCTCGGGCTCTAGAGTAAAGTGGTCGTAGTCTAGTTTAGAGTTTATTAAAGTTGTTCATAAACTTAGAATAATGGTTTAAATCTAAGGGAGGGATGATAGAACAAGGAACCAAGTCAGGTTCTCAGATTCTAGTGGTGATGTCAATACATTGTAGAATAGCTGTAAGGAAGGATGATGCCCAACCCATTCTTATCCTAGTACAAAGTTTTCAGCCATCACGATTTATACTGATGCCTTACATTTTAGCTCCATGATCATAGATCATGTTCATACACATAATAGAGAATCATGTATGTTCCCAGTTCCTAGTATGAGGAGTTCCAGTTCACTCAGCAGTACAAACAATATTCTATGAAATTATGATCTCTAAACTTAGGTCATGGAGCTTATTACTCATGTACTTATGCTTTACTGATTGATCAGTTCCAGGTACTTATGGTACACCCTTAATAACCAGTAAAATTCAGATTATGCCATGTACATCCTTAGTTTTGATCTCTGTAATTAATCTATGTCATGGATACTCTATTCCTCAGCCCTCAGTTAAGTATCCACGTTGTTCATAGTATTCTTTTATGCTTCAATTCCTCATGTTCTAACTTTTAGTGACCTTTTCTTATGTAAAGATAGTGGTGATGGGCAATTTTTTAGATGGGAGAGAGTAAAGGTTTCTTGTGGAGGAATGATTATTGTATGTTTGTTTTATGTAAGGCTATAAGGTTGAAGAAAGATTGAGGCAAAGCTTTTGGTATATGTCATTGTTAGTTAAGAATTATAGGCGTGTCTTCTTAAGAATAGTGCAAGAAAGTTGTTATTGAAAGAGGTTTGGAGAATATGAGAAAGATGCTTTTATAAGTGTTTGCCTAGAAGTTTGCAGGTGGTTATAATGATAGGCTTGAATATCATGTTGGTATATAAGTGAATGGGTGCATTGTGCGCTAGTAAATTCCTAGTAAGAGGCTTAACTTAGTTGTTAGGGTGGTAAGAAGAATGATTCTTGAGATGAGAACTTATAAAAATGCATGTGGTATTGAATTCATGGTTCAAACTAGCATTATGGTGTTATGTGCAGTACCTTGTAATTTTGAGTTAGGCTTAAACAAGGTAAGAGCAGATAGTTCAACTCAGACTTTGGCTCGAGTAGTTATATGTACCCATGAGAGTATTTGAGGAGTAAGGATAAGCTTAAATTGGGTATTTACATTGCCTAAAGCCTAGTAATTCTATTCTATTTTATGTTTCTTAGGCCTATGTTCTATGTTATAGAGTTATAGCCATATTAAGAGTCCTTACGCATATATTTTATTCAGATCATGCCCAATTTCTTTTCTCAATACTATTATTAGAACTTATTAGAAAGAGTGTTGAAGAAATACTTCAGTTGAGTACGATCTTTCATTATAATTTAGTCCATATGGACAACAATTCAGTTTAGCAATCAGAAAGATAAGTTCTTATGGTTTTTTTTTATCTTTTGATCTAGTCTTACTATCTGAAGTTTCATGAGTATGGCCATTCCAATAGGTAATTTTTTCCCATCCATGTAAATTGTGAATTTAGTTCACTTCATGCATCATGTTTTAGATTCAGATATTCAATCATGATTCAGTTCGTAAGTGTCCAATGCATCATCTCAGTCTTTCCTTAGTATTTCGGCCAAGTTTGTATTATTTAGGGGACGAATGATCCCAAGGGGGAGATAGTGTAATACCTCGAGTTTTTATGTCCTAAGACTCTTACTTTTCTTTACAAAAACCAGATCTATCCTGAGATAATGGTTACTCATAATTTGACTCTCTCATTTTTATCTCAGCCTTATAACCATTCTCATCTCATTGCATGTATACACGAAATTAGTTCAATTCATAAATCAAGCTCATACTAAGTTATAAAATCATGTTCCAAGTCTTGCATGTTCAGTATATGGTCATAGTAGCATAGTATTCTTAGTCTAACCAGTGTCATTCGAGGATGAATGATTCCAAGGGGGAGATAATGTAATACCCTGCATTCTTGAGCTAGAAATTGAACTGTCATTTATACGTGTGTAAACTCTAATTCCATGATTTATCTTTGAATACATGTTTCATGATCTTTATCCTACTATGTGAAGTTCTTATGAGGTGAAAAATCTTCATAGGAATTACTTAGGGAAAAGTTGAGCCAAGAGACTTGATTCGGACAAATTATTCTATTTGATTCTACAAGGTTCAAATTTGAACTTGTATAATTTTTTATATATGTTTAATTTTGTAGATAAGGACCCACCAAATTGTGGATAATTGAATTATCTTTCCAACGATACCAATTTCTCTTTAATTCGATACCGGAGCGAAAAGTTATGATAATTTTTATCAGAAATAGTAAGCGCCGCAATAGCAGCCCGACCGGGGCTAAGTTTCCGCATCAAGCTCCATGAAACATAGGATGTTTTTCCTGCATCCGAAAGTAAAAGACCGAAGGGTGTCCTAGTCATTTCCCCTTTCACCCAAGCACGTAAGTGACGAATTAAAGCACCAAATGGGCATTATTTACCCACTTTTCATCATCAAACCCTTATGTAAACCCTCCTTCTTCCCAAAAATAAATTTACACCCTTTTCCCAAAGAATCCAAGCATTCAAACTTGCAAGTTCAAGAATCTTCAATAAAACATCAAGAATAGGGTTTCTTTCATAAGTTCATCATTCAAGTCTCAAGATTCAAGTTTTTTTCCTCAAGAATTCAAGGATTCAAGTTCCAATTCCAAGCATCTTCAAGGATTTGGTCAATTAAGCTATATAGGTGTTCATTAATGGGACCCTTTATCCCATTGAGCCTCAAAACCTTCTCTTTTATTTAAAATATGAGTTTTTCCTTTATTATGAATTTTCATAGATTCAAGATAGGTTAAATTCATTGTACCTTAGTAGTTTGAACTCAATTCATGTCCGTATATGATCCCATGAAATGTTAGGTTATTTCATGCTTTAAATATCAGCTACCCGATGTCATATTCAAGTGAATTTTATGTTAAATCCACAAATTATGAATTCATCCTTGTAATCATATTGTTTTTGTCATACTTAACATATTTCCTTGTTTAAGTTCATGATTCTCACATGTTTGATGAAATGACTATGTTTTGGGTCCTTGAACCATGATCCCATACTATAGTTTTATAGGTTGGTTGTCATATTTTAGAAATCATTCAGTGCTAGCAGATTATGAACACTTGATACCTATGTGTTTACTTATATTTCAGACTTTTCAAGTATTGAGCACTATCAATTTACACATTTATGATTATTTCATACCTTGTATGCACTGTTATTTTCAAAATACCATGACTTGAGCTTATCAGTTATCAGTGTATGCACCATTTAGTGTTTCACCGTCTATTAGTTGGGAGTAGGATTTAGGACCGTGTGGGAAGTGTGGGTTCAGTACATCATACTTTCCTAGAATCTACATGCCACCGTAAGTTTAGGGGCTTACAAAAGAGTGTCTCCCCTTGCCCAATATGGGCTTAGTTTAGTGATCACTCCCATTCAGGTTCTACTTCGATGGTAAGGATAGAAAAGACCTCCTCAACGTGGGTCAAACGTTGCACTCCATGATAGCTCACATGGTTTATGTTCGTTACAAGATAGCTCCCATAGTTTCAGTCAGTATTAAGTTTCTCTCAGTTTAGGTTCGCATGACCAAGTATATAGTTATTCAATTATTCAGTTAGACATATTATTTCAGTATATGTTTATGCTTGGTATTGTATTCTCAGTTTTACATGTTCATGTTTTCATTATGATCCTTAGTACGGTTTGCAGTCTATTCAACTTTACATGAGATTTACATGCAGTATTCATGCCCTTACTACTTCCCAGTTTTAGTTCCACATATTCTACAAAACTAAAGATTTTACGAAACTAAGTGCAGTGATTCAGCTGCTTATCAGATTATGTTTGTTACTCGTGTTTTAAAAGGCTTCATCTTTCAGTTTATTTTAGTCTCTTAGTGAGTCTACTTTCACTTAGCATGCATGTTTTAATATTATGTATGAAATCAGTTTTACTTATTGCGTTCAGCCCCACTTAGTATATTCCAAAGTAATGATCCACATATTTCTCTATGTGCTACATTGTCTCATAATGTAGGTACCAGTTGTAGCCTACACATCATACTCAGATAGTTTTTAGCTTTTAACCAGCAGTGATGAGTTATGTTGTTTCGGGGACTCCAGTCAGTTGTAGTTTATGTGATTTATTTGATTATTTATATTTATTTATTAGTGGTAGTTGGAGGCATATCCCAGCTATCTATCGTAAGTATAAAAGAGGCTTTATAGACAGTTAGTCAGAGTCATGATATTGTAGATCAAGTTTTTTCTTCAGATGTATCATGTTGTAAACTTATTTAGTATTACATTCAATTAGATTTTCTCATGAATATGCTTCCACTCAAGAAATTATGTTTTGTTATATACATATTAAATTAGTTGCTCAACAATATGCCAATTAATGAGTTAGCTTAGGATCACTTGTGATTCTAAGCATCGTATTACGACTAGGAGGTAGTCTCGGGTCACGACTTTCTTCTTAGGGTATGACATAAATGGGTACTATTCATATGGTAGGGTACGATTCATGCTAAGGAGTCGTATGTTGGACAGATTATGGTGTCCAACTTTCTGGAGGGGTCCAATCGTACCCTCCTGCGAGTCTTTTATATCCTTTAAACATAGGGTATTTTAGATATTTCCTACCCCAAACCCTTAAGACCCTACATATTATAACACTATTTGGTCCTTCATTCTTCACTTGGAAGGAACAAAACACTGTCAAAAACACTCCAAAACTCTCTCTAAAAGATTGGGCTAGGGTTTTATCAAGGTGGTCACATAGAGGCTTAAAATCAAAATATCTCCATGAATCTTCGTAATTCAGGCATGTGATTCTCCCTTCATTGTTAGTTCAAAAAAATCATGTATTTTAAACATTGTTCTTGAATCATCAGTGGTTGTTTTCAAATCCATAGTTGGGGGCTTGAATGTCTAATGTTTAGTATTGTTCTTTTATGATTTCACTTGTGTTTTTCATGTTTTTTGTAATGGTTTTGCACATGTGGGTGTATGAAAATTGTGTTTCACTGAATGGGTCAAGGTTAACCCTAACTTGATGGTTTTTTACTTCAATTATGATTTGATAATGGTATGCCCTCAACCTATTTGTGAAAATGCCTATGAGAAGAATCTTGTCACATGATGAATAGGATTTTGAACTAATTCTTGGTATAAGAATGCTAATAAAGGATGAATTATTTCTGTAAAGATCTTGATAACCATAAATTGAATTGAAATGTTTTTTTAACAAAGGCATTGACCTAATTATATAAATGGTTGGTAAATGGTTTCATGAAAGGCCTTGTTATACATAAGTTGGTTGAATTATAACCTTGGTGGTTTAAATGGCTAAATGGGTTCGAGTTCCCAAATGTTTAATTGAATTGATGACTTATATAGACAATGGCTTCAAGTCCCAAAGTCTAATGATAATGGTTATGGGATGTTGTACTCTTGCAAGTGGGGTTGGTTTGATGATACCAACGGGATGCCTTTGGTAAGTAATTGGACTAAAAGTTGTGTGCATGTGTAAAATATGTTTAAATAGCGCTTTAAATCGAGATGTGTAGCTAGGCCATGAAAGTAGAGCCCGAAGGACTAACACTGGAAACCGCAGTAGCCTGTGCGGGTGTCTATATGATCGAGAGGTTTAAGTCCCTTATATTTTTTAAATTGGTGCTTGAGTCACCTTGATTATTCTGGGAGGTTAAAGTCCCCCAAAATGGCATATACAAATACGGATACTCTTTGGTTCGTGGAGCTACACTCACTGGGAAGCTTCTACCTAGGGGAAGAGTTACACCTACATAGCCTATGGGTGCCTTGTTTTATGATGGTTATGATACACAGCCCAGGTTAATGTTTTCAGAGTTCAATCTAAGCTTTATTCCCTACCCCGACATGATATGTGTTTATATGTATGTATATATGTGATTGCATATGATGGTTTGACTTGGTTTTATTAATGGTATTATTTTATTCCTCTATACCTGAGTTACATGCTAACACTCATATCACTAATCGTCTCTGAACATCATAGCCCCATACGATACAGCGAATAGAGATTCATCTTTTTTTCTTGTGCAGTGACCAGGTGTACGAGTGGTTCGTGAGTTGACATTTAAGTGATGAGCTTCCATATTTTAGAGGGCATTCATTTCATAATCTTCTTACTCCATGTGATAGACTATGTTAGACGTGGATTTTTGCATTTGTCGGGAGCATACACCGATATTTTATTGACTTTGGATTGTAGAGGCTTTGTGGATTACTATAGACTTAGGTTTGTTGGTTTAATATGTTGTGGTAATGAATGGTTTAGACATTTCATAAGCTATTGTTAGTCTTATTTCACATATCTTGTTTTTTGTTTGGAATTCCTCTTGCTCTACCACCCAATGTTAAGTTTGACATTACTAGTGCTATTATCCAATTGTTAAACTTAGAGGGTGTATTTTCGAGATCAACAAATAATGGTGCAAATATATATTTGGCTAACTTTACTCGGATTTGGATGTCATATACGATTCTGAAAGTAGATCAGGAAGCTTTGAAATTGATGTTTTCCCATTTTCACTGACTGGGGAAGCATAACTATGGTTAGGGAACTTTCAAGAGATTCAACCACTACTTGATATGAGTTGCAAAGACAGTTTCGGAATAGGATTTTCCATCCTACAAGGATGCTACAGTTGAAATATGAAATCTACAATTTCAGATAGTTAGCTACAAAGACCATGTTTGAGGAGTGGTTTAGATAGAAAAAAAAGCTGAGCATGGTACCTAATAACATAATCACATGGTATAACATGTTGGAAATCTTTAATAGATCACCGAATATCAGTTCTAGAGAAATAGGAGATACAATTTCAGAAGGTGAATTTATACGCCTTCGATGGGATGCTGCGTAGGATATGCTTGATGATATTTCGGTAACTACTAGAAGTTGGCATACTAGAGATGCCGAGTGTGGTACAGGTACATATGTTATTAGAGAAGCTATTGATTGCAGGAGTTTGCACGGCTTCAGACAGATATTGATCTACTTACAAAATAATTCGCAACTATGAGTATTGAGAAAGTGAATGCAGTCGGGGCATTGGGATCAATTACTAGGATTGTTGAGACTGAATCTGAAGAGGAAAAAAAGTATCTTATTCATTGTTTGGCGGATTTCTGAGCTCAAGGTTAAGGGAATCAAGGTCAGAACAATTATAATGATAGATACAGAGATATGATTAGAGAGAGATGGTGATTACAGCGTAAAGATGATTATAAGAGAAGAGTAACGGGTACATTGCACCAGGTGGTTGTTTTTCAAAATCCATAATGGAGGCACTTGTCTCAAAATTAGTAAAAGTACAATACAGTCAAGAAAGTTATCTTAAGGATATTAAGCAAATCTGTCAGGGCTAAATCAGAAAGTTAAGTCACTACTACCGCAATAAATAGTTGGAGCAGCAATTTGGTAAGATGTCAGCCACAGTAAATCAAAGGTAGCCCGACACTCTCCCTAGTAGCACAGTGGTAGATCCAAATAATGATAGTTACTGTCATGCTATTAACACTCAGAGTGGTAAAACGACCATAGATTTGTCTGTACCCACTATTGATGAACAAAGAATGATAATGATTCCATTGATTTAGAGAGTAGTAGAAAACAAGATAAAGACATGGCCGAGGAGCCTATTTTGAAGTCCATTTCGAGACTGAGAGATTCGAGATAGTGCTTTGGGCATAGAAAAGCTATTTCTAACTTTTTCTTAAATAATTACTCAAATATGCTTAGTTGTGGGGGTGCAGTAACTCTAAGGGATTGATCAACACGATTTTCCTAAATATACTACCAATTTAGGGTTGATCAGAGATGCGGCAAACTTAATGGATCAATAAGCGAGGAGGGGAGCTAGGCTGTTAGCTGAGATATACAATGGCCAGAGTTGATGTGCTGAGGTGGTTGATACTGATGACACCATAGGTTGAGGTGTACATACTGAGCCACAAACTTCTGATGCAGCAGGCATATCTAGTGCCCCTACTTTGGAACACACTGTACCACTTTGACCCGCCTCTGCAAAAGTGATGAGGCGATAAAGAGATTGGCCTTCTTGGAAACAAAAGTCTGGTATATGGAAGAGAGTGTGAAGCCCTGGGTTGACATTAAGCTACAAGGATAAGGCAGACATATGTAGGGTAGGTTGGATGCATTTGAGTTATGAATGACTCATCAGTTGGGAAGTGGCCAAATCCTAGAAATTACTAAGGTGAAAATTGAGGTGGACTAGATCAAGAAAATGGTGGACGAAGTATAGCTAGACCATTTATCCCATCACCAGTGATAATAGAGATTTATATAAAATACAGGTGGAAAATATTTGGAGTATTCTAGAGCCGAAAGAAGAAACAAAAGAAAGCACCAAAGTGCAGAAAAAGATGCCCTAAAGAAGGCAAAGAAAGATAGCATATAGAGTGAGCAGGATTGAAATGTGAGGGTCTAAGAGATGTAATGTAGAGCTGGTAGTTCAAGATCGCCAGCTAATAATATTGATGGGGGCAGTGATGGATCCTCGATTACTGACATAACATTGAGTGCACCAGCCATAATTGGTGCCACTACTGTGGAGGCAGTCCTGACAGCTGATGGGACTCCTGTTGATGATGGTGAGACCCAATTTGAGGACCCACATGATGATACCACTTGAGCCAATGCTTTGAGTTCCCAGGTATGTTCCCAGTCCCTTGTATTTCATTTTTAGATGCACTAGGGACAGTGTATAAATTTAAGTTGGGGGTGGGGGTGTACCAAGGTCGCCATGGGATATACTTGCCATGTTTCAAAGCCCGTGGCCACAATATGAAAAGATTGAGAACTGACATGTTTTTTTTGTGTATGTTGGAATAGCTAAGAATAGGAGGAAAATTTGTACTTGTGGTAGTAGAGGTTGTTTTGAATGATTATGCTGAAATTGTTTGATTTTAAAAAACTGTGAAAAATTAATACCCCTCCTAAAATTTTGAAGATTGTGTGATGTGTATGTGTATGAGACGATCATGAATCTTATAATTGAATTAGGATTAGGGATTGAACTACTAGGGCAAAAAATTGCATAACTAGATAAGTAGTACTTAGCAGTATAACTCTGTGAGAGTTTGTGTGAGGCGCTACTTAGTTCCTAGTATGTCAGAATCTAGAACTTTCCTGGTTTCTCTCACCTAGTGTTCAGGATAGTCGAGTAAGAGATGATCATAGGTCATTTTTGTTTAGAGACCTCTTGATCCTAAATGCCCAAAATTTATGATATGAATCCTTTGATCCCATTGTTTGAGCCTTAATTGACCTATATTTTTTTATTATACCAATTTCACCTTCCGGTTTTACTTATAGTAAACTTGTATTGGCTCTGGTCCTTCTTAAACATTGTGCACCCCAACCCAAGCAAATCGCCAAAGTTAATGGTGGCTGTTATAGGGGTGTGTTGGAAAAAATGAGTATGAAAAAAGATGTGTGAAAGTAAAATGAAAAAATACAGGTGCAGTGAAAATAAAAGAAAATGAAAGAAAAATAGAAATTGCAAGAAAAGAAAAAGAGAAAAGAAAAGGGAAGAGAGAAAAAAGAATATTGCACATAGTCCAGTCTAAACTGCTTTAAAATAAAAAAGAAGACATAACGGCGAAAATAAAATGAAAAAAATGGAAAATAAGTGGACCTCGAATAGAGAGTAGTGTCAAGTAGGTGTAGTCACTAAAAAGTCCCAAAAAGATACCATACTAGCCACTAGCCTACGTTACAAGCCAAATAAAGTCCTTTAGTGATCCTATCCCAATTGTACGAAAACTTAGGAAGAGAGCAAATGGGCAAGCCTATGGTATTTTATATAGACCGGTGATACCTTTTTTGGAGCGAGAGCATTTTTTGAAATATCCTTGGATAACTTGATTGATCTAAACTGAGTGAATGGAATTTCTTTTATTATAAGCACACATGGGTTTTGTTGTTAGATTGATAGACTGTTCGGTTAATGTGGTTTGTGCCTATTCCTGGTTGTCTGTTACTAATGAAATGCCATCATTGGATTCCTTTATGTTTCCCCGTGTGCCAAATCGATATACACCATTTGATTTTTGCAAAGTTAAAACGAAGAGGGGGAATAAAAATGTTGAAAAACTGAATTAAAAAGTCACTGCCATAGGTATCTTAGGATCTTCTTGTTCAAGCATCGTTGTTGTGATTTGTAGTAGTTTTAATTTTTGTTTTTCATAAGGACACGCAAACTTTCTAAGTTGAGTGTGTTTATGCACCATGAAAACACGACACTTTCGATGCTTAAAACAAATAATTTATGCTTGAATTTAGGTTGTTTTAGTACATATGAGGTGGTTTTGTGCTTGTTGCAGGTAAAACAGGTAAATAAAAGTCTTGGAAAGATATTAAAAAAAATCACTAAATAAAGATGAAGTTTGCTGATGATACAAGTCATCATACAAGCCGTCAACACATCATACGACTCGTATGGTTGACTCATAAAACAGTGATAAAATCTAAGATGAGAAGTTAAGTAAAGAGAAGATAGGAATGCAGTATACGATTCCTAATATGAAGATACGGGTCATGTCAAACAACATTAAAGAGAACAGAACCTCAGGCTTCCATTTAGAGCTGAAGCAATAGAAGAAGACGAGTCAGAAGTTTGAGTACAACATATACTATACAATCGTAAGCTGGCCAGTGTCTAGAGTAATAAAAGATCAAGTCCCAGGTGGTAATGAGTGAAGACCACGAGTAATATGGTCAAGATACTACTATGAAGATGAGTCATAATAAGAACAGGAAATTGAAGCCCTGGAAGATAAAAAACTAGATAACATACGAGAGGCATTGTACGACTCGTAAGAAAATGTTACGAGTGCACGACGTAAGTCGTACCTTGTGCCGACTTACTTTTCCTATTCAGTTTTAATTAGGAATTCTGGTTTGTTTTGAGATACTATAAATACCCTATGGTTAATATTTTATTAGTTTACGTTCCTTAATATTATTTTACGTTCTTTGATACTCTATTACATACTTCTACATTATTCTTGTGATTTTAGGGTTATTATTCAATTGAAAACTTTGGATTTTATTCTTCTTATTCTTTTGCAATCAATTACATGAATTATTTATTGATTATCATGGATTATTTCATGAACATGAGCAGCTAATTTTCCTGACTAGAGTTATGAGAACCCTGGCGGATTAGCTATGTAAGGCAAGTTGGAGATTCATCTATTCTGACGTTTATGCATATATCTTAATCTTCTTCATATCGTAGAATTATGTTCATACCAACCTCATAACTAGAACACCATTAGATCATTATCAACTTATTGAACCATATGAGCTCTCGAAACTAACATAATTCTATATGCATATGTTAATAGACTTGTTTATGCCCAACTAGTCATGAACTAGAAGGTAAGTTTGGCACCTGATCCTCGATAAACAAGTAATATCAATATTATATATGTACCAGGGTAGTATCTGATCTTCCATAATCATATTATGTACATTTTATCAAATTCAAACTCTCTCTCAAGATACAACATTACATACTAAATTTATAAGTACATTAATAATGATAAGGAAGAGAAAATATGAAATTACCTAAATCAACAAAAAGATGTAGATACTTTCTATGCATGTTCATTTTGGTCTCCCAAATGGCCTCCTCAACAAAAAAATTCTTTCAGTGGACCTTCGTAGACACAATCTCCTTAGTCCTTAACTTACAAATATCTCTATCAAGAATAGAAGTATGTTCGTCTTCATAAGGGAGGTTTTCATCTAACAAAACTGAATCCCAATGAATTATGTAGTTACCATCACCATTAAACTTCTGTAGAATAGATACATGAAACACGAGATGAACTTCCTACAAACTTGAAGACAATGCCAACCTATAGGTCACTAACCCCACACTCTAAAGGGTCTCAAATGGTCCAATATATCTTTGAATAATCTTACCTTGCTTTCAAAAATGCATAACACCCTTCATTGGTGAAACCTTGAGCAACACTTATTCACCTTCTATAAAGGGCATATATCTTAATTTTTGATATGCATACTTCTTTTTCCTACTCTGAACCACTATAATTTTCTCCTCGATGAATCTAACCTTCTCTAACGAGACTCTAAACATATTAGTTTCCCATGGCCTTGCCTTAAACGTATCAAACCACCAAATGGGAGATCTACACCTCCTCCCATAAGTTAGAACTAAATTAAGTACCCTTATTTGAGATAATAGAAATTGAGACCCCACGCACCTGAATAATCTCCTTAATAAAATCTTAGCTTACTTTGTTTCATAGTAAGTCAGTTGGACTAGAATGAAATGTGTAGAATTAGTCAGCTTATCCACGATAATCTACAAAGTATTGGGAAGCCAACAACAAAATCCATACATATCCTCTCCCATTTCCATTTAGGGGCCATCCTCTAAAGAGTATCATGAGGATTCTGATGCTCATACTTTATCTGCTAACAACTATGGTATTTAGAAACAAAATTAACTAGTATTGCTACATCCAACCCTACTAAAAATGTTTCCTCAAATCATGATACAACTTGATCCCACCTGGATTGTTAGAGTACTTCAACAATAAGCCTCATCTAGAATAGTAGAAATCAAATCATCAACATGAGGCACACAAAATAGACCCTTAATATGCAACACACATTCACCATTAACAATGGCCTCCTTGGCCTCACCCTATAAAACCATATCATAAATTTTGTTCAACTTAGCATCCTCAGATTGTTTAGCATTTATTTGATCAAGAAATATAGACATTGTTTCTACACTGGCTAGCAATCCTCCTCTATTAGACACCTCATGTCATATGAACTTGTTAGTTAGATACTAAATCACTCTGGCCAACAGACGCCTGGTAGCATTCATATAAGCCAAGCTACACATATATGCTGACTTTTTGCTCAATTCATCAGCTACTATATAAGCCTCTCCCATATGCTATAGAATGGTGATATCAGAATCATTAAGCAACACCATCCATCGATGTTGTCTCAAATTCAAATCTCTTTGAGTGGGCATATTGTAACTACGTAGATTAGTTAAACACTTTACAATGAACCTCATATAAGTAATGTCTTCATATCTTCATAGAAAAAACACAATAGCCAACTCCAATTCATGAATTGGATAATTTCTCTCAGTAGGATTAAATTGCCTCAAAGCATAAGCAATCAAATTGCTTTCCTCTATCAAAATAGCACCTAAACAAAAATAAAATTCATCACAATAAATAATAAATTTTTACCTTTTATAGGCAAGGCAGTAGGAGAGGTAGTCTACAAGATCTTAAGCTTTTGAAAGCTCTTCTCGCACTTATTAGACCAAACAACATGCACATTCTTCTAAGTCAACTATGTGATATAATTAGCACTAGAAGCGGACCTTTTGACAAACCATCTGTAACACCCCACAAAGTTATAAACCTCTATCACCGAAGTAGGCCTAGCCTAATTTTTAATTGCTTCAATAATCTAGGGATCTACATCACCCCTTCTTTTGAAATCACATGTCCCAAAGAGGAAATAGGTGCCAACCAAAATTCACACTAAAACATTACATAAAGATTCTTCTCTTTTAACAAACCCAAAACAATCCTTATGTGATCCACATATTTCTCCTTACTCTTAGAATAAACTAGCATATAATCAACAAAGACAATCATAAAGGAATCCAAGTAAGCATAAATACCCCATTTATCAAACTTATGAAAGTATTTGGAGAATTAGCCATCCCAAAAGATGTAACAAAAAATATGTAGTGCCCATGCCTAGTTCAGATTGCAGTGTTAGGAATATTGTCAGCCCGAATCTTAAGTTGATGATTTCCAAACCTAAAATTAACCTTAGAAAAGATAAATGCACCCTAAAACTGGTTAAATAAATCATCTATATGGGGTAAAGGATACTTATTATGTACTATTACCTAGTGTAACTACTTGAAGACTACACATATAAGGCTACCATCTTTCTTTTGCAGAAATAATATTGAATCCCGCAAGAAGAGATACTCGAGCGGATATGTCCCTTACCCAACAAATGTTGTAACTAATTCTTTATCTCTCTTAACTCAGTCAACACCATATTATAAAATAGAATATAAATAAGGCAAGCACCTTCTCTCGATCAGTATTATAAAAAATGTCATGTACTGGTGGCATGTGTGATAAATCTATAAGAAACATCTCTTCGAGATCACACACAACAATAACGGACTTAATAGATGGGACCTCTTAATAGTATCCCAGATATGTGCTATAAAGGTCAAACAACCCCTCTCAATTAACCTTTTAACATGAATAAAGAAAATAAGTTTCATTAGAGAAGAACTTTATTACCCTCCCACTCAAGTCTATATAACCCATCCATAGCCACAGTTATTACCTTAGCATGACGGTATGATATAGCATTATATGGAGACAACTAACTTATTCCCTAAATTATGTCAAAATCTACTATGTCTAGAATCCCAAATCTACCGTGTTTGATATCCTATAAACATAAAAAAACAAAAGCGGTAAACCTTAGCAATAATAATAGAATCACCAACAACTATAAATATGTGAATAAAAAAGTCAAGTAGATCATACACCATGTCCAACCCTATAGTAAAATCAATGAATACATATTGGAAATTAGAACTAGGATCAAATAATACAGTGCTATCGAATCACAGGAAAGAATAGTACCTATAATAATAGAATCTTATGCCTCTACACCGAGCCAACCTAAAAAGACATAGAAATCGGCCCTATGACCAGTCTGAGCATCCTTCTTATTGAGCTAATAACCACCTTGATGGGGATTATTAGCACCCCTACCTTTCTAGTGATCACTGCGATAAGCACCATATCACGGTGAAGGATAAATTCACAATTGTCCAATTTCCAATGGAGCACCACGATTAGCCCACGTCGCGGAGAAGTTCCAGTTCTCGTTCATCCTTTTCCAGTAGCTCAACACAATTTTCCTGCATTGCATCAAATACCCTAATGGGCAGACACAACATCGCAGTGGAGTGAAAAATGGCACTCGTCCTTTTCCAGTGACGCAACGTAATTGTACCGCATCGCGCCAGAGGCTAAAATGGTGATTGTTTTTTTAGTAAGCCACAATACTAGCGGCGCGTTGTTTTTTTAGTAAGCCACAATACTAGCGGCGCGTCATGGTGAGATGCAAAATTTGGACTTCCAATTCCTAGTTAAATTTTTAATAGGCAATTTAGTCATTTCCCCAAAGCCCTAAATCATGAAAAACAGAGAATTAATCCCATTCTAAACATTATACACTTTTATTTCATCAACTTTCTTTTAAAGAAACCCTAGAACATCAAATCTTAGTCCCTATAAAATCTAAATTCCATCATTTTTTCCCAAGGTAACTCAAAATTCAAGATTTTCAATTCAAGAATATTCAAGAATCAATCTGCACAAATAGGAACCTAAAGTTCAAGCTTCTTTATCTAGTCACCAATTAAGGTATGTGAGGTTTTCAACAAGGATAATTCTTTCATTGTTATTCCCAAAACTAGTTTTAATGACAAATTTACATGATTTTGTATGATTACCTATGAATTTCAATTTAGGGTTTATACTCAACTATTGCTATTTGAAGATTATAAGATTTTAAGTGATTTAGATGATGAATTGCACGACTATTTTCGTATTCTCGTACGTATGGTATAAATTTCCAAATCTAAAATTGAATTTCAAAGCTTTCACTATTAATCATCAACTTTATTATGATTTGACCTAAATTTGATGCATGGGTTATTAAACCCTAGCTTGTATGTTGATATTTCAAGAATGATTATGCTTTAAGCATCCCATGAATAGTTATTTTTAGATTTTAATAGATATTTGATCTTTTGATCTCAGCTTAGACATAGAATCCACTTTATAGTTTCAGTTACAGTTTAAATTAAAAGATATACATTTGGTTTTACTTTTAAACGATTATACTAGTTTTAAAAGTGGATTTCCAACAAAATGAGCACACAGATTAATGGTAGTAGTATTTAGCATCGAGTTGGGTATATTCTCATGTCCTAGAACTACAACCAAACGTAGGTACATATTATCATATTATTTCTATTTTTATATGGATGATAGTTACAGATGTGATCACTTAGATTAGGTTATACTCCTTGGACAAAGTATGAAACCTCTCCCCAATGTGAAGTTTTCCCATAAGGGGACTAGATATTAGACTCCATGTTATTTCATATGGTTTATGTCGGTTAGAAGAACCTCTCTAATAGAAAAGACTACGAAAAAGAATAGTAGAAAAGCTTTTAGAAACTAAGTTTAAAGACTCACAACTTTATTCAGATATTGTTTTACAGAAAGATACTAGGTATGAGATTTCAGTTTTCAGTTTACAGATATAAAAATGAGTCCTTTCTACACTTAAACAGCACGATTTAAATCCAGAATACCAGTGCAATTTTCTAGAAACTAAATTTTATGACTCATTAGACTTACATAGCATGTTTTTCTACTCATGATTATGCTTTTCAATTTTCAGTTATTTAAGCTAGTGTGAGTCATTTACATTTAGCATGCATTCTTTTACAAATTTATCTTATGAATAAAATATTGTTTTACTTATGCATTCACCCCTATATACTCAGTACAATCTAGAAGTACTGATCTACATATACATCTATGTGCTACATTGTCTCATAATATAGGTTTAGGTGCTCAATTTCAGTAGTGTGAGTGATTTCGAGCATCTCCAGGTGCTCAGTTTTAGCAGCGTGAGTATTTTGGAGCATCTCCTACTACATCCCGATAGTTAGTGAGTCCTCATAGTTCAGGGATCCAGCCATTCAGATTTTCTAGTTTATTACGGTAGTTGATTCAATATTTTTCTGTCAGTTTGAGTCAGCTGGGGACTTGTCCTAGTTGCTCTCTAGATTTTAGTAGTAGAGGCTTATCAGACTGCTAGATGTAGTTCAGATTTTCTGTATTTTTTACCATACTTTGAGTCTAATATTTTTAGATATTCTATTCAATAATTTCAATTTAGCTCTGATAGAATTCTAGTTATTAGCTAGATCATATGTCTACATTTCTCTATTCATGAGTATCCAGATTTAGTAAAAGGCTTAGAGGGTTACCTTGAGGCTACTTGTAGTCTTGAGCACCGTGTGATATCTCAAGACCCATTTTCGGAGCGTTACAAGTAGGTATCATCATACACTTACACTTGCAAGCATAACCCTATGCCATAACAATCACATTGATTTAGTGAAATACCTTGACCCCCTTTGTTCATTAATTCAAATTGGAGGAATGCCTTGACCTTCTTTATTCATATTCCAAATAAAAACATGGCTAACAAGGCCTTGTAACCCATATTCATTGTTTAACCATTTATACAATGCAATAGTATAAGTGAGCAAATTACACAACCTAAACTAGGGTCTAGTTGTGTCGAGTGCCTCAAGCTCAATCGGGACCAGAGACCAGCCCTAATGCCCAACCATAATCGCATTGTACCCTATGTTGGATGAATTTAAAATATATAAAAAGATATAAAAAAACATGAGTTTTCAATATACGTCCATTAGACTTAAACCTTCACGATTATCTATCACAACCCATCATTATTGCCAAATTAAAACCTTTAGTAGATAACTAAACCACCAATTCTAGAAGTTAACTACCACAGCATCATGAAGTGGTATTGTCACATCGACTATGGCTTGCAAGAAATGTCATTAGCCAACATTTAGGGGATCCCATATACCTCATAGGATTTCTAATCAATGAAAACCATGGCCACCAAAGCCTTTCCAAATAATTTAATTCAATCAAGCCAATTTAGGTTCTATTACCATATTATGCAATGCAAGGTTTTCAATAAAAGTCAAACTATGTGACAAAACCATTCTCATAGGCATTTTAACAAACATGTTTAGGGTATATAGGATCCAAAACCAAAACTAAGGACCAATTTACCATTCCTATGCAACCACATGTTCAAACCACAATTATAACATTAAAACCATAAGAACAACATGGAAAACATTATCCAAGCAAGAAAAACCAAAAAACCCAACATATATTTCAAAACCAAATCAATACCACAATATTACCTTATAAAAATGAAGGAAAACATGCTTTTAGTTTGAACTAACAATGAGGAAGGAGTAACATTCCTTAGACACCAAGTAAGATGAAGATATTTACTCTTGAAATACCCTAATTGAATTACCTTGAGTAAACCCTAGCCCTTTCTTGAACCAAAAGCTTGAGAGAGTTTTTAGAGTATGGTTGATTGAGAATAATAAGGTAAATGAAGTCCCAAAAGTGTTTTAAGTTGTGGTGTCAAAAGAAGTGAAGAAGGGAATGTACAAAATACCCTAAACTTAAACTGTAGAAATTACCACAGGTGGGTGCAATTTAGACCCCTCACTCGTACCCACATCATATGAGTGATACCTTCCACTCATGCCTTGAGTAGAAAGTTAGACATCACATTCTTTCTAACATACGACATCTTGTCCTATCTTGTACCCTAACCGTATGACTAGTACACTTCAAGTCGTACCCTAAGTAGAAGTATCTAGTCTAAACACTAGACAACATGTAGTTGGACCTGCCTCTCGTATCATGTACATATGACTCGTATGGATTCTTCTCATACCAAAAATAGAACTTGGCCAACCTCACACTGACCAACATATGACTAGGGTCCCAAGACCCATACCACACCATACAACTAGTATGGTGAGTTGTATGATTAATAAAAGGCTCAAAACCTTAGGAAATTCTCAATTGGAAAAACCCATGGTGTTTCAGTTCTCCCCACTTTGATTATTTATCCTTAAATGATAGAACAAGGAAGTAAAAACATGATTTACACCTAAACACTTCAACTCTAACCTTTAACTAAGTTTGAAAACAAAGATGCAAGAAAATCAATCTTTCATTTAACTAAGTTAGAAAACAAAAGAATGATGAAGAACACATACCTTTCGTACTAATTTTTGGAGCAAAAAATAGGAATGGATACCATGACTTCACGTCCTCTTCAACTTCCTAAGTAGCCTCTTCAACCGTGTGGTTCCTCCATAGAACCTTGACCCAAGCTATGCCCTTGGTCTGCAACTAACAAACCTGTCAATGCAAGATCTCAATCGGGACATCCCCATAAGACAAAGAATCTAAAATACCAATATTGTTGATAGGAATGATTTGAGATGGATCACTAATACACTTTCTCAACATAGAGACATGGAATACAGGGTGAATGGAGCTTAAAATAGCAGGCAGCTTCAATGCATAGGCAATATTAGCAAACCCCCTCAAAACTGAATACAGATAAACATACCGGGGACTTAGCTTCCCTTTCTTACCAAACTGCATCACTCCCTTTATGGGAGACACCTTTAACAACACCCTATCCCTAACCACAAACTCTAACTCCTTTTGCCTTACATCTGCATAGGACGTTTTCAAATTTATGTAACATTAAGTCTATCCCAAATCACCTTAACCTTTTTTATAGTTTGGTTAACCAAGTCCAGGCAAAACATCTACTCCTCATCAACCTCTAACCATTGAATAGGAGACCTATACCTCCTACCATACAAAAATTCAATGGAGTTATCCCAATACTAGACTGGTAGCTATTATTCTAGGCAAACTCTATAAAAGGCAAATGCTCTACCCAAGTACCACAATAGTCCATCACGCAAGCACAAAGCATATGTATAAAATCAATTTTACTTATTGCATTCAGCCCCACTTACTTAGTATATTCCAAAGTAATGATCCACATATTTCTCTATGTGCTACATTGTCTCATAATATAGGTACCAGTTGTATCCTACACATCGTACTTAGATAGTTTTTAGCTTCTAACCAGCAGATGATGAGTTCTGTTGTTTCGGGGACTCCAGTCAATTGTAGTTTATGTAATGTATTTGATTATTTATATTTATTTATCAGTGGTAGTTGGAGGCATGTCCCAACTATCTATAATAAGTATAGAAGAGGCTTTATAGATAGTTAGTCAGAGTCATGATATTGTAAATCAAGTTTTTTCTTCAGATGTATCATGTTGTAAACTTATTCAGTATTACATTCAATTAGATTTTCTCATGAATATTCTTCCACTCAAGAAATTATGTTTTGTTATATACATATTAAATTAGTAGCTCAATAATATGCCAATTCACGAGTTAGATTGGGATCACTTGTGGTTCTAAGTATCGTATTACGACTAGTGGGTAGTCTCGGGTCATGACTTTCTGCTTAGGGTACGATTCATACTAAGGAGTTGCATGGTGGACAGATTATGGTGTCCAACTTTCTGATCAAGGTACGAGTAAAAGGTACCACTCATATGATGGGGTACGAGTGGAGGGGTCCAATCGTACCCTCCTGCGAGTCTTTTATATCCTTTAAACATAGGGTATTTTAGATATTTCCCACCCCAAACCCTTAAGACCCTACATGTTATAACACTATTTGGTCCTTCATTCTTCACTTGGAAAGAACAAAACACTGTCAAAAACACTCCAAAACTCTCTCTAAAAGATTGGGCTAGGGTTTTATCAAGGTGGTCACCTAGAGGCTTAAAATCAAAATATCTCCATGAATCTTCGTAATTCTGGCATGTGATTCTCCCTTCATTGTTAGTTCAAAAAAATCATGTATTTTAAACATTGTTCTTGAATCATCAGTGGTTGTTTTCAAATCCATAGTTGGGGGCTTGAATGTCTAATGTTTAGTATTGTTCTTTTATGATTTCACTTGTGTTTTTCATGTTTTTTGTAATGGTTTTGCACATGTGGGTGTATGAAAATTGTGTTTCACTGAATGGGTCAAGGTTAACCCTAACTTGATGGTTTTTTACTTCAATTATGATTTGATAATGGTATGCCCTCAACCTATTTGTGAAAATGCCTATGAGAAGAATCTTGTCACATGATGAATAGGATTTTGAACTAATTCTTGGTATAAGAATGCTAATAAAGGATGAATTATTTCTGTAAAGATCTTGATAACCATAAATTGAATTGAAATGTTTTTTTAACAAAGGCATTGACCTAATTATATAAATGGTTGGTAAATGGTTTCATGAAAGGCCTTGTTATACATAAGTTGGTTGAATTATAACCTTGGTGGTTTAAATGGCTAAATGGGTTCGAGTTCCCAAATGTTTAATTGAATTGATGACTTATATAGACAATGGCTTCAAGTCCCAAAGTCTAATGATAATGGTTATGGGATGTTGTACTCTTGCAAGTGGGGTTGGTTTGATGATACCAACGGGATGCCTTTGGTAAGTAATTGGACTAAAAGTTGTGTGCATGTGTAAAATATGTTTAAATAGCGCTTTAAATCGAGATGTGTAGCTAGGCCATGAAAGTAGAGCCCGAAGGACTAACACTGGAAACCGCAGTAGCCTGTGCGGGTGTCTATATGATCGAGAGGTTTAAGTCCCTTATATTTTTTAAATTGGTGCTTGAGTCACCTTGATTATTCTGGGAGGTTAAAGTCAACCAAAATGGCATATACAAATACGGATACTCTTTGGTTCGTGGAGCTACACTAACTGGGAAGCTTCTACCTCGGGGAAGAGTTACACCTACATAGCCTATGGGTGCCTTATTTTATGATGGTTATGATACACAGCCCAGGTTAATGTTTTCAGAGTTCAATCTAAGCTTTATTCCCTACCCCGACATGATATGTATTTATATGTATGTATATATGTGATTGCATATGATGGTTTGACTTGGTTTTATTAATGGTATTATTTCATTCCTCTATACCTAAGTTACATGCTAACACTCATATCACTAATCGTCTCTGAACATCATAGCCCCATACCAGGTGTACGAGTGGTTTGTGAGTTGACATTTAAGTGATGAGCTTCCATATTTCAGAGGGCATTCATTTCATAATCTTCTTACTCCATGTGATAGACTATGTTAGACGTGGATTTTTGCATTTGTCGGGAGCATACACCGATATTTTATTGACTTTGGATTGTAGAGGCTTTGTGGATTACTATAGACTTGGGTCTGTTGGTTTAATATGTTGTGGTAATGAATGGTTTAGACATATCATAAGCTATTGTTAGTCTTATTTCACATATCTTGTTTTTGTTTTGAATTTATGTGACACTTGTGGTTGATAGGTTAGGTAGGTTAGGTGAAGGGGGTGATCTCCTGTCCTCGTGGGACTTGAGATACCCCTCACACCTAGCCCTGGTTTGGGTCGTGTCAGTCAGTTTTGGGTGACTTCAAATTTTTGCGTAATTTTTGGGAAGATTGTTTGACTAGTTAATTTAATTGGTAAAGTTCGTGGGTTTTATTTTTTACTCTTGATTTGGCATATGCCAATGTAGGTCTAACAATAGGAGAAGAGGAAATCCCTTTCTTCCTTTTAATCTAGAGCCTGAAAGAATTCTTCAGAAACTGAGATGGATGTCAGGATAAGTTTGTGATGGTGTTCCTACTTGGGTTCAAGATCCTCCACCTATTGATCTAAACGTGGAACTTCTGTGTGCTCCAGGTGATCCACAGAATGTTGTAAATAGATACACATAGAATTTTACTAGCGAAAGAAGCAGCCAGATTGGCGGAAGAAAGACTAGCCAGGCCATAACAAGTGGCCTATCGTTAGGATAGAGTTCAGAGAGAAAGAGCTCCATTGATCCCTGCATATCAGCACTTAGACCATACGATGAAGAAAAGGATATGGGTTATGTTGAACCGACTAAGACAGGAGCCATCATTCCTTCTGCTCCACCACCTAATGTTAAGTTTGACATTACTAGTGCTATTATCCAATTGTTAAACTTAGAGGGTGTATTTTCGAGAACAACAAATAATGGTGTAAATCTATATTTGGCTAACTTTACTCGGATTTGGATGTCATATACAATTTTGAAAGTAGATCAGGATGCTTTGAGATTGATGTTGTTCCCATTTTCACTGACTGAGGAAGCATAACTATGGTTAGGAAACTTTCAAGAGATTCAACCACTACTTGATATGAGTTGCAAAGACAGTTTTTGAATAGGATTTTCCATCCTACAAGGATGCTACAGTTGAAAGATGAAATCTACAATTTCAGATAGTTAGCTGCAAAGACCATATTTGAGGAGTGGTTTTGATAGAAAAAGAAGTTGAGCATGGTACCTAATAACAGAATCACATGGTATAACATGTTGGAAATCTTTAATAGATTACTGAATATCAGTTCTAGAGAAATAGCAAATTCAATTTCAAAAGGTGAATTTATACATCTTTGATGGGATGCTGCGTAGGATATGCTTGATGATATTTTGGTAACTACTAGAAGTTAGCATAATACCGATGCCGAGTGTGGTGCAGGTACATATGTTATTAGAGAAGCTATTGATCGAAGGAGGTTGCACAGCTTCAGACATATATTGAGCAACTTACAAAATAATTCGCAACTATGAGTATTGAGAAAGTGAATGCAGTTGGGGCATAGGTATCAACTACTAGGATTGTTGAGACTAAATCTAAAGAGGAAACAAAGTATTTTTTTCATCGTTTGGCAGATTTCTGAGCTCAAGGGCAGGGGAATCAAGGTCAGAACTATTATAATGATAGATACAGAGATATGATTAGAGAGAGATGGTGATTAGCAGCATAAAGATGATTATAAGAGAAGAGTAACGAGTATATTGGACTAGGTGGTTGTGATTCAAAATCCATAATGGAGGAACTTGTCTCAAAATTAGTAAAAGTACAATAAAGTCAAGAAAGTTAACTTAAGGATATTAAGCAAATCTGTAAGGGCTAAATCAGAAAGTTAAGTCACTACTACCGCAATAAATAGTTGGAGCAGCAATTTAGTTAGATGTCAACCATAGTAAATCAAAGGTAGCCTGACACACTCCCTAGTAACACAATGGTAGATCCAAAGAATGATAGTTACTATCACACTATTACCACTCAGAGTGGTAAAACAATTATAGATTTGTCTGTACCTACTATTGATGAACAAAATAATGATAATGATTCTATTGATTTAGAGAGTAGTATAAAACAAGATAAATACATGGACGAGGAGCCTATTTTGAAGTCCATTTCAAGACTGAGAGATTCGAGATAATGCTTTGGGTATAGAAAAGCTACTTCTAACTTTTCTTTATACGATTACTCAAATATGCTTAGTTGTGGGGGTGCAGGAACTCTAAGGGATTGATCAACTCAATTTTCCTAAATATACTACCGATTTAGGGTTGATCAGAGATGGGGCAAACTTAATTGACCGATAAGCGAGGAGGGGAGCTGGCTATTAGCTGAGATATACAAAGGCAAGGGTGGACGTGATAAGGTGATTGATACTGATGACACCATAGGTTGAGGTGTACAGACTGAGTCATAGACTTTTGATGCAGCAGGCATATCTAGTGCCCCTCCTTTGGAACACACTGCACCACTTTCACCCACCTCTACGAAAGCGATGAGGCGATAAAGAGATTAGCCTTCTTAGAAACAAAAGTTTGGTATATGGAATAGGGTGTGAAGCCCTAGGTTGACATTAAGCTACAAGACCAAGGCAGACATGTGCAGGGTAGGTTGGATGCATTTGAGTAGTTAATGACTCATCAGTTAGGAAGCGGCCGAATCCTAGAAATTACTGAGGTAAAAATTGAGGTCGACTAGATCAAGAAAATAGTGGACGAAGTGTATGCTAGACCATTTATCCCATCACCAGTGATAATAGAGATTCATATAGAAATACAGGTGGAAAATATTTTAGAGTATTCTAGAGCTGGAAGAAGAAATAAAAAAAAGCACCAAAGTGCAGAAAAAGATGCCTTAAAGAAGGCAAAGAAAGATAACATAGAAAGTGAGCAGGATTGATATGTGAGGGTCTAAGAGATGTAATATAGAGCTGGTAGTTCAAGATTTCCAGCTGATGATATTTATGGGGCAGTGATGGATCCCCGATTACTGACATAAATTGGGTGCACCAGCCACAATTGGTGCCACTACTGTGGAGGCAGTCCTGACAGCTGATGGTACTTCTGATGATGATGGTGAGACCCAATTTGAGGACCCACATGATGATACCGGTTGAACCAATGCTTTGAGTACCCAGGTATGTTCCCAGTCCCTTATATTTCATTTTTAGATGCAATAGGGACAATGCATAAATTTAAGTTGGTGGTGGAGGTGTACCAAGGTCGCCACGGGATATACTTGCCATGTTTCAAAGCCCGTGGCCACAATATGAAAAGAATGAGAACTAATATGTTTTTGTTTTTATTTTTGTTGTGTATGTTCTAGAATAGCTAAGAATCGGAGGGAAATTTGTACTTGTGGTAGTAGAGGTTGTTTTGAATGATTATGCTAAAATTGTTTGATTTTGAAAAACTATGAAAAATTAATACCCCTCCTAAAATTTTGAGGACTGTGTGATACGTATGTGTGTGAGACGATCATGAATATTATAATGAAATTAGGATTAGGGATTGAACAACTAGGGCAAAAAATTGCATAACTGGATAAGTAGTACTTAGCAGTATAACTCTGTGAGAGTTTGTGTGAGGCGCTACTTAGTTCCCAGTGTGTTAGAATCTAGAACTTTCTTGGTTTCTCTCACCTAGAGTTTAGGATAGTCGAGTAAGAGATGATCATAGGTCATTTTTGTTTAGAGCCCTCTTGAGCCTAAATGCCCAAAATTTATGATATGAATCTCTTGATCCCATTGTTTGAGCCTTAATTGACCTATATTTTTTTATTATACCAATTTGACCATCCTGTTTTACTTATAGTAAAATTGTATTGGCTTAGGTCCTCCTTAAATACTGTGCACCCCAACCCAAGCAAATCGCCTAACTTAATGGTGGCTAATATAGGGGTGTGTTGGAAAAAATAAGTATGAAAAAAGATGTGTGAAAGTAACATGAAAAAATACAGGTGCAGTGAAAATAAAAGAAAATGAAAGAAAAAGAGAAATTGCAAGAAAAGAAAAAAAGAAAAGAAAAGGGAAGTGATAAAAAAGAATACCGCACATTGTCTAGTCTAAAGTGCTTTAAAATAAAAAAAGAGACATAACGGCGAAAATAAAATGAAAAAAAAGTGGAAAATAAGTGGACCCCGAATAAAGAGTAGTGTCAAGTAGGCGTAGTCACTAAAAAGTCCCAAAAAGATACCATACTAGCCACTAGCCTACGTTACAAGCCAAATAAAGTCCTTTAGTGATCCTATCCCAATTGTACGAAAACTTATGAAGAGAGAAAATGGGCAAGCTTATGGTATTTTGTATACACTGGTGATACCTTTTTTTGAGCAAGAGCATATTTTGAAATATCCTTTGATAACTTGATTGATCTAAACTGAGTGAATAGAATTTCTTTTATTATAAGCACACATGGGTTATGTTGTTAGATTGATAGACTATTTCTTTAATGTGGTTTGTGCCTATTCCTGGTTGTCTGTTACTAATGAAATAACATCATTAGATTCCTTTATGTTTCCCCGTGTGCCAAATCGATATACACCATTTGATTTTTGCAAAGTTAAAACTAAGAGGGGGAATAAAAATGTTGAAAAACTGAATTGAAATGTCATTGCCATAGGTATCTTAGGATCTTCTTGTTCAAGCGTCGTTGTTGTGATTTGTAGTAGTTTTAATTTTTGTTTTTCCTTAGGACACGCAAACTTTCTATGTTGAGCGTGTTTATGCACCATGAAAACACGACACTTTCGATGCTTAAAACAAATAATTTGTGCTTGAATTTAGGTTGTTTTAGTAGATATGAGGTGGTTTTGTGCTTGTTGCAGGTAAAACAGGTAAATAAAAGTCTTGGAAAGATATTAAAAAAACCACTAAATAAAGATGAAGTTTGCTGATGATACAAGTCATCATACAAGTCGACAACACATCATACGACTCATATGGCTGACTCATAAAGAAAACAATGAGAAAATCCAAGATGAGAAGTTAAGTAAAGAGAAGATACGAGTGGAGTATACGATTCCTAATATGAAGATACGGGTCATGTCAAACAACAGTAAAGAGAACAGAACCTCAGGCTTCCATTCAGAGTTGAAGCAACAGAAGAAGACGAGTCAGAAGTTTATGTACAACTCATACAATACAATCGTAAGCTGGCCAGTGTCTAGAGTAATGAAAGATCAAGTCTCAGGTGGTAATGAGTGAAGACCACGAGTAATATGGTCAAGATACTACTATGAAGATAAGTCATAATAAGAACAGGAAATTGAAGCCCTAGAAGATCAAAAACTAGATAATATACGAGAGGCACTGTACGACTCGTAAGACCACCTTACGAGTGCACGACACAAGTCGTACCTTGTGCTGACATACTTTTCCTATTCAGTTTTAATTAGGAATTCTGGCTTGTTTTGAGATACTATAAATACCCTAGGGTTAATATTTTATTAGTTTATGTTATTTAATATTATTTTTCGTTCTTTGATACTCTATTACATACTTCTACATTATTCTTGTGATTTTTGGGTTATTATTCAATTGAAGACTTCAAATTTATTCTTCTTATTCTTTTACAATCAATTACATGAATTATTTATTAATTATCATGGATTATTTCATGAACATGAGCAGCTAATTTTCCTGACTAGGGTTGTGAGAACCCTGACGGATTAGCTATGTAAGAGAAGTTGGAGATTTATCTATTCTGACGTTTATGCATATATCTTAATCTTGTTCATATCATAGAATTATGTTCATACCAACCTCATAACTGGAACACCATTAGATCATTATCAACTTATTGAACCATATGAGCTCTCGAAACTAACATAATTCTATATGCACATGTTAATAGACTTATTTATGCCCAACTAGTCATGAGCTAGAAGGTAAGTGTGGCACCTGATCCTCGATAAACAAGTAATATCAATATTATAGATGTACCAGGGTAGTATCTGATCTTCCATAATCATATTATGTACATTTTATCAAATTCAAACTCTCTCTCAAGATAAAACATTACATACTAAATTTACAAGTACACTAATAATGATAAGGAAGGGAAAATATGAAATTACCTAAATCAACAAAAAGATATGCATGTTCATTTTGGTCTCCTAAATGTCCTCCTCAACAAAAAAATTCTTTCAGTGGACCTTCATAGACACAATCTCCCTAGTCCTTAACTTACAAATATCTCTATCAAGAATAGAAATATGCTCGTCTTCATAATAGACATTTTCATCTAACAAAATTGAATCCCAATGAATTATGTAGTTACCATCACTATTAAACTTCTGTAGCATAGATACATGAAACACGAGATGAACTTCCGACAAACTTGAAGACAATGCCAACCTATAGGTCACTAACCCCACACTCTAAAGTGTCTCAAATGGTCCAATATATCTTTGAATAAGCTTACCTTGCTTCCAAAAATGCAGAACACCCTTCATTGGTGAAACCCTGAGTAACACTTGTTCACCTTCTATGAAGTGCATATAGCTTACTTTTTGATCTGCATACTTCTTTTTCCTACTTTGAACCTCCATAATTTTCTCCTCGAAGAATCTAACCTTCTCTAATGAGTCTCTAAACATATTATTTTCCCATGGCTTTGCCTCAAACGTATCAAACCACCAAATGGGAGATCTACACCTTCTCCTATATAAAGCCATAAATAATTCCATATCAATACTCGAATGGTAACTATTATTATATGCAAACTCAGCCAAATGTAGGAACTAATAGTGATGACCGCTAAAATCAAACACGCGAGAATGGAGAATGTCTATCAACACTTGGGTCATTTGCTCAGATTGTCCATCGATCTCAGGGCAAGAAGTTGTACTAAGGTCCAACCTAGTACCCAACTCCTCATGCAACTTCTCCCATAAGTTAGAACTAAATTAAGTAATCCTATTTGAGATAAGAAATTGAGACCCCATGCACCCGAACAATCTCCTTAATAAAATCTTAGCTTACTTTGTTTTATAGTAAGTCAATTGGACTAGAATGAAATGTGTAGAATTAGTCAGCTTATCCACAACAATCTACAAAGTATTAGGAAGCCAACAACAAAATCCATACATATCCTCTCCCATTTCCATTTAGGTGCCATCCTCTAAAGAGTAACACGAGGCTTCTGATGCTCATACTTTATCTGCTGACAACTATGGTATTTAGAAACAAAATTAACTAGTATTGCTACATCCCACCCCACCAAAAATGTTTCCTCAAATCATGATACAACTTGATCCCACCAGGATTGTTAGAGTACTTCAATAATGATCCTCATCTAGAATAGTAGAAATCAAATCATCAACATGAGGCACAAAAAATAGACCCTTCATATGCAACACACATTCACCATCAACAATGGCCTTCTTGGCCTCACCCTGTAAAACCATATCACAAATTTTGTTCAACTTAGCATCCTCAGATTGTTTAGCATTTATTTGATCAAGAAATGTATACATTATTTCTACACTGGCTAGCAATCCTCCTCTATTAGACACCTTATATCATATGAACTTGTTAGTTAGATACTAAATATCTCTGGCGAACAGACGCTTGGTAGCATTCATATAATCCAAGCTACACATATATGCTAACTTTTTGCTCATTTCATCAGCTACTATATAAGCCTCTCCCATATGTTATAGAATAGTATTATCAGAATCATTAAGCAACACGATCCATCGATGTTATCTCAAATTCAAATCTCTTTGAGTGAACATATTGCAACTACGTCGATTAGTAAAACACTTCACAATGAACCTCATATAAGTAATGTCTTTATATCTTCATAGCAAAAAGACAACAGCCAACTTCAATTCATGAATTAGATAATTTCTCTCAGTAGGATTAAATTACCTCAAATCATAAGCAATCAAATTTCTTTCCTCTATCAAAATAGCACCTAAACAAAAATAAAATTAATCACAATAAATAATAAATCCTTACCCTTTATAGGTAAGGTAATAGGAGAGGTAGTCTACAAGATCTTAAGCTTTGAAAGCTCTTCTCACACTTATCAGACCAAACAAAATGCACATTCTTCTTAGTCGACTGTGTGATATAATTAGCACTAGAAGCAAACCTTTTGACAAACCAGCTGTAACATCCTACAAAGTTATAAACCTCTATCACCGAAGTAGGCCTAGCCTAATTTTTAACTGCTTCAATAATCTAGGGATCTACATTACCCCTTCTTTTGAAACCACATATCCCAAAGAGGAAATAGACGCCAACCAAAATTCATACTAAAACATTACATAAAGATTCTTCTCTTTTAACAAACCCAAAACAATTCTTATGTGATCCACATCTTTCTCCTTACTCTTAGAATAAACTAGAATATAATCAACAAAGACAATCATTAAGGAATCCAAGTAAGTCATAAATAGCCTATTTATCGAACTTATGAAAGAATCTGGAGCATTAGCCATCCCAAAAGACATCACAAGAATATGTAGTGCCCATACCTTGTTCAGATTGCAGTGTTAGGAATATTGTCAGTCCGAATATTAAGTTGATGATTTCCAAACCTAAAATTAACCTTGGAAAAGATAGATGCACCCTACAACTGGTCAAATAAATCATCTATATGGGGTAAAGTATACTTGTTATGTACTATTACCTAGTTTAACTACTTGAAGACTACACATATAAGGCTACCATCTTTCTTTTGGAGAAATAATAAAGAAGCCCCTAGGAAGAAATACTCGAGCGGATATATCCCTTGCCCAACAAATGTTCTAACTAATTCTTTAGCTCTTTTAACTCAGTCAACACCATCTTATAGAGTAGGATAGAAATAAGGCAAGTACCTTCTCTCGATCAGTATTATAAAAAATGTCATGTACTAATGGCATGCGTGATAAATCTGTAAGAAACACCTCTTGGGGATCACACACAACAATAACTGACTTAATAGATGGGACCGCTTAATAGTATCCCAGATATGTGCTATAAAGGTCAAACAACCCCTCTCAATTAACCTTTTAACATGAATAAAGAAAATAAGTCTATCCAACCTATCCATAGCCACAGTTATTATCTTAGCATGACAGTCTGATATAGCATAATACGGACACAACTAACTTATCCCTAAATTATGTCAAAATCTACTATGTCTAGAATCACAAATCTACCATGTTTGTTATCCTATAAACATAAAAAAACAAAAGTGGTAAACCTTAGCGACAATAATAGAATCACCAACAACTATAAATATATGAATAAAAAAGTCAAGTAGATCATACACCATGTCTAACCCTATAGTAAAATCAATGAATACATATTGGAAATTAGAACTAGGATGAAATAATACAGTGCTATCGAATCACAGGCAAGAATAGTACCTATAATAATAGAATCTTATGCCTCTACACCAAGCCAACCTAAAAAGGCAAAGAAATGGGCCCTATGACCAGTCTAAGCATCATCCTTATTGAGCTAAACCACCTTGATGGGGCTTATAAGCACCCCTACCTTTCTAGTGATCACCACAATAAGCACCGCATCGCGGTGAAGGATAAATTTGCAATTGTCCAATTTCCAATGGAGCACTGCGATTAGCCCATATTTCAGAGAAGTTCCAGTTCTCGTTCGTCCCTTTTCAGTAGCTCAACACAATTTTCCTGCATTGCATCAAAATTCCCAATGGGCATACACTGCGTCGTAGTGGAGTGAAAAATGGCACTAGTCCTTTTCCAGTGACGCAACACGATTGCACCACATCACGTCAGAGGCTAAATTGGTGATTGTTTTTTAGTAAGCTATCGTACTAGCAGCGCGTCATGGTGAGATGCAAAATTAGGACTTCCAATTCCTAGTTAAAGTTTTAATAGGCAATTTAGTCATTTCCCCCAAGCCCCAAATCATGAAAAATAGAGAATTAATCCTCTTCTAAGCATTATAGGCTCTTATTTCATCAACTTTCTCTTAAAGAAATCCTAGAACATCAAATCTTAATCTCTATGAAATCTAAATTCCATCATTCTTTTTCCAAGGTAACTCAAAATTCAAGATTTTCAATTCAAGAATATTCAATAATCAATCTGCACAAATAGGAACCTAAAGTTTAAGCTTCTTTATCTAGTCACCAATTAAGGTATGTGAGGTTTTCAACAAGGATAATTCGTTTTCAAAAAGGATAATTCTTTCATCCTTGTTTCCAAAACTAGTTTTAATGACAAATTTACATGATTTTGTATGATTACCCATGAATTTTAATTTAAGGTTCATACTCAACTATTGCTATTTGAATATTATAAGATTTTAAGTGATTTAGATGATGAATTGCACAACTATTTTCGTATATCTCGTGCGTATGATATAAATTTCCAAATCTAGAATTGAATTTCAAATCTTTCACTATTAATCATGAACTTTATTATGATTTGACATAAATTTGATGCATGGGTTATTAAACCCTAGTTTGTATGTTGATATTTCAAGAATGTAGGGTTATAAATAAGGATACTTCCTTCTTTATTGTGCCCAAAACTAGTTTTAAAAATTAAGTTTACATGAATTTGAATTTAGGATTCATACCCAATTATTGTTACTTGAAGTTTATGAAGTTACTGATAACGCTCAATCTACAGCTCTCGTGGGAGTGTAAAGCGGTCGTTAGCAAATATAGAACCCAACCTGGGTTGGGTATCGATCCCACAGAGAATAGCTTGGCCAACAAGCAAGAGAAATTACTAGACTTTTAGTGCAAGTCTCGTAGGAAAGGGGGGATTGTAGTATGTAACCAAAACAAGAATGTAAGAACTGAAAATAGCAAAATAAAGAGAGATTGTCACGTGTGTTGTAAACAATGAGAATTGAGGCGTTGGGGTTATGTCCACCTTCTGAGGTATACGTCTCTATTGGCTATGAGTGTGTAGAGTCTTGACATGTACTTGCTTATAGAGAATTGTAGTCGATGGTAAATCCAAGCGTCTCTCGACCTAAACAAGGACTATTTCACTTTAACTCTCTCGAGCTTAAAGCGTGACTAACGGTACGAATTCTCCAAGAAGTTAGTCCAGGTACGGCACTAGCTTTTTAATAGGAAAGGGTGTCCTACTACCTTGACATTATCTCTTTTCCAGACAAATAACTTTTCTCTCGAACAAGTCAGATGTTAGACTGGCGTTGGTCTATGCGTCTTCTTTTCTAGACAAATAACCTTTCTCTCGAACAGGTTAGATGTTAGAATGGCGTGTTCTTGTGTTTGAACCGCAAAGAATGTAGATTTAAGATGAAGAGAATAATGATATAAGCAATATACTTGTCTTGAACTCACAAACTCATAGCTATAGATAGTAACTCATTCGGCTTCCATAACCCCAACTAAGAGATTTAGTTACCCATGAATGCGAAGGATATCACGTTTTGCATGGTGGATGGCGTGAATAGTAGGTGTTTGGCGTGTGGTTTTAGTGATTCCGTAGCAAGTAACGATTCTCTTGTTGTGGAATTTAAGAGTAGAAGAATGAAGAATTGAGAATGGGTTGTAGGAAGATGTCTTAATTGTAAGGAGATGAATGAATTGTCAGAATGTCTCCCCCCTTTAATATCTCTAACATGATAGGGTATTTATAATACTCCTATCCTACTCCTACTAAACTAATAAAATAAATAACCAAATCCTAATATACTAATGAAATCCTTGACCCAATTGTACTAGGGTAAGGTTACAAAATTATAATCCAAATAGAATGATGAAACACATAACCTAATTGCACTAGGTTAATGTATTATGGCAAAAATCCAGCTTTGTGTCTGTAAGTCCCAAAGTCTTCAGAAATGCTGTTTTAGCCCGGGACAGATTTTCCATGCAGCAGATTTAGTCCTTTATGCGTCCAGCTCCTTTCCATCTCGTTTGTGAGCTTTCTTTTGCGTCAAGTAAGCCATAAATTGCTGTATTTTGCATCATTTATACCTGAAACTTTCCTAATCACATTTGTTAGCTCATTTACAGGAAAAAGGACTAAAAGTGTACGAAATAGATAATTAGTTCTCGAAACTAGGCTAAAATATGGGCAAAATATATTGATATAGGCGCGTAATTTCGCCTATCATCAGTTACAAGTGATTTAAGTGTTGAATTGCATATCTACATTCACATTTTTATGCATGAGACTTGATTTCACATATTGAGAATTAAATTTCATTTTCTTGACTAGAATTGTTAAAGTATTTCAAGATTACTATTTTTGAGCATGAAGTTTGTTATGATTTGACATGATTTTCAAACATGAGTTATAAGCCATAAGTTTAAGTCTTGATATTTCAAGAAAGATGATGTTTAAGTATTCTTTGATAAGCATGTGTTCAGACTTTAAGCAAAGGTTTGATCTTATGATCCTCAGCTAAGATATAAATTCCACACATATTAGTTTGATTACAGTTTAAAATAGATAAATGCATACCTGGTTTTCATTACAAACTCTTATACTATTTAAAGTGGATTTTCTATAGAATAAGCTTAACAGAAAGGGAGTAGTATTTAGCACTGAGTTAGGTATGTGTCTTAGTTCACATGCCTCATAACTACGAGCTAATGTAGGTACAGAATCAGATTATTCCCATTTATATGGATGCAGATATAGGTTGTGATCACTTAGCTCAAGTTATACTCCTTGGTAAGAGTATGACAGCTCTTTCCAACATGAGTTTTTCCCCTTAGGGGAACTAGACATTGGACACTATGATAGCTCATATAATGTATGCCACTTAGAAGAAACCCCACTAAAGTCCTAAGATAGAACAATAGTATATCTTTTAGAAACTAATTGTAAATGCTCATGAATTTACTCAGATATTGTTTACATAAGACATCAGTTATCAGTTTTAAATTTTTAGTTTTTATATAATATAGGTGAGTTCTTTTTAACTTAGCTTGTATGATCTAAACTAGAATAAGATTATATATTATTAGAAATAAGTGTGGTGGCTCACATGAATTACTTTTATGCTTTACTATTCATGATTTATGATTTGTTAGTCTTGATTATTCAATCCAAGTTAAGTTACTCACACTTAGCATGCAGTTTTTGAAAGTTTGTTTGAATTTAGCATTATTGTTTTACTTATGAATTCTCCCCTATATGCGTAGTACATTCCAAAAGTACTGATCCATATATACATCTATGTGCTACGTTGTTTAATAATATAGGTTCAGGTGCTCAGTTCTAGTAGCGTGATGAACTGTGAGCATTTTTATCTATATCCCAATAGTTAATGAGTCCTTATTGTTTGAGGACCCAGTAATTTAGATTTATAGCTTTATGTAGTATTTGATCAGTTTCTTTCTGTTCAGTTTAAGTCAGTTGAAGGTCTGTCCTAGTGGCTCTCAAGTTAATAGTAGTAGCTTGTCCAACTATCAGTGAAATTTTAGATTTCAAGTGTTGATTTTCTATACTTTTAAGTTAAATAGTTTCAGACATTATGTTCAGTTAAATTTAGATCAGTTTAAATAGTACTTAGTATTTTAGTGTTATCGCATGCTTAGATTATCCTTATTATAAGTTTCTAAACTTGCAGAGGGTTTAAAAGGTTTGCTTGGGGCTACTCATAGTCTCGAGCATCATGTGATATCTCAGGAAATATTTTCGAGGCATTAAAAACTTTGTATTAGATCCCAAGGTATAAAGAATCCTAAGGAGTTAGACAAGACGCGTTACATAGAGTCTTGATCATGGGTTTGAAGCACGCCATATTTATGAGCAAGAGTCTACAGAACAATTTAGGAAATCATTCTTTTATTTCATGAATCTATCATGCTTATAGTTTTGTCTATCTGCTTTAACTCGTTCTCTTCTCTGACAGAATATGCCTATTCATTGAGCTAATGTATCCAAAAATAATAAGCAACCACCCTAGTCTGTTGATCCTCTGAATGAAAACATGTGCCATATTGAATTTTAGGCTGCCTTTCAAGCATTGGCCTAAGATGTGACTGCCAATGTTTAGCGCAACCATCGCGTTATAGTCCTACTTAATAGAATGGCGATTTACCTATAGCTAGAATTTATTACTTCATGAGAATGAATCCGCCTGAGTTTTTTAGGACAAAAGTAGGTAAGGACCCATAGCTTTACCTTGATGAGGTGAGGAAGATCACCCAAGTAATTCATGTTACTGAGAAGGAGAATGTAGAATTGTCATCCTATAGGTTGAAGGATGTTGTGTATGACTAGGTGGTTATGTGGAAGAATGGTAGAGGTGAGAATGCAGCTCCCATGAGTTGTCAGGCATTTCAAAATGTATTCCTAGACAAGTTCTTTCTGCATGAGTTGAGAAAAGCTAAGATTGAAGAGTTATGAACCTAAGGTAGGGCTCAATAATGGTTAAGGAGTACTATCTTAACTTCAATCAGTTGTCCAAGTATGCTCCCAACTTGATAGCTGACCTTAGATCTAGTATAAGTAAGTTTGTTACCAAAATATCTTGTTTGTAGTCAAAAAGTGTAGGTGTGCCATGCTTATTGGGGATATGGATCTTGCTAAAATTATGAATCATGCTTAAGAAATTAAGGCAGATAAGTTGAAGAAAAAAGAGGAAGGAAATAAGAAAGCTAGAACTGGACATTCTGAGTATAGCCAAGCAAGGTTTGGAAGGGGAATCATTAACAGTTTCAGGGTCACTCATCTATACCAGCACCATCTTCAGCCATTTCCCCCCACCAAGAACCAAGCAGGAGTAGTGGGGTAGAACTTCTATGTCCATGTCTTAAAATAGTGTAGGTGGAAAGCCCAGTTATCCTACATGTTCTAAGTGTGATAAGAATCCTCCTAGTGAGTGTTTCTTGGGAAGAAAGGTTGTTATGGATGTGGTAAGTTGGATCATGGAATAAAAGAGTGCTCGTATGCTAAGAATAAAAGTAGAATATTCAACCCCAAACTGAGGCCACTAGCACACCAGCTCCACAAAGTTGTGCAACTCTCCCTCAGGGCGCATCATCCAGTATAGGTGGTGGACAGCACTGAATTAATTTTATGATCTACCATCCCATAAGGAGTAGGAGAGTTCACCAGATGTTATTACTGGTACGCTTCGTGTCTTTTATCTTGATGCTAATATACTATTAGACCTAGGGCTAAATCTCTTTTATGTAACTCTATTGGTTATGATAAATTTTAGGGTAGGTCCTGAAAAGGTCTCTAAGCCCTTCCTAGTTTCCACCTTAGTGGATGAGTCAGTTGTGGTCAAATGAATCTATAGAAAGTATTCTATCACTAGCCTTTACAAGATTATAAAGCAGACTTAATAGAATTAGACATAGTGAATTTTGATTATTCTGGGCATGGATTGGCTCTATTCCTGTTATGCATCTATAGATTTTCTCGCCTGAGTAGTGAGGTTTCAGTTTCCTAATGAGCCAGTCTTTGAGTGGGAAGGTAATTTAGTATCTCCCAAGAGTCATTTCATAGCCTATCTTAAAACCAGAAAGTTGATATCAAAAGGGTGCATTTACCATTTAGTTTGAGTCAAGGACACTAAGTCTGAGACTCCAATAGTTCAATTAGTCTGTGTAGTCAATGAGTTTCCTAAATTTTTTCCTGAAGATCTATCATGGGTACCTCCCGATAGAGAAATAGAATTCGGTATTGATCTCCTTCCTGATACTCAGCCTATATCTACTCCTTTATATCATATGGCTTCAACCGAGCTTAAGGAGTTAAAAGAGTTGCTTAAAGACCTCCTAGATATAGGTTTCATAAGGCCTAGTGTCTCTCTATGGGGTGTTCCCATCCTGTTTATGCATAAGAAAGATATCTCTCTCCTAATATGTATTTAGTACCATCAGTTGAATAAAGTCACAATCAAAAATAAATATCCTCTTCCTAGGATCGATGACTTATTTGACCAACTCCAAAGTGCAAGTTAATTATCTAATATAGACCTTAGATCCAGCTATCACCAGCTTAGAGTAAGAGAATGTGATGTTCAAAAAATAACTTTCAAAACCTGTTATTGTCACTTTTAGTTTCTCGTCATGTCTTCGGGCTGACAAATGCTCCAGCAGCCTTCATGGACTTGATGAACAGAGTACTCAAATAGTATTTGGACATATTTTTTCATAGTCTATCGATGATATCCTTATCTATTCCTGTAGTGAGGATGACCATACAGACTATCTTAAAATCATATAGCAAACTTTTAACGATCACTAGTTTTTTGCCAAATTTAGTAAGTGTGAATTTTGGTTAAGATCAGTAGCTTTCCTCGGCTATATTATTTTCGGTGATGGCATTAGAGTTGATCCTAAAAAGATTAAAGTAGTGAGGAACTGGCCTAGACCTATCTCTCCATTAGACATCAGGAGTTTCTTGGGTTTAGCTTGCTATTATCAATGTTTTCTTGAGGGGTTTTCATCTATTCCATCCCCTATGTCTATATTGACTCAAAAGAAAGTTAAGTTTCAGTGGTCAGATTCCTATGAGAAGAGTTTTTAGAAGTTGAAGGATCGACTCACTTCAGCCCCAGTTTTAGCGCTACCTGATGGTATAGATGGATTTGTTTTTGATTGTGATGCTTCTAGAGTTGGACAGGGTTATGTTTTGATGTAGAATTATAAGGTCACAGCCTATGCCTCTAGATATCTTAATCCACACAAAGAGAACTATCCTACCCATGACCTTGAGTTAGCTGATGTTGTGTTTTCCTTGAAAATCTGGAGGCACTATCTATAATAGGTGCATGTTGGTGTGTTCACAGACCACAAGATCTTCCAGTATGTGTTATCACAGATAGAGTTAAATCTCGATCAGATAAGGTGGTTAGAATTGCTGAAAGATTACGACATAAGTGTTTTGTATCTTCTGGGCAAGGCCAACATTGTGGCAGACACCCTTAGTAGACTATCGATGGGCAGTGTTTCTCATGTGGGAAGTGATAAGAAAGAATTACTTTGGGAAGTTCATCAGTTGGATATATTAGGTTTCCAATTGGTTGACTCAGCTAAGGGGAATGTTTGGGTTTAGAGTAGTTCAGAATATTCTTTAGTTTCTAAAGTAAAAGAGAAGCAAGATAAGTACTCCATTTTGGTTAAGCTGAAGGAGTCAATTATAGATCAGAAGGTAAAGGTTTTCTTCCAAGGGGAGATGATGTGTTGAGATACCAGAGTATATTATGTGTGTCGTGCATTTATGGTTTAAGGTAGTGGATTATGGCAGAAGTGCATGGTGCGCATTAATCCATTCACCCAAGCTCTGCTAAGATGTACCGTAATTTTTGGGAAGTCTATTGGTGGAGTGTTATGAAGAAATATATTACAAAATTTATGGCCAAGTGAGATAACTATCAAAAGGTTAAGGTGGAGCACTAAAGACCTGGTGGCACCTTATAGGAGTTTAGTATTCCCACTTAGAAGTGGGAAGAGGTGAACATGGGTTTTGTGACAGAGTTACCCCATTTACACCGTCAACATGATTCAGTTTTGATTATTGTAGAAAGATCGACCAAATTAGCCCATTTCTTGCCAGTTCACATGTCCTACTCAGCCAAATATTATGCTAAGTAGTATATTAGAGAGTTATTTAGGTTTCACAGAATTCCTATGTCCATCATTTCAGATAGGGGTACTCAATTTACCTCACACTTTTGGAAAGTCTTTCAAAAGGGTTTTGGTACCTAAGTTCATCTCAGTTTAGCTTTTCACTCTCAAAGAGATAGTCAGGCAGAGAGGACCATTCAAACCCTAGAGGATATACTGAGGGAGTGTGTCATTGATTTCAAGGGTTGACCTTGATTTCAAGGGTCATTGGGATGATCACTTGTCATTGATTGAGTTTACCTACAATAACAGTTACCACTCTAGTATTCATATGGCCCTGTTTGAGGCTCTTTATGGGAGGAGATGTAGGTCACCCATCGATTGGTTTGAAATAGGTTACGCCACTTTGATAGTTCCAGATATAATATTTAAGGACATGGAGAAAGTCCAGTTGATTCGATAGAGGTATAAAGTAGATTAGAGTCGTCAGAAATCTTATGCAGATATGAGAAGAAGAGATCTTGAATTTGAAGTTGATGACTTAGTCTATTTGAAGGTCTCACCTATGAAGGGGGTGAAGAGATTTGGAAAAAAGTGAAATTTAGTTCCTGATATGTTATCCCTTACAGGATATTGTGACATGTTGGAAAGGTAGCGTACGAGCTTGAATTACATGCTGAGTTGTCATCTGTCCACCCAGTGTTTCATGTTTCTATATTAAAGAAGTGTATTGGTGATCCAGCTGTGGTAGTACCTTTAGAAAAATAGAGATATTTAGGATAGCCTTTCATACAAAGAAATACCCGTGAAAATTCTTGACCACCAGATTCATAGATTAAGGAACAATGAAGTTCCCTTAGTCAAAGTTTTTTGGCAGAAATAGTCCATTAAGAGTGCCAGTAGGGAAGCGGAAGTAGATATGCGAACCAAATACCCTCATCTGTTTACCACAAGTACAAACTTAGTTTAAGGTAACAAGTTTCCTCAGATTATCTCTTTTCCATTCTCAGTTCCATCTTTATATAGTCACTCTCATGACAGTTTATGCATTCACAAATCAGTTTAGTCATGCAAAAAAGTTTTTAGTCATGCGAGTTTAATGAATAATCTCAGTCCCTCAGTATTCTCAGTTTAGCCAATCTCATTTGAGGAAGAATATTCCCAGGGGGGAGATATTGTAATACCCCTCACATTTTCAGTTCATCTCAGCCCTTAATACTCACTTAAGACATTTAGAACCTGAAAATAAAACTAAGTGTTGGGGACTTAGTATCATTTTTGACCTCTTAACTTCATAGATTTTTAAGTTGACCTTCTGGGCTCTAGGATGATTGTTTTTGGGTTGATTCATGTTTACAGGTGTAAGGAGAATGTCTCGGGGAAGTTTTGGAATTTTTGGATGAGGTTTGAGCAGTGTTTGGATTGCAATTCCACTAGCTCAGTGTGATTAGCCCACAATACGCCAGTTATAGCAGTGAGATGGTCACCGCATCGTGCCAAGCCCATAAACGGCATTTCAATTTAATCTTTAAACCCATAAGAGCATTTTGGTCATTTTCCCCCATCCCAAGTTGTAAAAACAAAAGATCGGATATTATTCTAAGAAAATTACACTCATCATTAATCAAATTTCCCTCTAATAAACCCTAAATTAACTCTAAGAAATCCAAAGATTCACCCTCTTCAAGATAATCAAGATTTCAAGTATTCGGGTTCAAGAACTTTAATAAGAAGCCTTCAAGAACATCAATAGGAATCCAAAGTCAAGTTTCTTCATCAAACTAACCTAATAAGGTATATGGGGAAAGGGATACTTCTTTCATCCTTGTGCCCAAAACTATTTTTAAAAGTTGAATATACATGAATTTCAATTTAGGGTTCGTACTCAGTTATACTTACTATAAGTTTATGAAGTTACAAGTGTTGCAAGTGTTGAATTGCCTATTTACTTCCATATGTTTATGTGTGAGACTTTAATTCACATATTGAGAATTAAATTTCATTATCTTAACTAGAATTGTTAAAGTATTTCATGATATTATTGTTGTGCATGAAGTTTATTGTTATTTGACATGATTTTCAAGCATGTGTTATAAGCCCTAAGTTTAAGTCTTGATATTTCAAGAAAGATGATGTTTGAGCATTCTTTAATAAGCATGTGTTCAGAATTTAAGCAAAGATTTGATCTTTGGATCCTCAGCTGAGATATAAAGTCCACATAGATTAGTTTGATTTTAGTTTAAAATAGATAAATGCATACGTGGTTTTCGTTACAAACCCTTATGCTATTTTAAAGTGGATTTCTTACAGAATAAGCTTAACAGAAAGGAAATAGCATTTAGCACCGAGTTGGGTATGTGTCCTAGTTCACATGCCTACGAACTACGAGCCAACATAGGTACAGATTCAGATTATTCCCATTTATATGGATGCTAATACAGGTTGTGATCACTTAACTCAGGTTATACTCCTTGGAAAGAGTATGATAGCTCTTCCCAACGTGAGCTTTTCCCCTTAGGAGAACTAGAGTTGGAAACTATGATATCTCACATAGTGTTTGTCGGTCAAAAAAATCCATAAAGTCCAAAGATATAATAACAGAACATCTTTTATAAACTAAGTTTAACGGCTCACAAATTTACTCAGATATTGTTTACATAAGACATCAGTTATCAGATTTTAGTTTATAGTTTCCTTATGATAAAGGTGAGTCCTTTTTCACTTAGCTTGCATCATTTGAAACTAGAATAAGTGTAAAGCTTATTAGAAATTAGTGTCGTGGCTCACAAGAATTACTTTTATGCTTTACTACTCATGATTTATGATTTGTCAGTCGCGATTGTTCAAGCCAAAGTGAGTCACTCACACTTAGCATGTAGTTTTTGAAAGTTTTTTTGAATATTGCATTATTGATTTACTTATGCATTCACCCCCATATGCTCAATACATTCCAAAAGTACTGATTCACATATACATTTATATGTTACATTATTTAATAATGTAGGTTTAGTTTCTCAATTCCAGCAACGTGATTGACTGCGAGCATCTCTGTCTATATCCCAACAACTGGTGTGTCCTTATAGTTTGAGGACCCAGTTATGCAAATTTTTAGCTTATTGCAGTATTTAATCATTTACTTTTAGTTTAGTTCGAGTCAGCTGGGGGTTTGTCCCAATGGCTCTCTAGTTAATAGTAGTAGAGGCTTGTCCAACTATCTGTTACATTTCATATTTCAAGTGTTTATTATCTAGACTTTTAAGTTAAATACTTTTATACATTATCTTTAGTTAATTTCAGTTTAGTTCAGATAGTACTCTGTAATTCAATGTTATCGCATGCTTAGATTGTCCTTGATTTGAGTTTTAGAACTTGTACAATGCTTACAAGGTTAGCTTAGGGCTACTCGTAGTCCCGAGCACTGTGTGACATCTCAGGACACATTTTTGGGGCATTACATTAACTGGGATTCGAGTAAGGGTTATTAAAGCAACACCCTGAAACTCAAGTTAAAGGGTGAAATCTTCCTACTCATCCAAAAGAATGTAGGAGGTACATAACTTATCCGTTCTTCATGCAAGGTATTGGGTTGGTTCAACAAAATACGATAACCTACAAAGTTGAGATGCTAGGGAGAACACAATTCTAGTGTTCACTTACAATTGATCTTCAACAAAGTTCAATATTGTTTTGTGTTTTAGATGACTACAAACAAATTCCCCTATTTACTTTCCCACTTTGTCCATAGACAGTAACCACTGAGATTTGTCAAAGCTCATGTTCCCTTTGGATTCGACCCTAACCTTAGTTCGGCTACTATATCTTGAAAATGATTGTACCATCATCTTAAAAGAGGTGTTACTTGGACGTCATCAAGAAATTAGCGTTGTTTTCGGATAACATGGTGTTAATTTATGGATTAAGATTATTGCAATTTTGGGGTTTTTTAGTTTTCTTTTAGTTATTAGTTGAGCATATGCCGGTGTATGCCTAGCACACAGAGTAGAGGAAATCCTTTTCTCCTAGTGAATTTTAATTCAAAGAGGATCCTATAAATACCTGGTAGGATGTATGAGCCAAAAAGAAGTAATAATCCTAAGGGGTTTAAGATACTGTACCTCCCACTGAAGGGGTACAACATATTATTGATCATCAAAATGGTGAGCTTTTGGCTCAAACTAAAGCTAAAAGGAGAGAAGCAGAAGAAACCTAAATGATTGCTAGGGATACAGATCTAGCTGAACAAAGACAAGCAACAGACCATCGATCAGCACTTAATGGGAATCAAAATAGAGCTAAAGGTGCCTATGTTCAAGTTATCCTAGTATATCAGTATGTGTAGCCATATATCGGTGATGAAGAAGATATGGGATATGTTGAGCCGATAGAGACTGGAGTCATAATACCTCCTATTTTCCCCTAGGCATCAAATTTGACATTACGAGTGCCATGATCCAACTTCTAAATTTATAGGGTGTGTTTGCAGGATTTCCTACCGATGATGCAGACTTGCACCTTGAAAATTTCATTAAAATCTGTAACTCATACATCAATCCAGGGGTAAATTAGGAAGCACTTAGACTGAGGCTTTGGTCCTTCTCACTTACAGGAGAAACATCCTTATGGTTAGGGGATTCGCCAAAAGGCTCTATCATAACTTAGAACAAGTTGTGCAAGCAATTCTTAAACAGGTTCTTCCCATCATCAAGTATGTTGTAGCTAAAGGACGATATCTAGAATTTTAGTCAGTTGTAGTCAGAATCCATGTTCGAGGCTTGGTTTAGGTTAAATAAGAAGCTGAACTTGGTGCCCAATCATCAATATTTAGGGAAAAGCTTATCAGAGATATTCTATAGAGCCCTAAACATCAGTTCTAGAGCCATGTCAGAAAACATCTCTGGAGAAGCTTTTATGAGACTACATTAGGAGGCTGCCTCGGAGATGTTAGATTGGATTTACTCGCTAACCGAGGGTTGCAAACTTGAGAGACTGAGAGGGGATATAGTACTTATGGTATTGGTACTTTCTGTGACCAGATAATAGTTGATGATACAGTACCACAAGAAATTGCATTACTAAGGACTTATTTAGGGGTACTAGCAAAGCAGTTCACAGTAACAAGTTCTAAGAAAATTAATACAGTAGCAGCATAGCGGGCAGCTTCCAAAGCATATGAGTCTAAATTGGAAAAGGAAGATAATTATCTAGATTGTCAAATGACGTGTCTCCAAGCCCAAGGGCAAGGGAACCAAGGTCAGAACTATTATGATAGATATAGAGACCGTACAGAGAGTGGGATGGTGACTGGAGGATAAATAATGACTATAGAGAGAAAGAAGACAGATACATTCCACCTGGTAGATACGATGCATAATATCGAATAGAGAAGATGCTGACTAAATTGCTGAAGGGTCAGGAAAATCAAGAGACCGGCCTTAAGGAGATTAAGGCTGATATTTCAGAATTGACCCAGAAGGTCGAGTCACATGCCAATTCTATCAAGAAGTTGGAAGACCATTTTGGGAAGATATTAGAAACTTTGAACCAAAGTAAGCCAGGTACCCTTCCGAGTAAATAGTACAAGTTCTAAAAACTAATAGTCACATACTTTCTATTACCATGAGGAGTGGTATCACTACTATGGATCCCCCAATGCCTGCTACAAAAGTTTTTTATGATGAGACAACTGTTGCTCAGTCTAAAAAGGTAATAGGTGATAGAGGTATAGTTACTAAAGATAAAGGTAAGAGCTTGGTCACTGAGCCAGAAGTGAGATAGATTCCAAGACCACTGTAACACCCCGAAATCGGGTCCCGAGACGTCACACGGTGCTTATGGTCACAAGTGACCCCAAGCTAACCCTTCTACTAGAATAACTCATAAGCAACTGAATAAAAATACAAATCCATAAAAATTAGCAGAAATTAACTCTTTTTTAAATCTGATCGATACAAAAAATGGAATTTTACAGGATTACATTTTTCTTTGACAACCAAAACTGAAATGAAATACATCAACTTCTACTGACTATCTATGAAGCCTCTACTAGTACTGACCGTAGGTAGTCGAGTCATGAATCCCGACTACCCTAACTCAGTACGACTGAATAAAGAAAAAACAACACTATAAACTCTGCATAACTAACCCAATCCCTTAAATCAAAAGGACTCATCACCTACTGACTGGATACCATGAACTGACTGGATCTGAAGGTGGAACTATACCTTGTACCTATATTCTGAGAAAATGTAGCCCACATACGAATATGTGGGTCAGTACCATGGAAACGTACCGAGCATATAGGGGTGCAATGTATATATATAATAATATCTTAATATCATCACAATTTATAAAATTATGCATACTGATATAAATAACTCACTTAGCTCGAATTAAAATCATCATAATCGTAAGAGAGTAAACTATATCTGGTGAGACATGTGAGTCATCATAATAAATCTCAATTCACTTCCATATCGATTCCAAATCGTCAAAGCAATTAAATCTCATAAGAATTCTCTTTGGAATATATGTTCATTAAATCTTTTGAAAACAATGACTTTCTCAAACTCTGTCTTTCAAACAAATATGTTTTCATCTCAGATAGAAGAATAAGACTTTTCATATTAGATAGGAGAATACACGCACACACATTGGGAGTCTCTCATAACTGACATAAACCATGTGAGCTACATGGAGTCCAACGCCCAACCCACGTTGGGGAGAGCTATCCTATCCTTTCCACCGAAGTAGGACCTTAATATTTTATTCAATAGTGATCATTATATATAAATCAACCTCAGGCTCACAACCTATGGGGGCACGTAGTTCTAGGGAAGTACCAATCATCCTATACCTCCTGCTCGATGCAAAAGACTACTCCTGGACTTAGCTCAGATCTTTTCAAAAGAAAATCCACTAATAAATATTTCAGCAATTCACAACGGAAGCCATTATGCTACCCCTTTCATAATAAATCAATAAAAGTGGATTTATTTTCTCATTCGAGTTCAAAAATAACTCCTTCAAGACCAAAAAGGTCAAATCAATCCAATCTCAAAGTGTATATAACACATTACTTCAACAAAATATAAATTCAAATTGGGTTCAACAACCCATATATCAATACTTGATCAAAACATTTCAATATTCACACTTTGTTTATCAGACATGTACGATTCATACGAAAATCTAGAAATTTATCTTTAATCATGAATATTCACATCAACGCTCATGAAATTCATCTTCAAAACTTCAAAAATATTATAACTTCTTCAACAAGAATATAGATTTTAAATTTTCATCTCAAATTCATAAGTAGAGCATGTAAAATGATATATCTTTATAAAATAATACAAATTTTAGGCACAAGAATGAAAGGGTGTTCTTGTTGAAAAATGTCAAATACCTTTATGGTAATGGATTCATTGAAAGATTGGACCCTCAATGTTTATTGTGCAGCCCTAGTTATTTTTCTCCTTTAGTGCTCTTGGATGATGAACTTAGATTGATAATAGGGTTATGATGTGTTTAGATTCTATTAAATTTGTAAGGTTAAGTTTAGGGGTGTGTAAGGAGTTCCAAAAGACTTAATTTCCCTCAAAATAACTCAAAACAGAGTGTTTTTACTACCTGAAATACCAAATGTGGCCACATTGCTTATCGCATACATTTACGTATGCACCGCATTGCTTATTACACACATTTAAGTATGCACCACATTGGTTATTGGACATATTTAAGTATGCGCCAGATTGCTTATCGTACACATTTAAGTATGCACTGCATTACTTATCACACACCTATTCCAGTATCCATGTGTGATTGGTTAGGTGACGCACTCTACTTCGCAAAGCCATAACTCCTTGCTCGGGTGTCGAATTTTGATGAAATTGGTAAATTTTGAAAGATAATTCAATTATCTATAATTTGATAGGCTTGGGATGAAAATTTCCATGTATATTAAGAGATATTCACGTTTGAAGTTGACCCTTGTATAATCAAATGTCAAACTTTAGATGAATCAATTGGTCTTAGCTCAACCTTATTCTATGTCATTACTATAAATATTTTCTAGACTAGGTTAATGATCATGCAACTTGTATTCATGTGATAATAACTTGGATTAGAGCTTAGACGTACAGGAACGACGGTTAGAATTTTAGCACAAAAATATGGGGTATTACAACCACCCCCATTTTTTTCGCAATGAATGATGCGGAAGAAAGAGAAAGGTAAGTTAAAATGATTCATTGAGATGCTGAGAGAATTAAGCCTAAACATACCACTTCTTAAGGTGTTATAGAAGATGCCTAGATATGCTAGGTTTATAAAATAGTTGATCACAAGGAAGAAAGAATCAATTTTTGAGGATGTTACGGGTGTACACAATTGCAGTGCAGTCATGACTAGGTCCTTGGGATAGAAAAAAAGTGACCCTAGATCTCTCACTATACCATGTACTATTGGGTCATCCAAATTTTTCTGAGCCTTGTGTGATTTAGGGGCCAGCATTAATTTAATGTCGTTGGCCATCTTAAGCAACTAGGCTTGAACCTTTCAAAACCAACTTTGATACGGCTACTTATAGCTAACTACACAGTGAAGAAACCTATGGGAATATGTTTGATGTGATTGTTAGGGTGGACAAATTCAGTTTTTGACTAACTTTGTCATCTTGGACTGTGAAGTTGACATTGAAATGACCATTGTTTTTGGAAGACCATTCATGAACACAGGTAGAGTTATGGTTGACATGGAGAAGGGTGAGTTGAAATTCCAAGTCAACAATGAGGAGGAAAAATTCAACATCTAAAAGTCTATGAAGCAGCCAACCGACATGAGGGTAGTGTAAATAATGATTGTATTGATGACCCTAGAGGATATTCCTATAGATATCTTGATTAATTCTGAGTAATCAAGATATCCGCATCCTGTCATGATGTTAAATCAAGATCTTCATGGGAGGCAACATGTGGGCTTGTTGGTTATGTCTGAGTTACCAACATGGCCACGTCTTGCCGCGATGTTAAATCAAGCATTGAGTGAGATGCAACCCATTATATTTTAGTGTTTACAGTTTTTTTGTTTTTGAATTTTTAGATTTTTAGATTTTGGACCTTACATGGAATACAGTAATCATTACTACATTCATCAATTTCCAGGTAAGGGGACTGTGTGATCAGCCCATCATAGTCTCAAGTTTCACACAGTTTGTTGAATAGAAAATAGAAAGGTTGAAATTTTGAGGATGAAAAATGGTAAGTTATGGACTTTGTCACCTAATTTTACTTTTGGAACCTAAAACGTAGGTTGCGGGACCATAAGTATTAGGAATATGTCAACACTCCAAGTTTACATTGCAAAAAAAAGGGCCAATACCTTTTTCCCAGAACCTGTGGGCTGTAGGTGCTACCTCAGCCAAGACACGATCGTGGGTACACCGTGCAGTACAAGCCGCGTATAGGTCAAAATTTGGGCCCATTTTTTAATTTGGGCCCGACAATATTTAAATATGACCTATTACAGCCCCCTCCAATATAAAAACATTCTAACCCTCATTCAAACTCATTCTAATCCTCAAAACTTCAAATTTCTCTTTGAATTCAAAATTCCCAATTTAAATATAAACCAACCCCACACTTAAGAAAAGGTGAAATCAATATGTTTTTGAGGTACCAACTTTTCCAAACTTGCTAGAAAAAAGTTTCAACCTTGGCTTTTCTTGAGTTTTTTCTTATTCTCTTTTGAATTTGCATATAAGAGGTAAACTTTCTTGGCTCCTAATTGTTATCTAATGTTTTATTTATGGTTGAAACAAGTTGATATGTGTATTTCATTGCTAAATGTATAGAAACTATCATTCTTGTACAAAGGAGCACTAAAGTAGCCTAAAATCATAATGTAGGGTTGTGGTTTGAGTTAAAATTCTAAGTTAGGCCCTAACCAAAGGTTGACCTTGAATGGATGAAAGTATACTTTGAGTTGACCATGTTTTTTTACTTTGAAATTCATGATTCTTGAGTAGTATGTATATATGGACCTGTTGTGATTTCAAATAGGTTGTAGGGGGTGAAAATTGCATAAAAATTCAAACTTTTCAAATTTTGAGTTTTTCTTAAACTTTCACTATCCCTCACTTTTGTTAAATGCTAATAACTGGTTTTTCAGGTACGTATGGCACCTAAAGTGGTAAATAAGAAATCAGTTGGTACTTCGATCAGATGGGTAGGGTCTTCTAAGCTGAGAGGTTTGATAGAGGAGTATTTGAGACAGCATCATGTTGATAATATAGTTTTAGTGACACGTATAGTCATGTAGGGACAAACTCGCCAGGCTACTCGATCAGCTGCAGCCCTACTAAGGATGAAGCTCATAAGGAAATCACCATCACATACTCCTCCACCTGATGAGGAGAAGGAGGAAAAAGAGGAGGAGACAGAGGAGGAGTCGACTCCACAGGCTGATGCTTAGGACCTCCAGTCTGAAGAGGGGTCCCAGGATTCTTCTGAGGAGGTTGAGAAGGAGCAGACATTAGTGGTTCCCCAGTTTGAAGAGAGTACCATCACTCATACACAATAGAAAAAGGTACCCCAGTCTAAGAAAGGTACAGAACAGGCATCCCATGTTGCATAGCAGGCAGCCGTACCGGCACATGCCCCATATACAGCTCTCGAGGAGGGATATCTAAGGTGGTGTATAGATGGGATATGATATATATAAGTTTGATAGCACTGTCTGGGAGCTAGGCAGGCCTACACAATATATCTATGAGGATCTCAGGATTGACTTATTGGGGTTGGAGTGGTACCCATAGCTGAGGGCAGCATATGACTGGTACCAGCTCGGGTGGATCACTAGGAAACTTGGTTCTTATATCTCGGTTATGGTTTAGGAGTTTTATGCATCTTATAGAGCCACTATAGTCCTTACTATGCACCATCATCCAGGATTTATCAAATTTGTACGACAGCTATAGCTTGATAACACACTAGTTAAAGGGGTCAGAGTTGACATCAAAAAAGAGACTATCCACAAATTCATATTTGGCCTAGATTTTATCACATACGTATCTACAATAGAGTGCAACCACAAATTAAGGATTGGACAAGATTGTCATCTTATACGAGATGCTGAATATAGAGCTGAGAAGGTTGAGATGGCTAGGTGGATAGCTAGTTACCTTTCACCATAGAGTGATATTTCCCCATGGATTGAGGGGCAAGCTGTGATCAAGAAGGGCATGCTGACACTAGAGGCCAAATTTTGGTAGTTTCTAATTTGATATCGCCTACTTCCCATTACCTCAAATAACATATTGACATGAGAGAGAGGTTCATTAGTTTCCTGCTTGATGGCTAGTTATAATATTTATTTTGCTGCCATCCTTAGGTATGAGCTACATGATAGAGCATTTGGTGAGCTGACTAACCTGTCATTTACTTATATGATTTAAAAGCTATTCAATAAGGCAGGTGTGCCCGAGTTATGAGTTATTGATAAGAGGGTGACTACCACTACTACCATATAGACGAGGACCATAAAGGGTTTGGCACGTCTAAGTACTTCCAGGAGACCTAAACAATAGGTAGCAGCACCACATGCCCAGACTGAGGGCTTGACAATTTCTGCAGTACCTAATTAGGAACATATAGATAAAGCAGGTGCTCCATATTAGAGTACTCAAGGCGAGGGGACACAAGCTACTTCTTTAGCCCCAGTTTCGACCTTAGAGCCAATTGGTGCATGACAGATCCTGCTCTCCTATCTACTACAGCTTCTGCACAGGTTTGATTACTATATCCAATGAGTTTTTACAGAGCCTAGTGGATAGCCAGAGGGTCACAGCTGCTCGATTGAAAGTTTTCAAGACCAATATGACTACCCTATTTAGGAAAATTAGATCGGGGTCAGCTTTATATTTAAGCAAGCCGAGTCTAGATAGGAGGCTGCTCAGAGAGATACACTATTAGAGTTGTGTGTTGACTTTTAGACATTGATTAATGAGCTAGAGAGATGGGTTATATCCCAATATGAAGAGATAGGTACGCCAGATTTGTGTCAGATAAGGAAGGATTTTGATACCCTATAAGCAGAGGTATGCTCTTTTGTAGAGAGTCGTGTACCATATGCTACCTTAATGTTACCCCTTATAGCCTAGGTGTCACCTCTACTTATGCCGAGATACTTTGAATTATTAGTAGTGGATAAGGAGGAGGTCCCAGTAGTTGGGACCAAGAGAGGTCACTTACACGATTTATGGGATCCTATTATGATGGAGAGGGAGGCCCCTAAAAAGGCTAGACAAGATTTTTTAGATATTTCATTCATAGATAGGAAGAGGGGTGATGCTATAACAGCGAGTACATCTTCCATTAGTGCACCACTACTACCTCTGTTGGCTTCTATGCCCCATCTGGGGAGGCTCCTGACTCGAGCTCTTAGTGCATCACAGGTATGCTCTCACTTCCATATGTTTTGTTTTGTTTTAGTGCATTGAGGATAGTGCATAGTTTTTAGTTAGGGGTAGGCATACCATGTCGTCGTGAGTTTTTATTGTCATTTTTTATTACATATCGGTCATGGTATAATTATAGAACCAGCATGTCAAGGATAATTATGTGTTGTATTGTGTTTTTCATGTTGGGATTTTTTGTGTAATTAGGATATTTTGAGTATTTAAGGTAGTAGTCAAACTTTGACTGATTTTTGATAACCCTTCAAAAAATTTATGTTTTAAGAACTGTGTTGATGTACATATATGTGAACTTTGTCGATTGTGTTACAGTATTAGTATTAAGGACATGATAATCATCACTGATAATTACATGAATGGGATAGGTAGTAGTAGGTGATGTCGACTCTGTGCAATGTGAGTGTGAGATACGACCTAGTTCCCTTTGTATGTTAAATTCAAACCTTGACGTCTTGCCTAGGTTGAAGAATAGTCAGTTAAGAAAGGATCATAGGCCATTTTCTATTTTAGTCCACTTTTAGCCTAAATGACCTTCCATGAATGAAATAGTATCCCTTGATCCTTATTTTAAACCTTGTAAGCCTGTTTTTCTTGTTTTAACCATTCACCTTCCTATTTTTATTACATTTTACCTATTTTTGTCATGTTTCTCCTTTTATAGTATGCACCTCAACACGGGCAAAAAGCCTAAGTTGAGGGTGACTATCATATGGGTGCGTAGTATAAAATGGGTATGAAGAAGGGTAAAATAGAATAAAAAATAAGGGTTGGGTGTGATAGCAAAAGAAAAAGAAAAAAAAAGAAAATTGTTAAAAATTTGAAAAAGAAAGAATAAAAGACGACACCCAACCTGAATCCCCAATAAAAGAATAAAAGCGAGAAATAAGGGTAGAATAAAAAGAAAATTGGCTAGTAAGTGAGACACCGAAGTTGGTATAGTACCAAGGAGGCTTAGTCACTTTAAATGTCCATATCTATCCTACCATCTATAAGCCTACATTGCAAACTAAGAAAAGTCCTATTGTGATCCCGACCTCACTATCCGAAAGATAAGGTAAAGAAAATAAAGGCAAGCCTATGGTATTTGACATGCATTGATTGAAACTTCTTTGTTGAGTGTGAGTGTCTCTTGACCGTCCCTGCATTGACATACATGATTTCATTTGAGTGAGTGGGACATTCTCATTGTGAGGGCACTGGGGTCATGTTGTATGATATCTGCTTGTTTTGGTTAGTGTAATTTGTACATAAGAGTGGTTGTCTGTTGCAAATGTAATTGCGATAGCTTGATTCCTTTGTGTCACATTGTTTCATTTCGTGTTAATAAACAGTTGGTTTTGAAAAGAGTTATAGGAGAGGATGTTATGATTTGAACTTAATGTGATAACTGACAGCCTTGAATATCTTAAATTCACTTAGTTAAGCATCGTTTTTGCTTTATTGTCTTTTTGTTGCCTGAGGACATGCAAACTTTCTAAGTTGAGGGTGTTGATATGCTATAGAGATATAGCACTTTTAACTCTTAAAACGACGAAAATATGAAAGTTTCTGGGGCCTTTTTGTTAGTTATTATCTGTTTTGGGTATGCTTTGTAGAAAATGAAGTTTTGGAAGATAAGTTCGTGAAAATGGTGAAAAAAAAAACTATTTTGGCAACTTCTGGAGCAATTATGGATGATTGGGATGTTTTCCAACTTAATCGTGATCAATTCTTGTTCGAGATTCAAAGAAGAACTAAAAAATTAACTATCGGCACCTATTAAGTTTACCTACAGAATGCATGTACACCTACGGACCGTATGTAGACAAAGTGGGTTCCAGAAAGTCAAAATCCTGAGAGCTGAGCATTTTAGGATTTTCGCTCCTTCTACCTGCCCTTTGCCTAGGCCACAGGTAGTACCTGCGCACTGCCAGACCGCAGGTACGAGAAGAAAGTGGCCACCGACCCTATTTTCTCCTATTTTGTCTGGGATTAGTTTTTAAGCTTCTCTTGTACTATAAATACCCCTTGTGTACTTTTTAGTAGAAGTTACACACTTTTAACACTTAGAAACATATTTTGATTTCAAGATCCATCTTTAAGCTTGGGATTTCATTGTATTGACTTTGCCTGATTATTCAGTTCACGATTATGGGTTTTATTCATCTTATCATTGTGATTTCATCTTTGCTTTCCACTATGAATGTTATTGATTTCTTCACAATCATGAGCAGCTAAAACCAATATCTAAGGTTGTGGAGACCCTGGCAAATTGACGAAGTAGGGGAAGTGTGATTGTTGACAGGAAATAATACCCATGGCATGCATTTTTTATCTTCATTATGATTGATTTCTTAATGGGTGCACACATTAAGATCCTACCTAGATATTTCTACTTACTCTAAAAAAGGAGTAGGGACAAGGAAAAGATAACGGCAACAATAATTTAGGAGTTAATAGTCGATCCATTGTAGTACAACGGTATATCTGAATGATTATTAGCTTTCATATAATTAACTGAGACTCAAAAGGTGATAGTTAACTGGGATCAGGGTAAGGCTTTGTAATGCGACACCCTGAGACTTAAAGGGTAAAGAGTGAAATCCTCCTACTCATTTAAAAGACTGTAGGAGGTATATCATTTATCGGTTCTGCATGCAAGGTATTGTGTTGGTTAAACAATGCACGATAAACCTATGGAGTTAATATTCTAGGGGGAACATAATCCTAGTGTTCACTTACAACTGATCTTCAACAAAGTTAATATTGTTTTGTGTTCGAGACGACTACAAACCAATCGCCCCATTTACTTTCCTATTTTACCCACAAACTGTAACCACTTAGATCTATCAACTCACGTGTTCCATTTTGATTCGACCCTAACCTTAGTTGAGTTACTCTATCTTGACAGCGACCGTACCATCATCTAAAAAGAGGTGTTGCTTGGATGTTATCAAAAATCATAACATAGCTTGAGTTCTGTGGACTTGCAGAGTGAAAAACATAAGGGCAGATATCATGGGCCATATAACAATTAAGCTGATACATACATACATACCTATATACATATATATTCAAGAAATAAGACAAGTATTACCGCTTAAAACTACAACCTTTTCGTCAAACGACTGAGAATGGAAGCAAGCCTGCATATACAGCATCATTATCGGCTAAGAAATGATATAAAATGAATTGATAGTAAGTAGAAGATACCGTTCCTTAGATCCAAGTAAAAAGTGAGACACGAGTTCGTGGATTCATAAGCGTAATAACATAGAGCGTGAATATTTGAAAGCATGGATTTTTTATAACCGTTATAGCTTCTAGGTCAGGGTTTAGAGCATGGACAAATGCGGTATAGAGAACGCAGTCCTTAGGTATTGTCTCTCTAGAATATACACGACATTGGTAGAATGCCTCCTTAATCAAAACAGGAGGTAATCTCTAGAATTGGAGTAGATTTACCACGACTCATTCCTAAAATTCACCATCATGAGAAAATTTCAGGATCAGCCATAGTTCACCATCCTCTCCTTGCAGAATACTCTCTCACTGAAAGTATAAGAACAACACTCTACATAATGGGTTATCACCGTATACATGAACTAGGTAAACTGGGCACTTATATACTTAAAACTTCATCTAATGACTTACTACTTGGGTCCCAACATATTCTTTTAAACCTAATTCTTTTATTTTCCAAATGACTTGACCCTAATTCATTGATCAAATACTAAACTTCTGGTATATATCACAATTACCCATTCTAATATTTCCTAAGTTATCAACCTAACCTCTTCCACACATCCCATCAAGCCTACCAATTGCTCCCACAATTCTCACACCACTACCCTTAAGCTAACATTCTTTCTTAGATTATCGATAATCTATACATAATATATCTAGAGGGAACCACATTTCTTACACACTAAGAGAACAAGGGCACCCATGGAGAAACACTAGAGTGGATAAAACCTTTATTAATAAGGTCCTTCAATTGCTCCTTAAGTTCTTTCAACCCAGCCGGAGCCATTTTATAGAGAGGGATAGAAGGATGAGTTTTCAGAAAAAGATCAATCCCAAAATCAATTTCCCTATCGAGAGGAACTCCATGAAGATCATCAGGAAAAGCCTCAATAAACTCATAGACCACAAGGACAAATTGCAAAGGAGGACGTTCCGAGTTAGAATCTTTAACTCAAACTAAGTGATAAAGACACCTATTAGAAATAAACTTCTGAGGTCCAAGGTACAAAATGAACCTTCCATTAAGGACAAACAAAATACCTTCCCACTCAATCACTGGTTAATTCAGACATTGGAAATCGACTTTTTGGGTTCGACAATGTGCAACCAATCCATCCCCATGATCACATCGAAGTCTAACATATCCAACTCAATTAGGTCCAGTAATATCTCCCCACCATGGATATATACCACACAACCCCGATAAACTCCTCTAACAACCACAGAATCACCCATCGAGGTGAACATAGAAAAGAGATTAGGAATACACTTACAAACACAAACAAAATAAATAGACACATATGGGGTCATATAAGAAAGGATAGACCCCAGATTAATCAAGTAATAAACATCATGGGATAAAAGTTTTAGCGTACCAGTAATGATATTTGAAGAGGCCTCGAAGTCTTGATGGTTGAAAAGAGGATGAAGATGACTTTAGCCAGTGCCGCTACCATGGGTAGCACCCTTCGGAACAAAAATAAAAGAAGTAGCAACTGAAATCTTACTGGTCCCAGTAGCGACTCTTGAAGGACACACCCGTTGTATGTGACCAAACTAACCACACATATAACAAAGTGGATAGGGTGAGACTGGCTGAGCTCCACTGGCCCTATATTGGGCTTCCTATTCCTCAAACCCACAATTGACATAAAAGAGAGGATCACCAAAAGACCTAGTGTAAGGAGCACTAACATTCACATGGGAACTCTCCTAATTCCTCTTCTTAGGCAACTGCCTACCATCTCTACCACTATCTCTCTAACCCCTCCCCTGCTCTGAATATCTATACTTTTTGCTCTTCCTATCCCTCTTATTTGCCTAATTCATTCTTCCACTAACAAGCTTGAACTAGTGTGATAGAGAGTCTACTATCTAGGTTAACAGGTGAATAGAACCGAGGAACATGGTATTAGAAATATATCCTTGAGGAAACTGAGCATTAGTGCCCCCTGCTTTAGAAGAATCAATGGGTGCCAATGGAACTCCATGACAGAATTTAGAAGAAGGGACCCTAGATCGGGTATGAACTCTATAAGTAGGACAAGCTTCATCCATACTGTCTTCAAGCAGGATAGAAGAGTCACTATGAGCATCTGATCTTTGAGAAAGCATGATCTGAAATGCGATTATACAAAAGTTGGAGAGTTTTCAAGACCTCAGACTTTATAGCCAAAAAATAGATCACAAGAAAGGGAAACATTCCTAATACCTTGTAGCCTCTACCTTAAAAGTATGGCACGCTACACACCCATAAAAGAGACTATATTTGACATGTCCTTATGGACACCCAATGAAACTAAACTTAGGATATGATACTAACTTTGTCACGAGCCAAACTAGGGCCTAGTCATGACGGAAATATCAAGGCCACCGAGGACCGAAGACTACCCCCATGGCCTAACCAAAACAAAACATAACACACCTATTAGGGCTGAAATCTAAATATATAACAAGATAGAAAAGGTATTAATCTCAAAGACATTTAAGAATGTCACACATCACCTAATCCAAAGATATATCGACAAAGCCTCTACTAATTGAAAAAATAATCTAGGTCGGGACATGCTCCCGACTCTAACAATGAGAACTCTTTAATTCTTTTGGAGGATTAAAGCTCACCACTTCACCGCAAACAACAGACAAATTGAGCAAATCCACCTAACACTGTGCAGGAAAAGTAGAAGAATCTCTAGTATCTGCATCTGATGGATACTGAGTCTAGAGACGATTAGTGGGTTGTGCACTAGCATGTAACTCAGGGATAGGGGAAAATATAATGCCAAGTTATATCCATTTCAAACCTACTGTACATGTTTGCATACATAAATATATATATATATATATATATAATAGATGTTGGTGTAGGGAACAAGGTTTAGCATGATACTAAAACATTTTCCTAAACTATATAGCTTAGCTATCATAAACAGGAACCCACGGGCTACATGGGTTCTGCTCCCCCTGCTAAAAGATCCCTAGTAGATGTTATCCACATAAACCAAAGGTATCAAGGAAGACCAGGGAATGACCCAACCCTATGTTAATCTAAGATACAAATATATGTCAATAATGTTAACTATGCACACGGTTATCAAAACCAAACCTCATGTTGGCAAACAAGAGTTTCAATTATAAGTCATCCAAGTCCTAAACCTTCATGGATTAGCTACATAACCCCCATTAAGCCAAATTTTAAAAAAGTTTCACATAACCCATTTATTTAACCATTAAGGCATACCATGGGTATCATAATACCCTGATACTTGTAAGCTTAACTATATGCCATAACAATCACATTAACTTGGGGGAATGCCTCGACCCCCTTTATTTATTAAATCAAATTAGAGAAATGGATCGTCCTCCTTTATTCAGCTTCTAAATCAAAACATGGCCAACAAGGTATTTAAAATCCATATTCGTTGTTTAACCATTTGTACAATGTAGTAGTATAAGTGAGTGAATCAAATTTAGTGATAATTTCACCATTCAAAGCCATTTACACAAGTGGCTTGACGGAACACAATTATTCTAAACCAATTCCAAGTTTAAAACATCAATTTAGGGGAATACCTCGACCCCCATTCCAATTCCCATACCCATGCACCCTATTGGTTAAAAATATTAAGTTAAAAACATAAAAAAAAACTCATAAAACCATAGGAAAAAAATTCAAGGATCAATCATTCCAAAACCCTCAACTATATAAAAACCCACATTCAAGTCCATACAATTTAAACCACTTAGAACTTATGCTTTTCAAAAAATAAGAGTTGGGAAAGAGTAGCATGCCTGAGATATCAAGATTTACATAGAGAAATCAACCCTTGAAAGTTCTAGATGTCAATTTTTTAAAACCCTAGCTTGTTCTTCCCTTAGGGATTTGAGAAAGTTTGGGAGAGTGTTTATGACTAACAAGTTTGAAAATAATAACTCAAAGGGTTTTGTGGTTGTGGAGTCTAAGTAAGGAAAAAGAGGCAATGACCAAAATGCCCTTAATAATTAGATTGAAAATTGACAGCCTAGTCGCTACGGGTCACATGATGACTCATAACAACTGGCTATGATTCATCCCTTAGACTCGTAGTCTGGTCAGTATCATAGGGTATGCACATTGGTCTGACTATGAGTAATACCTTACAACTTATACTCAGACCTTATTACTCATATGGTTTAGTTATTGTCAAGGGAGCATCCTTATTAGTTAGGCTATTATAGCCACTATACAACCTGTAATGGGTCTTGACGACTCGTTGGGTGCCAATCATGACCAACACAAACATATCTAACATACTATTTAGGATACAATTAGAGTCTATGACTTATAGTGACACCCTACGACTCATATGATGAGTCATAGTATGGGCAGTGAGCTTAGAGGTTAAGAAATTTTCAAAGGCCAAAATTTGAGGTGTTTCATTATCCTCCCCCCTTAGGATCATTCTTCCTTGAATGATGAGTCAATGTATCCATTAACACGATCTTAACACAGAACACAACTGCACTTAACTTTAACAAATATAGAAAATAGAATATTAAGGAATATACATACCTCAATCACGAGTATCTGAAGCAGGAAACAAGAATGGATATTTGGACTTCATGTCCTCTTCGACGTCCCTAGAAGCTTCTTCCAACCCAAATAATACACCTAACAAGCCTTAAACATAACCATGCTTTACCACTATACTTGAAGCTAAAAATACGACGCTCCACTATTTTAATCTCCTAATCCCCCATGAGAATAACACACAACTACAAGAGACCGAGTATAACTGTATATTTGTTTCATGTTAAAGCCTAAGTCAGAGTTAAAGGTGCTAGAATAAGATATAGGACCCTATACTCTCCAATAATACTACTCTATGTCATCACATAAATCAAACATCCTCCAATCTTAAATCAAAGAGTACTACTCATATAACACCATGGTTTTTGTATCTATTAATCAAACCATCCATACCCATCATTTCTATACCCACTTCAAAGATTTTCCCAACTTTAATCACTATCACAATGGTTTCACATATCTCTCCTTCATAACTATTTCACTTAACAAGAGTTCATCTTATACTTCCACTTTCATCTATGGCCCTAGCCCGAGAAATCACCCCTAAAATTTTCACGTCAAGAACATCCACTACCTTATTAATTGTATTACTACACTTCTAGAGTCACTACCATACTACCAAAAAGAGGGTCACTACAGAACTAGAGTATAAGCTTCATAGATGGGAGGGTTACTTCTCAATCATGTCTCCTACCAATCATACTACTTAGAGTGAGGCCCGTGAAATAAGACACGGTACAACAGGCCCATAATACATCGTAGAGACCACCTAGATCATAAATATAGGGTCATTTTGGAATAAGCATAACATAGCATGAGTTCTTCAAACTATCACAGTAAAAAACATGAGAGCAGATATCATGGGCCATATAACATGAAGTTGAGACATATATAAATATTCAAGGAATAAGACAAGGGATACCGCTTGAAACTACTGCCTCTCCTTCTAAGGACTGAGAATGGTCGCAAGCCTGCATATACAACATCACTTTGGGCTAAGACATGACATAAAATGAATGGATTGCAAGTAGAACATACAGTTCCTTAAAGCAAAGCATAAAGTGAGACACAAGTTCGTGGGTTCATGAGCATCATAACATAGAGCTTGAATATTTGGAAGCTCATATTTTCAAGAACCGTTATTGCTTCTAGGTCAGGAGTTTGAGCATGTACATATGTGACATAGAGAATGCGGTCCTTAGGCATAGGTATTATAGAATATACACGACATTGGTAGAATGCCCCCTTAACCAAAATAGGAGGGATTCGGTAGAATAAAAGTAGATTTACCAGGACTCATCCCTACAACTCACCATCATGAGAAAATTTCAGAATTAGTCATAGTACACCATCATATCCTTGGGTATATACTCTCTCACAGAACCTATAAGAATAACACTCTGCACCATGTGGTGTCATCATATACATGAACTAGGTACACCGAGCACTTACATACTTAAAACCTTATCTAATGAGATACTATCTGGGGTCCAACATATTCTTATAAACCTAATTCTCTTATTTACCAAATGACTTGACCCCAATGCATGCACCAACACTAAACTTCAGGTATACATCACAATTACCCACTTTAATATTTCCTAAGTTATTAACCTAACATCTTTCATATATCCGATCAAGCCTACCAATTTACTCCTATAATTCTTCCATTGCTACACTCAAGATAACATTTCTTCGCCGACTACTAATAATATATACATAACATATCCATAGGGAACCACTGTTCTTACGCACTAAGAGAATACGGGCACCCCATAGAGAAAGACTAGAGCAGATAAAACCTTTATCAAATAGGTCTATCAATTGCTCCTTAAGTTCATTCAACCCAGCCGAAGCCATTCTGTAGGGAGAGATAGTAATAGGATGAGTTTCTAGAAAAAGATCAATTCAAAAATCAATTTCCCTATCGAAATGAACACCAGGAAGATCATCAAGAAATACCTCGAGAAACTTACAGACCACAAGGATAGATTGCAAAGGAGGAGCCTCCAATTTAGAATCTTTAAGCTAAACCAAGTGACAGAGACACCCCTTGGAAATACAATTTTGGGGTCTAAGGTATGAAATAAATCTTTCCTTAGCAACTAAGGAACTACCTTCCTGCTCAATCACTGGTTTATTCTGAAATTGGAAACTCACTCTGTGGATTTGACAACCAAAAGATGCATAGCACGAGTGCAACCAATCTATCACAAAAATCACATCAAAGTCTAACATATCTAACTCAATCAGGTCCACTAACATCTCCCTACTATGTATATATACCACACAATCCTTATAAACTCTTCTAGCAACTACATAATCACCTTCTAGGGTAGACATAGAAAAAAATCAGGAATACACTCAGGACCACAACCAAAATGAATAGCCACATATGGGGTCACATAATAAAGGGTAGACCCCATATCAAGCAGGAAATACACATCACAGGATAAAAATTTTAGCATACCAGTAATGACATCGAAAGAGGCCTTAAAGTCCTAATGGTTGACAAGAGTATAAAGATGACTCCAGCGAGCGCCGGTACCAGAGGTAGCACCTTTTGATGCTAAAATGCAAGAAGTAGAAATTGTAATATTATTGGCCCCTATAGCCACCCTAGAAGGATAATCCCACTGTATATGACCAAAATGACCACACCTATTACACTGATTCCTTCCCTCGTCACATTGGTCATGATGTAACTTACCATAAAATTGACAAGGAGGATAGGGTGGGGCTGACTCTGGCTAGAAAATTAGGCTTCCTATTCCTTGAACACACAGTTAACCCAAAAGCGATGATCACTAAAAGACCTAGGATAAGAAGCACTAATAGTGGAATGGGAACTCCCTCAATTCTTTTTTTTATGTCACTGCCTACCATGTCTACCACTATCTCTACGACCTCCCGCCCTCTACTCTGAATATCTAAACTTTTTGCTCTGCCTATCCCTTATCTTTGCTTGATTTATTATTCTACTAATAATTGAGGAAACTCGACATTAGCAATATTTCCTTGAGGAGACTAAGCATGAATATCACCTACTAGAGAAAAATCAGTGGGGACCAGTGGAACTCTACTAGGGCATTAGTTTAACTTCATAAGTAGGATGAGTTTCATCCACATTGTCCTCAAACAGAATGGAAGACTTCCTACCAGAAATAAATCTTTGAGGAAGTATGATATGAAATACTATTAACCAGAAGTTAGAGATTTTTCAAGACCTTAGACAATATGGCTCAAAAATAAAACACAAGAAAGGGAAATATTCCTAAATGCCTTAAAGCCTTTCCCTTATAAGTGTGGTGCACTACACACCCATAAAAGAGACTCTACTTGGCATGGCTTTGTGGACACCTAATAACACTAAACCTAGGATCTGATACCAAATTTATCACGACGTGAACCAGGCCCTGGCCATGACGGGTAGCTTAAGTCTACCTAGGGTCGAAGATCACCCATGTTGCCTACCCAAAATAGAACATAACACACCTATCAGGGGCTGAAATCCAAATATATAATGAGATAGAAAAGGTTATAATCTTAAGGACATTTATGGATGTCATACATCAATACCCAATCCACAGTAATATCCACAAAGCCTCTACTAATCCAAAAAACAATCTAGGTTGGAACATACCCTCGACTCTAAAATGATAATGACAATAACAATGACAAGTCTTTAATTCTAGTTTATAGAAGGAGATCAATGAAATGATCAAGTCTTCTGGAGAACGGAAGTTCCTCACTTCACTGTAAAAGATCGGTAAATAGAGTCGATCCATATTTTGCTATGCAGAAAAAATAGAGATATCTTCAGTGCCTGCATTGCATAGGGATACAGCATCTAGATATGGTTAATAGGTTGAGCACTAGCATATAACTTAGGTATAGGGGAAAATATAAAGCCAAGTCATATACACTTCAAACCCACTATATATATTCACATAGATGTATACATATATTATATATAATAGATGTTGGGGTAGGGAACAAGGTTTAGAATAATAGTAAAATATTATCCAGTACTACATATCACAATTATTATAAATAGGCACCCACGGGCTACAAGGGTTCATCTCACTCTGCTGAAAGGGCCCTAGTGCGTGTTAGTTGCATGAATCAAAGGTATAAACAAAGACCAGGGAATGACTCAACCTAATATTAATCCAAGATACAAATATATGCCAATAGTGTAAACTATGGACACAATGATCAAGACCGAACCTCATGTCGACCAACAAGAGTTTCTAGTATTACTCATCCAAGACCCACACTTTTACGGCTTAGCTACATAACCCCTATTAAGCATAATTTAAACAAGTTTCACATAACTTATTTCTTTAACCAAGGATTTAACCATTAAGGAACACCATGGGTATAGTCATACACTTACACTTAAAAGGGTAACTCTATTCCATAAAAATTACATTAACTTGCGGGAATGTCTCTACCCCCTTTGTTCATTAAATAAAATTAGAGGAATGCCTCAACCTCCTTTATTTATGTTCCAAATCAAAACATGGCCAAGAAGGCCTTCAAAATCCAAATTCATTATTTAACCATTTGTCCAATGCAATAGTATAAGTGAGTAAATCAAACCAAGTGATAATTTCACCATTCAAATCCATTTACACAAATGGGTTGTGGGAACACAATTATTCAAAACCAGTTTCAAGTTTAAAACATCAATGTAGGGAAATTCCTCAACCCCCATTCCAATCCCTACACCAATGCACCTACTGCTTCAAAACATTCAATTAAAAACATAAATAACTCACAAAAACAATGGGTAAAGAATTCAAGGATCAATCATTCCAAAACTCTCAACCATATCAAAACCCATATTTAAGTCCATACAATTTAAACTACTTAAAATGCATGCTTTTCATAAAATAAAAGTTGGGTAAGTGTAACATAACTGAGATACCAAGATTTACGGAGAGAAATCAATCCTTGGAAGTTCTAGATACCAATTTCTTGAAACTCTAGCTTGTTCTTACCTTAGGGATTTGAGAGAGTTTGAGAGAGTGTTTATGAATGATAAGTGTTGAAAATAATTCCCCAAAGGGTTTTATAGTTGTGGGGTATAAGTAGGGAAAAGGGAAATGACCAGAATTCCCTTAATAAATAGATTGAAAATTGATCTCCCTATAGCTATGAGTCATATGACGACTCATAACGATTGGCTATGAGTCATTTCTTAGACTCATAGTCTTAACAGTATCATGCGTATGCACACTAGTCTGACTATGAGTCATACCCTACAACTTATATGCAAATGTACCCTACAAAACTTGTATGTAGACCTTACAACTCCTATGGTCTATCATTGTCAAGGCAAAAATATTTGGGCACCCTTACTAGTTAGGCTATGAGAGCCACTATATAAGCCGTAATGGGTCTTGATGACTCATTCGTTTCCAGTCATAACCAGGCTTTGATTAGAGTCCTATTACTCGTAGTGACACCCTATGACTCACATGATAATTCATAGTCTAGGCAGTAAACTTAAAGGTCAAGAAATTTTCAAGGGCCTAAATCTGGGATAATTCACCTATCCCTTGCTATACGTGGCATATAGTTTTTTAGAGAAACTAAGTATAACTAAGTTCTAATTAATAGAGTCAAACATGTAACCCTACACTCCACATAAGCTCTCCACCACATCTTGGCATCTTCCTGAAATTAAAACTGACCAATTCCAACCTATACCTCGCAACCATTCCCATATTAGGAAATCTCTTATGGAAATCAATAATGAACTCATAGGTATGCTCAGACGTAGTGGTACATAAAATAGGAGGCTTCATCTTGATAAACTTGTAAAATAGATCATGCTCATCTTTAATCATTACCAAACCTACTACTTATCTAAGAAAAATACCTGACCCTAACACCTTTAGCCGAAGTGCTATAGAAGTAGTATGCTGCACCCTCAAATGCTAAACTTAGGGTGCTTCTTGTATAATCCTATTTCCTATCAACCCACTCAAGAAGCTTAAATTATGTTGAATTACATGGAAAGACATCTGAATCAAAGCTATACCACTCTAAGCTGGTACTATCCTATTATGAATTAGTATCCCATCATTTTGTATTGGTATCGGTATCGCTTTATCCTGTAATATCTTAGTAAAATCCTTATATAGAAGAAAAGATACTGACCTCTCTCAAACCAGTTGTCTAGCCCAATCCTTGCCTTTGGCTAGCACTACTTTCCTTTTTCTACCTTATCCTTTCTTCGCCTATCCTTTACCATAAACTATAGCCCTAAAAATCTATTCGAGCACCTGTACTCTAACTTTATTTTCTTTTGTTCTCACCATCAATGAGAATAATAATATAATAAGTTGAATACTAATTTGTACCACCAGATACCAATTAAAATTAAGTAATAGCATGAAAAAATTAAAAAAAAGGATTTTCCTTGTGTCATATGGCCACTAGAAGAAAAGCATAGATGTCTCGGTACCATTCTGCAAGAATGTACTAAACATGTCCTTGTACAATGATATAGATGAACCTAGGGCTCTAATACCAACTTTGTCATGGCTGAGATGGCCATAAGTGGCACCCACTCTAATCCTTCAGTGAGAGAACCATCGAACACAAATCAATACCCAGTCATTTAGTCAATATTAAGACGATGTTATCATAAAAACCAACTTAATAATAATATATTCAAAATTGGTCATTAATGATACAAAATAATCAATCAACTACCTATTATGATCCCTAAGACCGAAAATTCATCATACAAGAAATTCTTGTAAAAAATCCATGTCTAATAGAAATATCAAAAATAACAAAAATAAATAGTGTCTCATTGTTTGAAAGAAGGATAAAAAAGTGGAATCCTAAAGACAGAGTGCTCACACTTGGATTGAGATCAGCTATAAAGCGCTAGAGATAAGATCATGTTTGAGCCTCTAGAAAACTTTCTACACTCAACAAACGATGAGTATAGGGTAGTATTAGTACAAGCCACTATGTAATGGTAGGTGTCGTGCTTCATTTTTCTCACAAAAATTGAAATTTAATGTGACAACTCTTTTAAGATAATTTAAAAGAAAATATTTGCTACCTAATGAATTAAGGTGCATTAGGGCACTATTCTAAACTAACTATAAATATTTTTTTTGTCTACATCACCATAAATTTAGGTAAGGATTCAAGTTAACTCATAAAGAAGGTGTTAACCACCTACATGGATTTTTTTATACGTGATAAGAAAAGGTCAATTGATTTTATACTAATTAATACTAACTGGGTGATAAACATGAAAAATTAGAAATTATAATAAAGAATAAGCTAAGCATGCAAGTCGATTATTTTATAATAGCACCAATCTAGTTGATAGAGAAACATATCATATTTATTAATAAAACATAAAAGGAAACTACAAATAAATCTATTACATAATCAAGAAGAGAGAAGTGAAACAAATATGTAAAGGAAATACATTAATTATTAACTTAAATTAAGCCAAAAATAAAGCAAACAATTAAAGAACGTTGTTATTAAAATGTTTTTTGCATATTATAAGGACGATGCCATGATATAATTAATCGCGCTCTTCCATATTAGCAACAGTTATGATTGGAGGTCGGTGTTAAGTTAAAATAATAATATTATAGTTGTTCAAAGATAAGTGAAAATAAACACAAAAAATATTTGCGTATAGGTACACATAATCTCCATTTTTGAAAATTTTGGTAACTGGTACTTCCGTGGATGCTTAGACTCAATTTAAAAGATTTGGAATTCGACCTCGTAATTTCTTTTACTTTATTGCTAACTTTATTAGGGGATAGTGTTTGTATATAATTTTGAAATAGTTGTGTCACATTCAGTCTAAATTATGAAAAAATATGGGTGAAAGATAACTTGGAAAAGCTATGAAATCACTTCTAAACAGTCGCTAAATTTTGTCAAAGAAAAGAATAAATATAAGTAAAAAAATGGTGAGAAATTAAGGATTTAAAGCTTGAAAAGAAACATTTAGCATATAATTTTCCAGTCCCCAAGCAGTTTTCTTTATTCTCTTGTTATGTAATAACGTTTATAAAAAACATTATTATATACGAATGAATGAAATAAAGACAAGAAATAGATAAGGGTTATGTTGGACAGCCCTTGAATACTCCCGAATCCCTGACAACTCCTCATCTCATCTTAAACAAAGAGATTTCAAGCAGAACCTATAAAACATAAAGAAGTGCACAGAAATAGACCGACAGAGTCCCAAAAAAGATCCTAGGCAGCCCATAATTGACCCTTGACGTCTCAAAGATCATAAGGATCTCAAGGATCTTAGGCAATTCTCACGTCTAAGCGGTTGTGAGATACATTAAGATTATTCCGCATTAACTTAAAACAAAATTCATATAAATAGACCTCCACCATGATTGTAGATTCCAACATTTAATTACAAACAGAGAAGGAAAATCATAGCATTTGGAAGTAAACACAAAAATAAACTAACTCGGAATTATAACATTCAAATTTTTCCAAGAATTCTAAACTAATGTAAGAATTTATATGCACAAAGAAACTAACATACATGAATATTAAATTGTGTCCATAGACCACTAACCATTTAAAAGTAGAGAAAAAAACTGATTAGAAAACATAAAGAGGTTGAACCACAGTAACTTGAGCAAAGCAATTAGCAGTAAATGTAAATGTTGTCAAGCATCTAATAGTGAGAGAATAGAAGTCTGCAAGAGTAGGAGACAAGCTCCGTCTAAAATAATAAGGAGAATTATTGCTTAAATAGTTGGAGAGTTGTAAGTAATAAAAGGGAGCAAGAATATTCAAAAGATCAATAAAATAAATCGTCTTTCTCAATCAACTGAGTAGAATCATATATTAGTAGGAAATCATGTCAAAAACAACTATATATAACTCAAGTACATTTTTCCAATCTAAATAAAAGAGGAAGTCCAATAAACAGATCAGCAATCACGTAAAATTTACCATACATAATTGACCATTAAAGTTGTCACAGGTTCAACAAAAGGAAAGAGATCAATTATAGGCATGCTAAAGTAAATCACTAATGAATTATAAATCAAAGCTTGCCATAAGTAAATAAAATTAAAAATTTTTCCAAGAAATAGTTGAGGTAAGGCATGAATAACAAAGATATTATTTAAACACAATAGGTAAAGACAATCAATCTTAGCGTAAAAGCCAAACGAGTTTGATCATAAGTAAAGGTTTTCACATATTTTGAATAAAGCATAATGGAATTACTTAAATTAAATCACCTAAAGATAAAAAATGAGATGAGGTGGAGTATAATAAATGTCCAAAGAACGTACTCAAACATTGAGATTCATGAGTATAGAATCACAATTGAATGTAATCATAAATTAGGGCTAAATATGTATAACACCTAGATTTTTGCCTCTAAAATTTTAAAGTTTTGAGCTCACTACCCAGGCTATGACTGGCATAACACGAGTTGTAAGGTATGGTCACGAGTCATAGGGGGGACTCATAACCAAACCAGTGGAGTAGTTAAAGTTTCTATCCTGAGTACAAATAGGACACAGCAAATCGTATGGTCTGGTCATGAGTCGTAGGGTGTGACTCAATACCAAACCACTAAAGGGTACCCTGAGTCACTGCCCAGACTAAGAGTCTAGGAAATGACTCGTATCCAATCATCACAAATCATGATGTAATTCAAATGACTAGCGACCAATTTTCTACACTTTTAATTGAGGGTACTTTGGCCATTTCTCTCTTTCCCCAATCATCACCCATGAACATAAATCATCTAAAGATATTATTTTAATAACTTATACAATTATAAACTACTCTTTAACTCTTTTTAATACTCCAAGAAAATACAACTAGGGTTTTCAAGGGATTAAGCATCTAATGGTCAATTTGTGTGGTTTCTTCTCCAAATTCTTGATATTCTCAGGCACGTATCTCTTGCCTAAAAATTATTTTGCTAAAATCATGTTTTTAATATTTTTATCATGTGATTTAATCATTGATATAGAAATTCGGTTGAGGACTTTTGGTACTAATGATTGAATTACTTTTCCCATTGCTTTTGTTGAATCATCTATGTTTTGAATAGATGGATTTTGAACTAACTGGGTTCATGGGAATGGTAAATGGGAATAGGGGTCATGGATTCCACCAAATTGATTTGATATACTTATAGGGGTCATTCATTTCCCCAACTTTATGAATTTTGGTAATTGAATTAGTAATGACCTCAACTCATCCTTATGAAATTGTATTTGAACCATGGATATATGCATATTGAAACCCAATTTAAAACTATTGTGTTGTATAAAAGGCTAATGAAATACAAATGGCTTTGAAAGGCCTTTATGGCCATGACTTGGTTTTAATTAAACCATGGGGGTCATAGAATACCCCGAGCTATTAAATAATGAGACCATAGGGATCATGGATTCCCCAAAGTTAATGAATAATTAGAACATGGGGTTCGTGGATTCTCCCAAGTTGATGGTCAATAAAAATGGCATAATGATATTAGTTTGAAAGAGTAATTGGTATGAAGATACCAACGGTATGTGCCTTAATAAATGGTCCTTAGTTTAGTGAATGAGAATGTGTTAATGTTTTAATTGGTCTTAAAGGGGGTTGTATCTAAGCCATGAAGGTGGAGGTCCTGAGGGACTGATACTGGAAACCCATGTTTGTTGGCATGATGGTTGGTGTTAATGATCGTGTACCTGTAACACACTTTATATATTTGTATCTGAGATTAGCAAAGGGTCGTGGATTCCTCGACCTTACTTAATACCCTAATTTGTGTAGCTAACATGCACTAAGACCCTTTTAGTATGGTGAGAGCTCAACCCATATAGCCTGTGGGTATAAATAATAGTTTGATCTACACAGTCTAGGTTAATGTTTTAAGTCTCATACTAAAGCTTATTCCCTATCCTGTCATATTATATATATGTATATGATTATGCGTATACAGTTTTTGAAAGATTTTGGACTGATTGATCATAGAATTATTATATCGCTTCCCTGAGTTACATGCTAGTGCTCACCCCACTAACCATCCCTAAATGATGTATCCCAATATGATGCAGAGTCCAGAGACACTTCTTTTTCCTTGCACAGTGGTAGGTGATTTCTGGATTATCCGTCAGTCAACTTTGAAGTGGTGAGCCTCCATTCTCCGAAAGTCCCTTACTTCATGGTCTTGTCATTACTTATGCCTTAGACTATTTTGGTGGGTTTTTGGCTATGTTCGGGGGAATATCCTGAGTAAGGTTGATGTTTAGTTTCTTAGAGGCTTTTATGGATGAAGTGTGAGTGGATTACTTTATGGATTCATAGATCCCTCTTGGTATTGATTTATCTATCTTGTTATATATTTGGAACACAACTTTATCTTGTTAAATATTTGGAATCTATTCATCGCTAGTTGTATTATGTTATGGTTGGCTAGGTTAATAAGGGTGGTCTCTGATCCTTTACAGACTTAAGATACCCATCATAACTAGGCCCTGGTTTAGGTCATGACAAGTTTGGTATTAGAGCCTAGGTTCATAGTCATTGGGTGTCCACAAATTCATGTTAAGTAGAGTCTTTTTTATGGGTGTGTAGCACATCATACTTATAAAGGAGAGGCTACGAGGCATTTAGGAATATTTTTCTTTTCTTGTGATCTATTTTTGAGCCATAGAGTCTAAGGTCTTAAAAACTCCTCTAATTTCCATTTTTTTGTATTTTAGATCATACCTCCTCAAAGATCTGATGTTCATGGAAGCTCCTCTATCCCACTTGAGGATAATATGGATAGAACTCGCCTTGTTTATAGAGTTTAGACCTAATCTAGTTTCCCTAATCCTAACTGTATTGCCTCTCATGTAGTTCCACCAGTTCCTACTAGTCCTCCTCAAGCTTCTCAAACTAGATACTTATGCCTCACCACCCCATGGATATATTTCTAATGTTGAGTTCTATCGATCCATTCATCTACTGACTTAGTTGGTGACTTGTCAGTCTTATTAGCCTAATTGTGTTAGTTTTGTTGCTCTATCTCATAAGGCCACTAGAGTTGGCCAATTTATTAGGTTGAGCCCTCCAATCTTTACAAGTTCTAAGGTTGAGGAGGATCCTCAAGGGTTTTTTGATTAAATATTAAAAACATTCATTATGATGCATGTTATTAATATGAAGAGTGTGGAGTTTTTTGCATATCAATTGAACGATGTGGCATATCAGTGGTATAAAGAGTGGGAGAAATCAAGGGGTGATAATTCTAAGCCAGCTATGTGGGAGGTATTTTCTGGTGCTTTCATTGATTGGTTCTTTCCTCAGGAGTTAAGGAGTTTGTGAAGTTAAAGTAGGGAAGGATGACTGTGAAGGAGTATTCTTTGAAATTCGATCAGCTATCTCGTTATACCCCATATATTGTGTCTAGTATAAGGGCAATAATGAGAAAGTTTTTTTAGGCTTGTCTTAGGACTTAGTAATAGAGTGTAATGCAGTGATGTTGAATAATGACATGGATATCTCAAGGCTAGTTGTGTAAATATAGCAGGATAAGATGAAAAGAAGAAGAAAGTAGAAATAGGAGAGAGGTAGAATAAAAAGTTTAGATATTCAAAGTAGGGTAGAGCAGTGGTAGCGATGGTAGGTGGTAGGGAAAGAAGTAGACTTAGGGAAACTCGGGTTCATATTCTACGGCTAGTGCTCCATATCCTAATTTCTCTGGTGATCATTATTTTAGACCAATAGTAGGTTTAAGGTGCAGGGTGCCCAGTCTTTGGCTAGTAGAGCTCAGTCATCCCCATCTTATCTACCTTGTCATTTTTAGTACAGCTTCATCATTGTTAGTGTGATGAGGGGAGGAATAGGTACTATAATTATGGTCAGCTAGGGAATTTTTAGTGACACTATCCTGCTAAGGTTGTTTCTAGAGCTAATAAGGTTTTGGTTGCTACTTCATCAGCCTCTGCACCAAAGAATGCTACTTCTAGTCCCAATATGCGTCAAAATTATCTTTATGCTGGTTCCACTCATCAAGAATTAGAGCCATCTCCTGATGTCATTAATTGTATGTTGAAACTTTTCTATCATGATGTATATTGTCTGCTTGATCCAAGTTCTACCCTTTCTTATATGACTCCTATATGACTATTCATTTTGGTTTTGGTCTTGAAATTATTTCTAAGCCTTTTTTTGTATCTACCCTGATGGGTGATTCTATCATGACTAAAAAAATTTATAGCGGTAGTGTTGTGTCCATCTTTTATGAAAAGAGATTACTAGATTTGATAGAGTTGGATGTGGTAGATTTTGATGTGATCTTGGGGATGGATTGGCTCTATTTGTGTTACGCTTTCTAGATTGTCAGAACCATAAGGTCATTTTCCAATTCCTGAATAAATTGGAAATAAAATGGGAGGGAAATTCTTTGATTCCTAAGGGAAGGTTCATTTATTATCTTAGAGCCCAAAAATTGATTTCCAAAGAGTATCTATATTATCTAGTATGGGTTAAGGATTCTGGTTATGAAAGTCTTTCCTTGTAATCTATCCTGATGGTTAACGAATTTACTAAAGTGTTTCTTGATGATTTTCCTAGTATTTCTCTTAATAGGTAGATAGACTTTGGGGTTGATCTCCTACTGGATACCCATCCTATCTTTATCCTTCTATATAGAATGGCTCCGACTGAGTTGAAAGAATGTAAGAAATAGTTAAATGATCTTCTTAATAAGGATTTCAATTGTCTAGTGTCTTTTTATGGTGTTCTCATGTTTTTTTATGGATAATATGGATAGGTCTTTTCAAATATGCATATACTATCGATAGTTGAATAGGGTGATGGTGAAGAATAAGTATTTTCTTCCTATAATTGATCATCTATCTGACCAATTTTAAGGTGCTAGATGATTCTCTAAGATTGATCTTCAGTTGGGTTATAATAAGTTGAGTATTAGGAAGGTAGATATCCATAAGACTGCTTCCAATACTGATATGGTCATTATGAGTTTCTGGTTATGTCTTTTAGATTGACTAGTGCTCCATCTGTGTTTATCGATCTTATGTATCAGGTATCCAAGCAATTTTTGGATTTTTTCATAATCGTGTTTATTGATGACATCTTGTTATATTATAAGAGTGTGGAGAATCATGTTAATCATCTCTGAGTATTGTTGTAGACTCATAAATATCAGTGAACTTATGCCAAGTTTTTGTAGTCTGAGTTTGGTTAAATGTTATGACCATTCTGGGTCATGTTGTTTCCAGTCAAGGTCATATTGTGGCTTAGACCCATGAATCCAACCAACATTCAGAGCTTCTTGGTCGAGTATTATAGGAGGTTTATCGAGAGCTTCTCTTCTATTGCTGCTCTATTGACTAAGTTGACACAGAAAAAGGTTAAGTTTCTGTGGTTTGATTCTTGTGAGGGTACTTTTGAGAACTTGAAAGATAAGTTCACTTTTACGCTAGTTTTTATCCTTTCCAAGGGTATTGATGGTTTAGTGGTTTACTTTGATGCATCTCAAGTGGGACTAGATTGTGTCTTGATGCAGCATAGTAAAGTGGTGGTTTATGATTCTAGACAGCTTAAGGTTCATGAAAGAAATTATCTGACTTATGATCTAGAGTTAGCAGTTTGATTTTTGTGTAGAAAATTTGGCGTGACTACTTGTATAGTGTGTATGTTGATATCTATTCAAACCATAAAAGCTTATAGTATGTGTTCACCCAGAAGAAGTTGAACCTCACAGGCAAAGGAGATAGCTTGAGTTCCTCAAGGACTATGATATGAGTCTTCACTATAATGTAGTTGATGATGCTCTTAAAAAGGTGTCTATGGGGATCTTATCTCATGTGGATGGGGAGAAAAGAGGTTTGGTGAGGATATTCACCTGTTGGCTAACCTAGGAGTTTGACTCTTAGATTTAGAGGGTGAAGATGTGATTGTTAAAGAGCTGGTGAAGTCATCTCTCAGTGCTGAGAAGAAGAAGAAGTAGGTTTTAGATCCTATCTTGATGCAAATTATGGCTGATGTGGGCTAGCAGAAGGTTATGGCATTTTAGATTTGGGGTGATGGTATCTTGAGGAAAAAGGTAGGTTGTTCCTGATATTGATGGGCTACAAGAAAAGACTTTGACTGAGGCTCATTAAAACACCCCATATTTTGGCCCTTGAAAATTTCTTGAGCTTTGAGCTCACAATCTTGATTATGACTTAACCATATGAGTCGTACGATGTCTTGATGAGTCAAGTGGCATTATTCGTAGGGTTTCTAGTAGATAGTGTTTAGGTGTCTTCCTGGTTATGACTTGGGGGATACCATTCATAAGGGCTGGTAATGAGTTGTTAGGAGGAGCCATAACAAAATCAGTAAGTTTGTGGCTTGACTCTACTCTAAGTATGAGTAACTCACTAAGAGCCATGAGAATAGTTTATGAGTAATGAGGTGAATCATAGGTTGTCCAGTGTCTAACCTATTAGATTTCTATGTTGCTTACGACTGGACCATATGAGTCGTAGGGTTTGATTACAAGTTGGGTGGTAGAGTCGTAAGGTTGACAGTGTATGGGGGTCTTGGTCACTATCTTGGTTACGACTCGTGGTTACAAGTCTATAGTTGACTCATAGTCAAAGGCAACATTTTTTTAGCTTTTAAGTTGGGGACACTTTGGATATTTTCCACCCTAACCCCTTGGACCCCGCGACTTAAAACCTCCCTTGGGACTTCATTATCACATTATTCCTAATAAAATACTCCCAAAATTCTCTCTCAAACTCTCTGTTCAAGCTAAGGCTAGGGTTTCAAAGAGAGTGATCATCTAGGGTTCTAAAGGTGCTATCTCTTCCAGAATTATTGGTATCTCAGGCATGTTACTCCTCTCTCATTGTTATTTTACTAAAGCACATGTTTTAATGAATGTCTTTCATGGTATTGTTATGGTTTTGAAATAAAGATTGGGAGTTTTGAATGCGTATCGTTGAATAATATATTCCCATGGTTTAATTATGGTTTTTCATGTTTTAAATATATTTTTTAACATGTGGGTGCATAGGTATGGAGGTTGAACTTGAGAATGGTAATTTTCTCTAAACTTGTGACTTTTGAATTGATTATGACTCCAAACTTGTATTATAAAATTGGTTTGTTGTTATGAGAAAAATGGGATTTTAAAGTAGGGGTACAATGAAATCCCTAAAGTGTTTTATTTGATTTATTACTTGGAACTAATGCATGGAATAAATGGTTAAATGGTTGAGGATGGTTTAAAAAACCTTGTGGGGTGCACTGGAATCCCCTAAGCAAATAATTTATGAAAACCTTGTGGTTTTACATGGGAATCCCCCAAGTGATCTTAGTAGTAGAGTATGCAGAGCACATAGAAATCCCCTAAGTGTTGGCTTAATGACATTGCTTGCAATCTCTAGTCGGTATGACGATACCAGTTAATAATGCCTTAATGACTGACTCCTAGAATTTGTGGTTTGGTTATGTGTTAAATGTTTTAATTTGGCAATAATGGGGATTCTAATAGCTAGCCGTGAACGTGTGAGTCAGAAGAATAGAAATTGGAAATTAATGACTGCCAACATGAGGGTTAGTCTTGATGACCATGTGCTTTTGGGGTACAAGGGAATCCCCTAAGATTATACACGTATATATGTATCATAGAGGGCGAAGGGTACAAAGGAATCCCTGACCATCTATAATTCTCCAATTTGTGTGGCTACACGCACTGGGCCCATTCAAGGGTAACACTGGACATATATAGATCATGGTGGATTTATAAAGGTAAATCTATACAACCAAGGCTAATGTTTTAAGATGCATGCTAAACCTTGCTCCCTATCCCATAATACTATATATGTATATATGTAATTGCATATGCTTATTCGCATGGGTTTGATTTGGTTTTACATTAATGGTATTACTTTATCTTTATCCTTGAGTTACATGCTAGTGTTCACCCCACTAACCATCTTCGGGCATTGTATCACCACACGATACAGGAACTGGCCATATTTCACTCCACCTGCTCAGTGACTTAGTGATTCGAGGATATCTTTTGAGTTAGACTAAAGTGGTGAGCTTCCATACTCCAAAAGACCCCATTTTATGCTATGCATTTCTTTATGTAATTATTGTTTTTTTTTGGTTTTGGATTTGGCTATGGTTGGGAGGATATCCCGATTGGATATTCTTTGCATTATATTAGAGTCTTTGTTGGACTACTATAGGCATAGGCAATGTCGATATTGGTATTAGAATTGGTATTGGTATTGGTATTGGTATTAGCATTGGGATTGGTATTAGATGGTTAAATGGTTATGGATTTTGGTTTTGTTTATAGATTCACTACAATCTCTTTAATTTGATCTTATCTTATCTTGTTATATGTTCAAAATTCATCCGACATTAGATGAAGGGTAGTCAATGGTTTGGGTATTGGGGGTGGTCTCCGATACTGGTTGGACTTAAGACACCTGACATAGCCAAGCCCTGGTTCGAGTTGCATCAGATTGGTATCAGAGCCTAAGCTAATGGTCAATTGCGTGTTCACAAAGCCATGTTAAGTAGAGTCTCTTTTAAGGGTATGTAGCACGCCATACTCATAAGGGAGAGGCTACGAGACATTTAGGAATGTTTCTCTTTCTTGTGTTTGGTTTTTGGGCCGTTGACTATAAGGTCCTAAAATCTTCTCTAATTCTCATTTTTTTGCCTTTCAGATTAGGCCTCCCAGACAATCTGAAGCTCGCAAAAACTAGCTCACAAAAACTTCTTTTTCCCACTCGAGGACAAAGTTGATGGAAACTCTCTGCTTATAGGGTCTAGACCCGGTCTAGGGGTCCTATTTCTAATTGCCCTTCTTGAGTTCCACCAGTCCCTTCTAGTCTTTCTTAAGCTCCTCAGCTGACGTGATGAATGTTGTGTTTCTTTAGTCTATTCATCTGTTGGCTCAGTTAGTAGCTTCTTAGTCTGAGTATGGTTCTTCTATTACTCCATCTTCTGAGGCCACAAGGGTTAGCCAATTTATGAGGTTGAACCACTAACCTTTACTGGTGTTAAAGTCGGGGAGGATCCTCAAAGTTTCCTTGATGAGATGGAAAATACCTTTTGCGTGATGCATGCCTGTAATATGGAGGGTGTGGAGTTTGCTACCTATTAATTGAAAAATGTGGCGTATCACTAGTATGAAGAGTAGGACATGTAGTGACGATGATAAGTCAGCTTCGTGGGATGATTTTTTCAAATTCTTTCCTACACCATTTCTTTCCTCAAGAGCTGAGGGAAGCGAAGGTTGAAGAGTTTGTTAACCTGAAGCAAGGCAAGATGTCGGTCAAGGAGTATGCCTAAAAGTTTCACCAGTTATCTCGGTATGCTTCTGAATTGGTATCTAGCATGACAGCTAGAATGAGGAAGTTTGTTTTTGGGTTGTCTCGAGACTTGATTTTGGAGAGTAAAGTTGCCTTGTTCAACAAGGATATGGATATCTCCAGGTTGTTTGTGTACATGCAGCAGGTTGAGGAAGACAAGAAGTAGTCAGAAATAGAAGAGAGCCAGAGCAAAAATTTTATGTTTTTTGAGTAGGGTGGAGGTCAACAGGAGAGTGGCGGGGATGGTGGAAATGGCCCAAGGAGAAGTGGAGCAATTTTGGGTCCTAATCGATAAGTAGTGCTCCCTACCCTAATTCATCTAGTGATAGGCCTTTTCAGGGAGGCGACAGTTCTAGAGCACAGTGTGCCTAATCTCAAGCTAGTGACGCCCAATCAACTCCATTATATCCTCCTTGAAGATTCTTCAATTGTGATCGGCTAGGGCATATGTTTAGAAACTGTCCCGTTCGTAAGGTTGCTTCTAGGTAAAACAAGGTTTCGGTTGCCTCTTCATCAGCTCCAGCACAAAAGGGTGCACCATCTGGCTCTGGCACTGGTCAAAACTGACTCTATGCTCTCACTACTCATTGGGAGTCCAAGGCATCACCTGATGTCATTACTTGTATATTGAAACTCTTTTCCCGTGATGTGTAGTATTTACTTGATTTGGGGTCTACTCTTTCTTATGTGAACCCTTTTATAGCTGTGTATTTTGGTTTCGATCCTGAGTGTATTTCAGACTCTTTTTCTATTTCTACCCTGGTGGGTGACTCTGTGGTTGCTAGAAGAGTATATAGGGGTTGTGTGGTATTTGTGGGTAGTCAGGAGACTTTGGTGGATCTATTTGAATTATACATGGTTGATTTTGATGTCATATTGGAGATGGATTGGTTTCACTCGTGCTATGCTTCACTAGATTGTCGGACCCATAAGGCTATTTTTAAATTCCCTAATGAGTCAGTTATCGAGTAGGAGGGTGGTTCTCTAGAACCCAAAGGAAGGTTCATGTCTTATCTTAGATCCCGGAGATTAATCTCTAAAGGGTTTCTCTATAATCTTATATGGGTTAAAGATTCTAACTCAGGGAATCATTCTTTACATTCTATCCTAGTGATGAATGAATTTCCTAAGGTTTTCCCTGATGACCTTCCTGGTGCCCCTCCTGATAGTGAGATCTATTTTGGGATTGACCTTGTTCTATACTCTCATCCTATCTCTCTTCCCCCGTATTGAATGGCTCTAGCTAAGTTAAAGGAAAAGGAGCAACTAAAGGATCTTTTAGACAAGGGTTTCATCTGTCCTAGTGTATTCCTGTGGAGTGCACCGGTATTGTTCGTTTGTAAGAAGGAATGTTCCCTTCGCAGATATATTGATCACCGATAATTGAATAAGGAGATGGTAAAGAATAAGTACCCTCTTTTTAAGGATAGGTGATTAGTTTGATCAGCCGCAGGGTGTTAAATTTTTCTCCAAGATTGATCTTCGGTCTGGGTAGCATTAGTTAAAGTTTAGGAAGGCAGAAATCCCTAAGACTGTTTTCCTTACCCCATATGGGAATTTTGACTTCCTAGTTACGTCTTTTGGGTTGAATAAAGCCGCGGCGGCATTCATGGACTTGATGAATAGGGTCTTTCGTTAGTTTCTAGATCTGTTTGTCATTGTATTCGTAGATGATATTCTGGTGTTTTCCAAAAGTGAGGTAGATCATGCCGATCACCTCTACATTGTATTACAGACTGTGAAAGAGAAGCACTTGTATACCAAATTTTTGAAATGTAAATACTGGTTGAATACTATCACTTTTTTGGGTCATGTCATATCTAGTGACAAGATCATGGTGGATCAATAAAAGATACAGTGGTTAAGAAGTGGCCTAAACCTAGGACTCCAATCGATATTCGGAGCTTCTTGGGTTTAGCCGATTATTACAGGAAGTTTATGGAAATTTTTTTTACTATAGCTACCTCATTGACTAAGGTAACTCGAAATAAGGTGAAGTTCTTGTGGCCTGATGCTTATGAGGGTAGTTTTGAGAAGCTGAAGGATAAGCTGACTTCGGCCTCGATCTTGACTTTGCCTTAAGGCACAGATGGATTTATAGTCTATTGTGATGCGTCTTATATGGGTCTTGGTTGTGATTTAATGCACCATGGCAAGGTGATAGCTTATGCCTCTAGGTAGTTAAGGTGCATTAGCAGAATTATCCGACGCACTACTTAGAAATCTGGCGTGACTATTTGTATGGAGTGCATGTGGATATCTTTTCAGATCATAAGAGTTGCAATACATGGTCACCCACAAAGAGCTTAACCTCAAGAAAAGGAGGTGGTTTGAGCTGCACAAGGATTATGACATGAGCCTTCACTACCATCCAGGTAAATCTAACATAGTTACTGATGCTCTTAGCAGGTTATCCATGGGGAGTCTTGACACGACCCAAACCAGGGCCATGTCATATTGGGCATCTCAAATCCAACAAGGACCAGATATCACCTGCTACCCAATCCAACCAACCATCATGTACCCTGAGTGGGGTGAGTTCCTACATATAACAATGATAGAGAAATTCAGAATAAAATGACTTTGGGATAAGTCCATGACCATGACCAAACCAACCCAAACAAGTCAAACCATCCAATACCAAACTAACAACCATAACATAACCAAATCCATATCCATTCTATAACATACCAAAGTCCACATCTTGTCAATATAAAGCCTCAAAAACAATTCAAGAATAACCGGTCGGGAAAAGCCCCAGACCATAGATAAAACCAATATCTAAGTATAAACCAACAAAGTCATGAGAACACTCAAAGAAAGAAATAGAGCCTTCCGGAGTGTGGAAGCTCACCACTACAAGTAAACACAAGTTTTCCCCAAATCCAAGTCACTGAGCAGGAGGTGTGATAGTATGACGAACACCTCATCGTGTGGGGATATAGCATCATAGACGATTAGTGGTTGGAGCGCTAGCATGTAACTTAAGGATAAAGATAATAAAATGCCAACAATTCAAAACCAATCATCCAATGCACATAACCAATGCAATACATATATGTACATATATACCATGCTGGGATAGGGAAAACATTAGCATGAGCTTTGAAAACATTAACTTGTGTTGTGTAGCATAACTGAAATATAACATGGCACCCACGCGCTATATTGGCCTAGCTCTCCCTAGATGGAAGGGGCCTATGCGTGTAGCCACACAAACTAGAGAATGTCTATAACCATATGTGCCTATATGGGGGACTTGAACCACCCAATCATAAAGATACCTACACCGGCTAGCGCGGTTTCCATTGTTAGTCCTTCAAACTCTACTTTTACGACCTGGCTACACATCCCGCTTTAAAGCCCAATTTAAAACTATCATTTTACATACACAACCATTAAGATAATAAATTACCAAAGGAACTTTATTGGTATTGTCATACTAACACCAGTTGCAATCATACCATATGCCATCACCATTATCAATAAACCAATTATTTATTTGACTTGGGGACCCAAACCCATTGTCTATCAAAGATACTAATTCAATTCAAAGTTTAGGGACTCGAACCCATTGTCTAATAAAGACATAAATCAATTTAATGTTTAGGTACTCAAACCCTTTTAGTCAATTAAACCACCAAGGTTACCATTTAAATCATTACATGGCCAGCAAGGTCTTCAAAAAACTATTTACCAACCATTCATATTCATTAGGCCAATGCCTTAGTTCAAAACACCATTTAACAGATGACTAGTTTATTCTCTTAGACATTTTCAAAAACCTGTTGAGGGCATAACATTATCAAAACCAAAAACAAGGTAAGAACCATAAAGATTAGGGTGAACCATGACCCTATTGTTAAACCACAATTACCAAGCAGCCACATGTGCAAAACTATCCTTAAAACATGTATAAACACAATTAAAACCAAGAGTAAACAATACTCAACAATGTGCAACAGAACACTCATCATTGGTTTTCAAAACCACCATTAATGAATCATAAATAAAGCTTTAAACACATGATTTTCATAAACTAACAATGAAAGAAGAGTCACATGCCTTATTCATGAAGATTCACAAAAAGAACTTGACTCTTGACCCTCTACATGAACACTTGAAAAAAACCCTAGCCCAATCTTCTTAAGAGAGTTTTAGGAGTGATTTGATCTTTCAAAGTGTGTTATGAGAGGATACAATCTTAGAGAAATACTTCGCACCTTGAAGCTGATCAAAAAAGTCATAGATCCTAGAAAGAGGATACTTATCTTTATGCTCATCTTATTCAGCTGGTGATAATCAATACACATCCAAAGGGAACTATCTTTCTTACACACGAACAATGCAGGAGTGCCTCAAGGAGACACACTAGGATGGATAAAACCTTTATCTAAGAGATCCTTCAATTTCTTCTCAAACTCCTTCAACTCAGCTGGAGATATTCTATAAGAAGGGATAGAGATAGGACAAGTGTCCGAAACAAGATCAATCCTAAAATCAACTTCCCTATCAGGAGGAACACCAGGGTAAACCTTAGGAAACTCATTAACTATAGGAATGGATTCTAGAAAAGGACTTTCTAAGTTAGAATCTTTAACCCAGACCAAATGATACAAAGACCCTTTGGAAATCAAATTTAGGGCTCTAAAATATGAGATGAACCTTGTTTTAGGCACTAAAGAACCCCTTTCCCATAAAATGACAGGCTCATAAGGGAAATTAAACATGAACTTATGAGTTTGACAATCTAAAAAGCCATAGCATGAATACAACCAATCCATCCCCAATATGATATCAAAGTCAACCATATCCAACTTTATCAAATCCACAAGAGCTTCTCTACCACTAAAAGATACCACACACACCCTATAGACTCTTTTAGCAATCATAGAGTCTCCAACTGAGGTAGATACAATAAAAAGATTAGAAATAAACTCAGGACCAAAACCAAAATGCACAGCCACAAATAGGGTCATATAAGAAAAAGTGATCCCTGGATCAAGTAAACAATACACATCATAGGAAAAGAGGCTTAACATACCAATAACGACATTGGGGGATTACTCAAAATCCTAATGATACGTAAGAGCATATAAGAAATTTCAGCCAGTGTTGATACCATAAGCAAAAATAGATATAGAAATAACACCCTTTGGTGCAGGAGCAGATGAAGAGGTAACAGGGACCTTGTTAGACGCAGAAGTTATTCTAGCATGAAGTCACATTACATATGACGAGTCTAACCATAATAAAAACATCGATGATTCCCTTCCTCATAGAACCTACGGTGCGATCACACAGAAAATCTATAAGGTAGGTGGGATAGAGATGACTGAGACCCACTAACCTGAGATTGGGCACCCTATGCTCAGAACCCACCATCACACTGAGACTGACAATCACCTGATGAATTTAAGTAAGGAGCACTAGTCATGTAGAAAGAACCAGAACTCCCCTACTTCATCTTTGGCCACTTATGACTATCTCTATCACTTTACTCAAAAGGCCTAAATTTCTTCCCCTGCCTCTTACTAAACTCTATCTACTTCCTCTTCTCTTTCTCCACCTGTTGCATATACCTAACTAATTTATAGATATCCATGTCCTTGATCAATAAGGCAGCCTTACTCTCAAGGGTCAACTCATGAGACAATCCCAAAGTGAACTTACGCATTCTATCCCTCATGCTAAACACCAACTCAAGAGCATACCTAGACAACTGATGAAATTTCAAGACATACTCCTTGATAGATATCCCACCTTCTCTTAAATTCACAAACCCCTCCATTTTTATCTCCATCAATACCTAAGGAAAGAAGCAGTCCAAAAATGCACTAGAAAAATCTTCCTATAAGGCAGAACCAGTATTTTCTCCCCTCAAATATTCTCACTCTTCATACCACTGGTATGCTACATATTTCAGTTGGTAGGAAGAAAATTCAACACCTGCAATCTCTGGAGTATGCATAACCCAGAAGACCTTATCCATCTCTTCAATAAAACTTTGAGGATTCTCCTCAACCCTTGTACCATTAAACATAGGAGGATGTAACCTTATGAATTGGCCAACCCTTGTGGCCTCATAAAATGGAGTAAAAGAAACACAATGCTCATACTAAGAAGCTACTAACTGGGTCAATAGGGTAATGGAATAACAAAAATCAGCATTAGTTGTCTTCCCTTGACGTGACTAAGTATGAGTATTACCCTTAGGAGTAGGATTAGAAGAGATAGGTGCAACCCCACAAGTATAATCAGATTTATTATCCCTTGACCGAGTCTGAACTCCAGAAGTTTGATGAGCTCCGTCCATATTGTCCTCATCGAGACAGGAGAGTTTGTATGAACATTATATCTTCTTATAGGCATGATCTGAAATATGTGCAAATAAATATCAGAAGGATCCAAGACCTTAGACTCTATAGCTTGAAGTAAGAAAAGAAGAAAGTGAAACATTACTGAATGTCTCAAAGCCTCTCTCTTATAAGTGTGGTGCTATACACACACATAAAAGAGACTCTACTTGACACGGCTTTGTGGACACCCAATTAACCATAAATCTACGTTCTGATACCAACTTGACACGACCAGAACCAGGGCCTGGTCATATTGGACATCTGAAGTACAACAAGGACCAAAGATCACCCCACTACCCAATCCAACCAACCATCATGTACCCTAAGTTAGGTGAGTTCTGACAAAACTAAGAATATCCAATTAGGACATACCCCCGACCATAGACAAAACTAATATCCAAGTCTAAATCAATAAAGACATAAGAAAACTTAAAGCAAAAAATAGAGCCTTATAGAGTATGGAAGCTCACCACTTCAAGTCAACATAAGTTGTCCCTAAATCTAAGTCACTGAGCATAAGGTGTGATAGTATGACCAACTTTTGCATCATATGAGGATACAGCATCGAACACAGTTAACGTTTGGAGTGCTATCATACAACTTAAAGATAAGGATAATATAATGCCAAAATTTTAAAACCAATGATCCAATGCACACAACCAATGCAATACAGATATACGTATACCATGTTGGGATAGGGAACAAGATTAGCATAAGCTTTGAAACTATTAACTTGGGCTATGTAGCATAACTTTCATATAACAAGGCACCTATGAGATATATGTGCCAAGCTTTTCCCTAGCTAGAAGGGCCCCAGTACGTATAGTCATATGAACTAGAGCATATCCAAAATTGTATATGCTTATATGGGGGACTCAAACCTCCTTTTATAATCATATAGTTATACGAACCAGAGAGTATCCATAATTTTATATGTTTATTTGGCGGACTCGAACCTCTCTTCATAATCAAGGTAACTTAAGTACTAATACATATATAAAGAGGGACTCTAACCTCCTATTTATATATTTATTAAGGAGACTCAAACCCCTCAGTCATAAAGACACCCATACCAGCTAGCGTGATTTCCAGTGTTAGTCCTTTGAATTCTACTTTCATGGATCAGCTACATATCCCACTTTAAAGCCCATTTTAAAACCATCATTTAACATACATAACCATTAAGACAATTACTTACCAAAGATACTTTGTTGGTATCATCTTACCAACACCACTTACAAGGGTACCATATGCCATTACCATTATCAATCAACCAATTATTCATTTGACTTTAGGACTCAAACCCATTGTCTAACAAAATACTAATTCAATTCAAAGTTTAGGCACTCAAACCCATTGTCTAATAAAGACATAAATCAATTTAATTTTTAGAGGCTCAAACTCTTTTAGCTAATTAAACCACCAAGGTTACCATTTAAATCATTATGTGGAAAAAAAGGCCTTCATAAAACTATTTAACAACCATTCATATTAATTAGGACAATGCCTTAGTTCAAAACACCATTTAACATATGACTAGTTTTTTCTCTTAGATATTTCCACAAATATGTTGAGGGCATACCACTATCAAGACCAAAATCAAGGTAAAACCCATAAATTTCAGGGTAAACCATTACCCAATTGTTAAACCATAATTATAAAACACCCACATGTTCAAAACTATCCTTAAAACAGGTATAAACACAATTAAAACCAAGAGTAAACAATATGCAACAAAACCCTCAACACTGGTTTTCAAAACCACTATTAATAAATCAAAAATAAAGCTTTAAACACATGATTTTCATGAACAAACAATGAGGGAAGAGTCATGTGTCTTATTCGCAAAGAATCACGAATAGAACTTGACTTTTAAGCCTCTAGATAAACACTTAAAGAAAACCCTAGCCCAATCTTCTTAAGAGAGTTTAGAGAGAGTTTTAGGAGTGACTTGATATTTCAAATTGTGTTATAATGGGCTACAATGTGTTTTAATACATGGGATCTTAAGGATTTTAGGGTGGGAAATATCTAAAATATCCTCGTCTTAAAAGCTAAAAAATATTCATAGGAGGCTACGACTCCCCCAACTCGTACACATAACATATGTGGGGTACCCATTACTCATACCCTAGACAAAATATTGGAATCAAATCTTATCCAACATACAACTTCATAGGCCAACTCTTACCCACAATATACAATTAGTACCATTGAACCATACCTTAGGCAGCCTACCAAGGGCTTGAAATACTGAGCAACATACTAGTGGCTTTCCTCACTTATATCATCTCCATGTGACTCATATAGTATGCATTCTTATCTTAGACAGAAAACAAACAAAACCAGATTGAGTAACATATGACCAAAAACCCTAAACCATACCCACATTATACGACAAGTAAGAACAAGTCATATAATGTCTAGAAGCTCAAAATCAAGAAATTTCCAAGGGTCAAAACTAGGGTTTTTCAAGTCTATCTCATATGGATGAAAAGAAGTGAAAATTAGTGAAAGATATTCACAATTTAGCTAACCTTAGAGTTTACCTCTTGGACTTAGAAGATGGTGGAGTATTTGTTCAAAAAGTGGCAAAGTCATCTCTTGGAGTTGAGGTAAAAGAGAAGCAAGTGTTATATCCTATCTTGATAAAAATAAAGGATGATATAGGTGGGAAAAAAGTGATGGACTCTAAAGTTAGTGGTGATGGTACCTTACAGTACCAAGAAAGATTGTGCATTCTCGATATAGATAGGTTGTGAGAAAAGATCTTGGTCGAGGCCCATGGTTCGCGTTATGCCATTCATCCTAGTTTGACAAAAATGTATCATGATCTTAATGAGTTTAGTGGTAGAACAATATAAAGTAGGATATAGCTTGTTTTATGGCTGAGTACCTGGTGTGTTAGCAAGTAAAAGTTGAGCACTTGAGGCTTAGGGGATTCTATCAAGAAATTAAGTTTTCTGTGTGTGAGTGAGAAGTGATCAATATGGAGTTCATTACTAGTTTTCCTCAGTCTCGAAATTAGTTTGATTCAATTTTAGTCATTATGGATAGGATGACTAACTCTACTCACTTTATGCCAGTGAGGAAAAACTTTTCGATTGAGGACTACGCTAGATTATTTATTCAAGAAATTGTGAAGTAGCATGGGGTGCCTTTTCCTATTATATCCGACCATGGTGCTCACTTCTTATCATATTTTTGAAAGTCATTTCAGAAAGGTTTAAGGACTAAAGTAAGACTTAGTACTGCCTTCCACCTGCAGTCGAATGGGCAAACAAAGAGGAATATTCAGACATTGGAAGATATGCTTCGAGCTTGCGTGATTGACTATCGTGGTAGTTGGGTTTAACATTTGCCTCTTATAGAGTTTGTTTAATAATAGCTACCTATAGCAATGGTATAACTCTTTTTTAGGTGTTGTATGGAAAGAGGTGTCGTTCTCCTATTAGGTGGTTCGAAGTTGGTGAAGCAGAGATGTTTGGCATAGATTTTGTTCACCAAATGATGGAGAAGGTGAAGCTAATTTGGGTTGACTTAAAATTACACAAAGTCACCAAAAGTCCTACGTGGATGTGAGGCATAGGGAGTTAGAGTTTGAGGTTAGTGATTAGGTATTCTTGAAGGTATCTCGCATGAAGGGGGTAATGTTATTTGAGAAAAAGGGTAAGCTCAGTCTTCGGTATGTCATCCCATACTTGGTCTCGAAGAAGGTTGGAAATATTATGTATGAATTGGTATTTCCCCTATCTTGAGCTCCATTCACCCAGTGTTCCATGTGTTAATATTAAGGGAGGGTGTGGGTAAGCTATCGCAGATTATGCCTATTAAGGATATTGGTATTTTGGATTCATTATCTTATGAGAAAGTCCTTATCGAAATTTTGGATTGGCAAATTCTTTGGTTGCGGACAAAGGACACAGCTTTGGTAAAGGTTCTATGGAGGAAACACAAGGTTGAAAAGGCTACTTGGGAAATCAAAGAGGACATAAAGTCCAAGTATCCATTCTTGTTTTTTGCTTTGAAAAATTATGCATAAGGTATGTGTTATTCTTAATATCCTTGTTTTCTCACTTTATTAAAGGAAATATTGATTTCCTTGGCATATTTGTTTTCTAACTTGGTTAAAGAAAAGAGTGAAGGTATATAGAGTCAAATAAATTTTGTGTTGCCTTGTCCCATTATTTGGGGATGAATGATCTAAGTGGCAGAGAATTGAAACACCCTAAATTTTGGTCCTCGAAAATTTCATGAGCTTTGAGCTCATATCCTTGATAAAGACTTAGAGGATACGAGACATAAGGACTAGTAATAGGTCATTAGGAAGAGCCATAACCAAATCAGTAAGTTTGTGGCTTGACTCTACTCTGATTACGAGTGGTTCACAAAGAGTTGTGAGGAGAGGTTACGAGTTATGAGGTAAAATCATAAGTTTTCCAACACCTATCTCATTTGAGTTTTGTGTTGCCTACGACTGGACCATACGAGTCGTAGGGTCTGGTTACGAGTTAGAAAGTTGAGCCATAATTTTGACAGTGATAGGGGTGTTGGTCATTTATTTGGTTACTACTCGTGGTCACGAGTCGTAAGAAGTGGTTACGAATTAATGGTTGACTTATAGTCAAAGGCGACATTTTTCAACTTTTAAATTGGGGGCACTTTGGACATTTCCAACTTTAACCCCTTGGACCCCATGACTTAAAACCTCCCTTGGAACTTATTATCACATCATTCTTAATAAAATACTCCCTAAATTCTTTCTCAAAAATATTTGGGTTTCAAATAAAGTGATTATCTAGGGTTCAAAGGGTGCTATCGCTTTCAAATTTCTTGGTATTTCAAGCATGTTACTCCTCCCTCATTGTTCTTTTATTACAGCACATGTTTTAGTGTATCAATTTTATGGTATTGTTATGGTTTTGAAATTAATATTAGGGGTTTGAATGCTTATCGTTGAATAATGTTTTCCCATGGTTTAATTATGGTCTTCCATGTTTTAAACATGGTTTTGAACATGTGGGTTCATGGGTATGGTGGTTGAACTTGAGAATGGTAATTTTCTCTAAACTTGTGACTTTTGAATGATTATGACCCTAACCTTGTATTGTAAAATTTGTTTGTAGTTATGTGAAAGATGGGAATTTAAAATAGGGGTACCATGGAATCTCAAAGTGTTTGGTTTGATTTATTAATTGGAACTAATGCATGGAATAAATTTTTTAATGGTTTAAGATGGTTTTAAAAACCTTGTGGGGTGCAGTGGAATCCCCCAAGTGAATAATTTATGAAAACCTTATGGGGTACACGGGAATCCCCCAAGTGATCTTAATAATGGAGTCTAGAAGGTACATGGAAATCCCCTAAGTGTTGTCTTAATGACATTGCTTGCAAGCTCTAGTCAGTATGATGATGCCACTTAATAATGCTTTAATGATTGACTCCTGGAATTGATTTCTTGCATTTGTTAAATATTTTAATTGGGCAAAAATAGAGGTTGTGATATCTAGCCATGAAGGTGTGAGTCCAAGGGATAGACAAGGAAAACTCATGTTTTCCAACATGAAGGTTGGTAGTTATGACCTTGTGCTTGTGGGGAATAAGGTAATCCTTCATTAATATACACGTATTTATGTATTATGAAGGGTGTAGGGTACAAGGGAATCCTCGGCCATCTATAATATCTCTGGTTTGTGCGGCTATACGTACTGGTCCCGTTTAGGGAGTAACACTGGACCCATATTGCCCGTGGATAGATTTATGACGATAAAGATACACAACCTAGGCTAATGTTTTAAGATGCATACTAAACCTTACTCCTTATGCCGACATGTTATATATGTATATATGTAATTGCATATGGTTATTTGCATGGGTTTTATTTGGTTTTGAATTAATGGAATTACTTTATATTTATCCCTGAGTTACATGCTAGCATTCATCCTGCTAGCCATCGTCGGTACTATATCACCACGTGATGCAAAAACCGACCATACCTCCATTCCTCCTACTTAGTGACATGGTGATTTGGGGACAGATTTTGAATCAGACTAAAGTGGTGAGGTTTTCTACTCTTGAAGACCTTATTTCATGCTATGGATTTCTATATTTCATTATTATTTCATTGGTTTTGGCTTTGGATATGGTCTGGGGCATGTCCCGACTGTATATTCTTTGGTTTTTATTAGAGCCTTTGTTGGACTACATAGGCATGGGTGGTGTCGGTATTGGTATTAGCATTGGTATTGGTATTGTATTGGCATTGGGATTTTTATTGGATTGTTGATTGGTTGTGGATTTAGGTTTTGGTTCTAGACTCTTTACAATTTCTTTAATTTGATGTTATGTTATCTTGTTATATGTATTCATCTGACATCAGGTGAAGGATGGTCAATAATTTAGGTATTGGGGGTGCTCTCTAATCCTAGTTGGACTTGAGATACATAACACTGCCAGGACCTGGTTTGGGTTGATTCACTAATGAGTTGAGGTATATAGTTCATCCTAGTTTGATGAAGATGTACCATGACTTGATGGAGATTTATTAGTGGAAAAACATGAAGAAAGATATGGATAACTTCGTGGCTAAGTGTATGGTAAGTCAGCAAGTAAAGGTTGAGCACTTGAGGTCGAGTGGCGTAACTCAAGAGATTAAGTTACCTATGTAGAAATGGGAGATGATCAATGTAGATTTTATTATTGGTCTTCCGCGGTCTCAAAATCAGTATGATTCAATTTGGGTTATCATGGATAGGATGACTAAGTCTACTCACTTTTTTCCTATGAGGACTACTTACTCTAGTGAGGATTATGCTAAATTATTTATTTATAAGATCTTTAAGTTTCATGGGATTCCAGTCTCCATCATTTCGGATTGAGGTATGCAGTTCTCTTCTTAATTTTGGCGTTTGTTTCAAAAAGTCTTGGGCACACGGGTGAACCTTACAACCACATTTCACCCACAAATGGATGGGCCAGTGGAGAGGACCATTTAGACTTTGGAATATATTCTACAGTCATGTGTGATTAATTTTGGAGGTAGTTAGGTAGATCATTTGCCTCTCATTTAGTTTTCAAATAATAATAGTTATCACTCTAGTATTGGGATATTTCTTTTGAGTCTCTTTATTGTAAGAGGTGTAGAAATCTTGTCGAGTGGTTTGAGGTTGGTAAGACTAGATTGTTTAGTCCAAACATAGTTCATCTAGCCATGGAGAAGGTGAAGATGATCAGGGATAGGCTTAATATTGCTCAGAGTCACCAAAAGTCCTACGTGGATGTGAGGCAAAGAGAGTTAGAGTTCGAGGTAGGCGATTGGGTTTTCTTGAAGGTGTCTCCCATGAAGGGATGATGAGGGTTAGGAAGAGAAGGAATCTTAGTCCTTTGTATATGGTTCCGTACTAAATTTGAGGAGAGCAGACAATGTTGCTTATGAATTGGATTTGCCTTCGAGTTTGGGTTCCAGTATCTGTTGAAGAAGTGCAAGGGTAATGCTTCTTTGGTTGTGCCTATTGAAAGTGTTGGTATTTCAGATTCCTTGTCTTATAAGGAAGTTCCTGTCAAGATTTTGGACAAGAATTCCATCGTTAGAGGACTAAAAATGTAGCTTTGGTGAATGTCCTTTAGAGGAACCATAAGGTACAAGAAGCTACTTGGGAATCCTAAGAGGACATGAAGTCCAAATATCCATTCTTGTTCCCTAAGTTGGATAATCATTCTTAAGATATGATTTTTCCTACTCTTTTTGTTTTCTAACTCTATTAATGGAATTTTGATTGCATTCCTATCTTACAATCGTGCTAATGGATTCCTTGATTCATCATTCAGGGAAAAATGATCCTTAGTAGGGAAGAATATAACACCTTAGATTTTAACCTCTAAAATTTTCGAGTTTTAAGCTCACTTCCTAGGATACGACTGGTACCACACAAGTCATGAGGTGTGGTCATAATTTGTTGGAAGGGACTCATGACCAAATCAGCGGCATAGCCAATGTTTCTATCTTGAGCATAACTAAGACCCTGTAAACTGTAAGGTCTAGTCACGAGTCATAAGGTAAGACTCGCGATGAAACCATTAAAGGCTACCCTGAGTCATTGCCCAGACTACAATTCTAGGCAACAACTCGTACCCAGTCCTCATGAGTCATGATGTGACCCGTAATGACTGGTAACCAATTTCCTGCACTTTTTATTAAGGGTACTTTAGTCATTTACCACTTTCCCCAATCTTAACCCACGACCATAAAACATATAAAAGGGGTTATTTTCATCACTTAGACAATCATAAACTAATCTTAAACTCTATCTAATTCTCCAAGCAAAAGCAACTAGGGTTTTAAAGGGATTGACCACCAAAGGGTCAATTTGGGTGGTTTCTTCTCCAAATTATTTCTATTCACAGGCATGTATCTCTTCCCTAAAACTTGTTTTTTCTAAAATCATGTGTTTATGATTTTTATCCATGTGATTTAATCATTTATTTGGAAGTTGGGTTGAGGGATTTTGGGTACTAATGATTGGATTGTTTTTCCCATGTATTTTGTGAATCATCTATGTTTTGAATTGATGTCTTTTGAACTAATTGGGTGCATAGACATGGTAAATGGGAATAGAGGATTGTGAATTCCCCAAAATTGATTTGATAAACTTACCTAGGTTAGGGATTCCCCCAACTTTCTGGACTTTGATAATTTATTTGGTAATGACCTCAACCTAACGTCATAAAATTATCTTTGAAATATAGATATATGCATATTGAAACCCAATTTGAAACTATTGCATTGCATAAAAAGCTAATAAAATACAAATGGTTTTGAAAGGCTGTCATGTCCATAACTTAATTTTAATTTAACCATAGGGGTTGTGGATTCCTCCAAGTTAATGAATAATTTGACCATGGGAGTCGTGGATTCCCTTAAGTTGATCGTCAATGAAAATGCCATAATGATATTATCTTGTAAGTGTAATTGGTATGATGATACCAATGGTATGTGCCTTAATAGATGGTCCTTGGTTTAATGAACGAGAATGTGTAAATATTTTTATCGGTCTTAAATGGGGTTGTTTAGCTAAGCTGTGAAAGTGGAGGGCTCAAGGGACTAATACTAGAAACCCACATTTGTAGGCGTGAGGGTTGGTCTTGATGACTATGTGCTTGTGACACACTTTGTATATTTGTAACCTGGATTGGAGAAGGCTCGTAGATTCCCCAGACTTCATCGATACCCAATTTATATGGATAACATGCACTGGTACCCTTTTAGCAGGGTAGAAGCTGGACTTTTATAGCCCATGGGTATAGATGATAGTTTGAGATACATAGTCAAGGTTAATATTTTAGATCTCATGTTATACCTTTTTCCCTGTCCCTACATATTATATATATGTATATAATTGCGCGCATATGTTTTTGAATGATTTCGGACTTATTGATCATGACATTATTTTATCCCTTCCCTAAGTTACATGTTAGTTCTCATCCTACTAACCGTCCCTGGATGTTGTATCTCCATGTGATACAGGTTCCAAAGACACTTCAGTTTCCTTGCACAGTGGTAGGTGATTTATGGATTATCCTTGAGTCAGCTTTGAAGTGGTGAGATTCCATTCTCCGGAAGGCCCACATTTCATTATCTTGTTTTTACTTATGTCTTAGACGGCAAGTTTTTGGCTATGTTCGGGGGCATATCGCTACTTAGGTTGATATTTCATTTCTTTGTGGCTTTTGTGAATGAAGTATGGATGAATTGTTGTATGGATTCTTCGATCCAGCTTTATATTGATTTATCTATCTTCTCATATGTTCAAAACTCAGTTCTATCTTGTTATATGTTCAGAACTCACTTTCTTCCAGTTGTATTGTGTTTTGGTTGTCTAGGTTAATGAGGGTGATCCCTAGTCCTTTTCGGACTTGAGATATCCGTCATGACTATGCCCTGGTTTGGGTCATGACAACATGGCTCACAAAAAATTAGGGTTTTTCACATATGTTAATCCAAAGGTGCAACTAAACATGAAATAGAAAGAATCAAATCAAAATCATATCCCAAACATCAAAGATTTCTAATATGCCAATTTGTCTAAAGAAAAGAAAGAATATGGGTAGAAGAAAAAAATAAATACTCAAGATCACAAGGTACCACACATAACACCATAATACTAGTCTAAACCACGTATTAAATATCCTGTGTTTTCACAACTCTCATCTCAAGAATAATACTCCTTACCACTTTAACAACTAACTTCAACCTCTTATTAGGAATTCACTAATGCACAATGCATTTATCCACTTCTATACCAACATGACATTCAAGTCTATCATTATAATCGCATATGAACTTCTAGGCAACCAACCTACCTAGAAATTTTTCCATATTCTATAATACCTTTATTAATAACAACTTTCTTGCACTATTACCAAGAAGATACCCCTATAGTTTTCAACTAACTATGGCATATACTAAAGTTTTGCCTCAATATTCCTTCACACTTATAGCCTTAGATAAAGCGAGCATACAACAATCCTTCCCCACTAAGAAACATTTACTCTCTCATCTAAACCATTATTCATCGATTTTTATCACTGTTATCTCTACTTAAGGAGATGCCACTAAAAGGTTAGAACATGAGAACCTGAAGCACGAAAGAATACTATACGTAACTATTACACTTAACTGATTCCTGATGAAGAGTACCAAAGGCATGAATTTATTAAAGAGATCAAAACTGAGGACATACATGGAATAATTTGAAATTCACTGGTCATTAAGTGTGTACCATGAGTTCGGGGAATTGATCATACTGTAAAACATGAGTACATGAGTCATGAGCAGCATAACTTGAGTTTGGAGTTCATAAATTCTTGGAATATGATTCATACTTCTAAGTGAACTGGAACTCCTTATCTAGGAACTATGAATGTACATAATTTTATATAAAGTGCTTGAATATGAGCTTTGATCATGTAGCTGACTTGTAAGGCATGAGTAGATGTCATAATGACTGAAACACAAAAATTTGCACTGAGATAAGAATGGGTCAAGTATCTTCCTCCCCTATAGTTGTTCTAGAACTCACTAGCATCACTACTAGAATCTAAAAACTTGGCTTGGTTCCTTGTTCTATCATCTCCCCCTTAGATTTCAGCAATCATTCTAATTTTACAGACCCCTTTAATAAACTCTAAGCTGAACTTCAAACACTTTACTCTAGAGTTCGAGATATAACAATACACATAAATATTAAACTCGCCGTGAAAGATTATATCTTAAAGTGTAAAACCTACTGCTAGTACTTCCTTCTGAGATAGAACACTTAACTTGTTATAGCCCTTATAGTTATCATATAATAAACACTTACTAATTTAGAATCTTCAGGAGTATCACCATACCCTGAGTTTACACCATCTGGAATTTCAAACTCTTCTTTCTATTAGCTTAATCACCCACAATTCAGTCTTAGATCATTTAACATGGATATCCATATAACTTCTCATACACTAATACCCAATTATTACTACTATATAGGAATCATGAAACACCAATCCACACAAAAATTTATGAACATACTCAACCTTAACAAGTTTCTCTATCATTGTGGTTACTGTCTAATCTCTATCCCAACTACAGCAGTATCATAGTCTAAGTATCCCTTAACTGAGAAATCTCTCTCAAAGTGTTATTAAAAAACTACACAATAACTTTCTGGAAACATGGATACATAGTCTACTAAATTTAAATAATCTATAACCTAACTTTTACAGCTGCTAAACTTCTAGGTTCATGCTTCTAACTCTAGATTATCTACTATAATACGATTCTAAGAAGGGATCTAGGGGCACATCTGACTTTGGCTCAACGCATAATTTTCATAAATAAGAATGAACTTTTTCAAACTTTGGAACTTAAAGTCACTGATGGGATCCTTTTGGGAACACATGCAATCCCATAAATATTTGTGGGGAATGTCTGAGAAAATTCTATCAGTAGGAATTTAAGCTTGATTGTTTCTATTACCTAAAAAATAAGCATAGTTGGCATAAATGGAGAAATGTAAGAATCTATGTAAGTTTCTAAGAGAACATCGCCACTATATGATCTAAGATATGAAGGAAGGGAAACATTTCTTAAATGATTTGTAGCCTCTAGAAGAAAAGTACAGATATTTGTGTACCGCTACGTAAGATTCTACTAGACACGGCTTCATAGACACCCTAAGACACTTGAAACTTGTGATCTGATACCAAGTTTTTCATGAATCAAGTCTACCTTCTAGTCATAATACGATGCTTAGAACTACAAGTGATACCAATATAACCCATGCCAGTACTTGAATACCATGACTTGATAATGGATATGCTCAAGTCATGGCATTCTGAAAATAACAATGCATGCAAAATATGAAGTAATCTTGAATATGTAAACTGATGTATATAGCATGATGTAATATTGATGAGTTCTCATTATGAAAATGTTATAAAATTCATGGTACAAACATGGTATGAATAACTTGAAAACTATAGCATGCATGATCATCTAGGTGTGGGTGTTGATAACCCGCCATCATAAAAATAATATAATTAAAATATGATAGTTTCAAAGTAATGACATGATAAGAATTTCATGACTTAAACTCAAGAATTCAACAATTTCATCAATGTAATGAATCATCATGATTAGAGTACGAAAGAATACTTGAAATTACGAGGGAACACTATTTCATAGTAGAATTCAAGAATTACATAGAGAGATCATAGAATTTATGCTTTTCATGGAACCCTAGTTTATGGAATTCATGAATAGAAATCGTAATTTTGGGCATGAGGATGAAATAAAATCCTTATTTTATACCCAAAGACTATGAATATTTTTCTCATAAGCACTCTTCACAATAGGGTTATGGTCATGACACATATATTCACATACAATCATGGGAGTAGAGTTTTTACATGTAGGAACGACAATTCAAATTCTAGCCTAAAAATATAGGGTGTTATAGTATTTCCCTCTAGGAATAATTTATCCTCAAATGATGGGTAGGAATTTATTGAAGCTTTAGAAGTATAGAATAAAGTATATAACTCTACATAAGGAATTCTCCCTCAACAAAACACATTTAGAAATCAAAAAAAAGGGGTTTCATGGCATCACTAAGTAAATTATGTAAGCACAAAAATGAGACTAAGGTCGTACAAGGGGTAAAATATCCAAAGCTCCTCATCCCAAGTAAGAAAATAAAAAACTGGATGAAATTTTACACCTCAGTGTGGCACATTGCCTATTGCAGAGACTATCCTCTAGGCCACGCTGCTTATCACGGAGAGTAACCTCAGTGACACAGCATTTTCATGGAGGCTTACTGCCTTAAAATTTAAAAATGACTCCGAACCTCATTTGAAAATTCCAAAACTCTTTTGTGACACCCTATGAACATACCTGAACACGTTTTAAGTCAAAAATTGATGTTTCGAACATGGGAAGGCAAAACATAAAATGCTTGAAATTTTGAGGGTGTTACAAAATATATGAGGATAGTTGAAAACTTATTTAGAAGCTTATGGGGTATTACAACGTCTAAAATAGAATACTAGGAAAACTGAGATCATGTATTGAACACTTATGAACTGAATTATGGCTAAATATCTGAATCGATTACATGATGCATGGACTAAACTAAATTTGTAATTTTCATGGATGTGAATAAATTACCTCATAAAATAGCCATATTCATGAAACTTTGGATGGTAAGACTAGATGGAAAGATGGAAAACTATAGGAGCTTATCTATCTGATTGCTTAACTAAATTATTGGCTATACAGACTAAATCATACTGAAAGTTTATGCTAAATTAGAGTATTTCTTTAACACTCTTTCTAAGAAGTTCTAAAACGTTAGGGAGCAAAGAATTTTGGGCATGATCTGAATAAGGAATTGCAACATGGCTACAACTCTATAACATTGTTGTGAGCTGTTTGACCCTGGTGCATAGGCTATAACTGGTACCTACATTATGAAGGAATGTAGCCACAAATACATATATGTGGTCAGTACTCTGAAATGTACTAAGTAATTGAGATATGCACTAAATCCTGAAAATAGTTGATGTATGCTTTAAAACTGACGTCATAAGCTAATAGCTGAAATATGCATTTAAATCATGGTTGTACATAAAACTATAAGAATTATAAAATTTCAATGTCATGAGATGAAAATATTTCTCTAAGGTTGAACATGGTAGAAAAATGAGTAATGTACGTAAATCTCAAATTAAAGTTGAATAGGCAGTAAAACTGTATTAAGGATCATCTATGAATACTGAGCATGAGTACATGAATATATATATATAACAAATGCAGGACTAAGTAAAGCATCTGCTAAAATAATCTATAAAAAATTAAATGATTGAATAATAGATAAACTGAACACTTGGTCATGCAAATCTGAGTTGAACTGAAATTGAATCCGGAAAAGAAATTATGGAAGCCATTATTTAACTGACATGCCCTAATTTGAGATAATCGGGGTCCAACTTGTAACCCCAGTTGGAAGGGTGTCAATATCTTACCACGGATACTGATACTGATGGTGCCGATCTACTATACTGTCATCCTAAAGGACTAGGGTGTTAGTTCTCTCCTGTTGGATGACCCTTTAGAGAGTGTTAGTCCTCTACTGGCAGGTGACATCTCATAACCTACCTGGTTACATAGTTCTGTAACTTAGGGACTTCTACTAAAGGTCTCATTCCTCTATTGGAGGGTGAGCTGTCATCCCTAGGTTCCCTTAGTGCTAAGTCCTATTTCCAACTGAAATACACTGAAAATAAAATACAGGAACTGCAACTGACTTGAGTCCTCAAATTAATAGAACTCATCACCTGCTAGCTAAATGTTATAAATTATTTGACCCTGGTGTGTGAGCTATATATGGTACCTATATTATGAAAGAATATATCCACAAATGCATATATGTGGTCAGTACTTTGGAATGTACTGAGTATGTGAGGCATGCACTAAATCATGGAAATAGTTGATGTGCGCTTTAAAACTGATGTCATAAGCTATTTACTAAAATATGCATTTAAATCATAGTTGTACGTAAAACTGTAAGAATTATTAAAATTTTAATTTCATGAGATGAAAACATTTATATAAGTGTGAACGTGGTATAAATATTAGTACCGTATGTAAATCTCAAGTTAAAGTTGAATAGGTAGTAAAATTGCATTAATGATCATGTATGAACACTGAGCATGAATGTATGAATATGCATATAACAAATGCAGGACCAAGTAAACCAAGTTCTAAAATAATCTGTGAAATCAAATAACTAAATAACTGATAAACTAAACACTTGGTCATTCAAATCTGAGTTGAACTAAAATTGAGTACTGAACAGAAATTATGGGATCCATCATTACATCGACATGTCCCAGTTTGAGCTTATCGGTGTCCAACCTGTAACCCTAGTTGGAAGAGTGTCAATACCTTACCATGGGTACTGATAATTATGGTGTTGATCTACTAATCTATTATCCCAAAGGACTAGGGTGTCATTCCTCTCATGTTGGATAACCCCTTAGAGAGTGTCAGTCCTCTACTGGAAGGTGATATCTCATAACCTACCTAGCTACATATTTCTAAAACTTAGGGACTTCTACTAAAGGTCTCATTCCTCTACTGGAGGGTGATCCATCATCCCTAGGTTCTCTAAGTGCAATGTCCAACTTCCAACTAAAATACACTAAGCATAAGATGGTACATATATTGATAACGGAATGCTCAAGTCATGGTATTCTGAAAATAATAATGCAAGCAAAATATGAAGTAATCATGAACATGTAAACTGATCCATTTAGCATGATGTAATACTAGTGAGTTCTTATTATGAAAATGTTATAAAATTCATAGTACAAACATGGTATGAAAAACTTTAAATCTTGAAATCTGTAGCATGCATGATCATCTAGGTATCGGGTGTTCATAATCTACTAGCATAAAAATAATAAAATAAAAATATGAAAATTTAAAAGTAATGACATGATAGGAATTTCATGACTTAAACTCAAGAATCCAACAATTTCATCAAGGTAATGAATTATCATGATTAGAGTACAAAAGAATACTTGAAATTATGGGGGAACACTATTTCATGGTAGAATTCAAGAATTACATACAGAGATCATAGAATTTATGCTTTTCATGGAACCCTAGTTTATGGAATTAATAATATTCATGAATAAAAATCATAATTTTAGACATGAGGATGAAAGGAGATCCTTATTGTATACCCACATACCTGATTTTTATGATTTCTTGAAAGGAAACTTGGATTTGGAGCATTGGAAGGTGAATTATTGAAAGAAACCCTTGCTTGGTGTTCTTTAAAACTTAGGAAGAAAATAGATCGTATATTTGATGTATTTGGGGTTATGGAATGATAAAATCACATTTATATCAGTCATAGGATAGTTTAGGACATAAATGACTTGTTTAACCTCAAAAAACTAAAGACAAATGCAGATTATAGCATTTCTGAACAAGGCTTGTGCCATGCTGAAAATCACAAAGCACAAGGTCTTTGCCATGCTAAAATTATGCATCCTCACTAGTTCCTCGTGAAAATGCTCATAACTTTTTGTTCGAGTATCGAATTAAAATAAAATTAAATGCATTGGAAATATGACACATTTATCTATTATTTAGTGGTTCTTGAGCTCCAAAATTCCATATATTCCAGAAGTTATACACGTTCAAAGTTGACCTTGTAGGATCGAATACCAAAATTTGGTTGAATAAATAGCTCTCAACTCAACTTTGCTCTAAGTATTTCCTATGAATATTTTTCACCTCAAAAGCACTCTTCACACTAGGCTAATGAGAATGACCCATATATTCATATATAAATCATGGTATTAGAGTTTTTATTCATCAAAATGGTGATTCAAATTCTTTCCTAAAAATATGGGGTGCTATATTTAGTTCTTGAATACTATTAGAATAGGATAGTTTACCCTTATTGCACCATTATCATGATTATGTTTAGTTTCCTGGATAGTTGTTTGTAGTTTATATTCCTATTTTACATGTTATTTATGCTTGCATTATTTTTGGAGCTAATTCAATTGATACCTACTGAGTACCACGTGTTTGGTACTCATACTATAGTTCTATAGTCTGCAGATCTTAGTACAAGCTCTTGTCGTTGATATGTGCATCATGCGGATCGGGTTTGGATCAGAGATTTAGAGTAAGATCCTAATGTTTGGATTATTCCTACTATCCCTTATTTTAATTAGACTTATCTCTATTTTGTAATCAAATATAGTTTACACATATATATTTACTTTTGATTTCTTTTGTACTCTTGTTGTATTAGAAACTCTTGCACCAACTTTAGCAAGTCTTTGGAATGTATTCCATATTAGTATTTTATTTAAATTCATTTTTATATTTCCTTCTTTACTCTTAATAGTCTGTTACTACTTGTTCTGGACTACGGGTTGGCTTACCTACTAGTGGGTTATAGTATGTGACATCATAACTTGAGAAAGTGGGTCGTGACAAGTAGATATGCATCAAGACATGGCAACCAATTTAATAAATCAACAAATATACTAATGACATGCCAAAAAATGCTTACAAATAATCCATATAACCATCAAGTGTATCAACCATATCGTAAACAATCATAAAATCATTAATAATATCATAGGTAGAACTAGGTCCATCTCAACCTCACAACTAGAATGACATTAGCTTCTTATCAACTTATCAAACCCCACGAGCTCACAAAATTAACACTAGTCTGTACACACATGCTAAGGGACTTATTTATGTCCTACTAGTCATGACATGGAGGGGATAATCAAAGTTATGTACCATAATGGTGCGGTACTCTATCCTCCATAAACAAGTAACACTAATATCCATATCTTACCGGTGTGGTACCCAATCCTCCATAATAATATTATGTATATTTTATTAAATTCACACTCTCTCTTAGGATATAACACAATGTACTAAATTTACAAGTACACTTATAATCACAAGATAATTCGATCAAGTTTGATTTTTAATAATAAATTCATACAAGTGTCAACAATTTAAATATCATTAAATTCAAGTATGATGGAATATAAATTACTTCTGAACACCTTGAGATTCATCTTACCTATCCTAATAAGTCATAGATCATGTATGCAATCTATGGGGAGAGCAAATTTGAAATGAATGATAAAATTCACTAAAAAACTAGGAGGGTCGTTAGAGAAGTTATTCTTATTGATTGTATTATTGAACTGCTAGGACTTTTGTGCATGGAGGGCTAATTATGGAATTCTTTATTCGATATAGTAACTATTTAAGATCGATAGGTATATGATGCCTACTGAGTACTAGTGATTTTTACTCACCCTAGATTTTTTGCATCTGATACAAATCCTAGAACAAGTTCCCATTGAGGTCCTTGATTTCATTTGTGGTCTTCGTGATTCAAATTTGGAGTGAGTTCATGCCATCATATACTTTACGCATGTTCCTCTTTATCTATAATTTTGTTTTGTATGTCTAGCTAGTGATGTATCAGATTTATATTCATTTTTGTCTATTGTATTAGCTAATCATTTACAGATGAAAGTTGAGTCTTGGATTGGCTTTGTCTGTTGTTATCTTTTACTTATGAGTATTGGAGCATATTTGAGATATTCGTGTTTATTCTTTACTTTCTGCTTTAACTTAAGTTATTTGTAATTGATGAGAGTTGTTTTACATACCATGGTTGGGTTGGGGCAGGTGTCATCATAACCCCAATGTTTAGGTCTGGAAAACTTTTGTTATGTTTCATAACAGTTGAGTTTGTTTTGGCCAAATAGTATAATGATAGACAAATTTAACCAACAAATAAAAGTAAAGGAGTATTTTAACCCTTTTCCAACGAGTAAATAACTCAAAACATATTTACATGAAACAAAATTAAACTAAAAAGGGAGGGAAGCAGAGTAAAATTTTGTAAAGGAATAACTTGATTAAATATATTGAAAATAATTTTTAAAAATTCATTTAATTTAACACAACTAGAAGAGAAAATGAGTGAAACATGAAAAGAAAAAAACACCTTCGAATCAGCGACACTCAGATGAGAAAGAGAGAGAGAGAGAGAGAGAGTTGAGAATGTTTCATTATTTCACCTTCAACCTTTCATCTAACACTAGTACAGAAGTTAAACATAAAAGTTAAAAAATGAGAAGAAGCAATTTTAGAAAAAATTACTCTTAGAAGAGCCAATGGGACTCTTTTTGTAGTAAGTTTTCAACTTCTCAAAGAATCTCATGAATACAAATTTTAAACTCGAAGGGACATTATACTGAGAAAGAAAATCAAATAAGAAAAAATTAAAATATTTTACCAAAAAATACACTTGGATTGATGACCTTCGCGCTTCGTACTGCCAGCTCTCCATAGGGCTCAAGGATTCATAGATGGGGAGGGTGAGGGAGAGATTTGTGATGGGAGAGGAAGTAGTCTAGGGTTGCAGGGGCAGATAAAGGGACCATATAGGGTTTGAGGTCTAGGGTTTGGATAGAAAAGGAAGATATAGGTAAAGTTTACTTATTGTTCGATTAAAGTTATGTGCTTTAAATTTTACGAAAAAAGGTCTAAACTACCTTTATACTATGTAAAGTGGTGGCAAAATACCCTCCGTCTACCTATTGGACCTGAAATGCCCTCCACATCTACTTTTTGTGGTTGTCTTTTCCTTTTATTTAACAGATCAAATTGACCCCTCTTTATTAATGATGTGTCTTTTTTTATTGTCCAACTAATAATTAATAAAAATAATAAATTTTCCCTCTAAAATTCCAACACACCCAAACCTAATACCCGATCCAATAATAACCCTAATTTAATAACCTGATTCACTACCTGCCCCACCTAATAAGCCCCAATTTATTAACACTAAAACCCCTTAGTCACCATCACTCATTGCTCATATCCACTCTTATTCTCACAACCATTTCTCAATCGAAGAAAGTTTTGCCAAATTTAATTGATTTATTTCTTAAAAATATTTGCATCTTCTATTTATTCTCCTCATAAACTTGAGTCTCACAGGTGTAAATATGTATTGATTGCAAGATAATTTACTGCTACTAACCTTGAAAATGGTGGACATCAATTCAAAAAATGTCATGTTAACACTAACTTTGTTGTTACATTGTAAGTCAAACTACACGAGTTTCTTGATATAAGTAAAAACATTACCAAGAAAATATGAACAACTCAATGAGATATAATTGACATGGGATATACTACACTAGAATATGCAATTCATGGACATCTAATGGAGAAAGTTGACATTTATAGTTTTGGTAGTGGTGTTTTGGAAATAATCAGTGGAAGGAGAAGGAATGATATGTAAATTGAGCCTATTACTGAATATCTCCTTGAACATGTATGCTTTAATTTTCAAATATACCATCTTTCTTTTCACATTTTCAGTAAGTACTAAATGCATTTACCTGTAGCATGGTGAAATAGCCATGGAAACTTCATGAAATTGGAATGCTTGTAAAAGTGGTGAACGAGAGACTAGATCCTAATGAATACATCAAACAAGAAGTAAAGAAAGTCATTGAGATTTCATTAAGGTGCACGTAGTCACCAGCAAATCTTAGGCCAAGCATGTCTGAAGTTGTTGTCATGATATCAAGTGATCGTAGCACAGACTCAAGAACACCAAGTAGGACTACATTCATTAGTACGGATAAAGGTAAAATACTCAACTCATCCATGAAAATAGAATCATCATCTTCTAATGCAACCAAAACATTTGGTGATTTCACTGTCCGCTAGCTATATAACAGTATGCGGTAATAAATAACAACTACACTTCTATTCCAAACAAGTTGAGGGATAAAGGTTATGATGACACCATAGCATTTAACAAGACAATTTATTTTTTTTGCCCACACTATAAGAAAGATGATTTGCTTGAAAATTGCATCATTTAAAAGCCCTTACAGAATGATTTTTCTCTACTCATGTTTACATAAATAGTACTCTCTCCATTTTAATTTGTCCATTTGATTTTAACTTAGCACGGAGTTTAAACAAGTAGAGAAGATTTATGAATATCAGGATATGCCAAATATATATATGAAAATTTGGAATTAAGACATCACCAAAAACGGAATGAGACACTCTTTTTAAAATAGGCTAAAATATAAGTAGACGAACAAATTAAAATTGAGAGAGTAAAAAATAGAAGTAAGAGAAAGAGTACAACATTTATATAACATTCCAAAATTTCCCCGTATGGCATTACTTATATAACATAAAAGTTATAAAAAAAAACCTTCCATCAACACTCTTGAAGTATTACAGTTGTTAAACCAGGGGAGGTCTATGAAAATATCACAAAATTACAATAAATTTTGTTCCATTTCCAATATATAATATAAGTTGAAGAAGCATAAATGATGTCATAAACTTTGCTCTATGTAGCAATCAAACATCATGTTGAATTTTCTATCAATATTATACCTTCTTACTGCAGCAACCAAATAATAGTGTGCCCAAAAGCTGTTAGCAAAGAGAACTCACCCTTGTTGAGAAGTGGTTACCTCCAATGTGGACTTCCTAGAAGGAATCTGAATTTAGTTCAGCCCTGATACAGACATCGAAATCTTGGAAAACCAAAAAAAGTTTGATATATGTTGACCAATTTCCTGACAAAACAAAGTTGAACCCCTACATGTCTCATGTTAATCCTCTGACAACATAAGTAAACTAGAAAGTCGATATCCAAATTCTATAAAAAAAAATATCTAAAACCTTATCCTGTACAAGCCAAAAAAATAGAACAGAATGTGCTGATAAGATAAAGATGAAACTCATAAATATACTGAGCTAAATTCTATGCTTCGACACATAAAGACAATTGCAAAACAAGACCAATATAATTTTTTGCCTAGTAGCCATTTTTTTGACCCATTTACTTTGCTTGGTATAAGATTTGTTGCCTGGTAGTCATCTCTTATCATGTCATCTGGAAATTAATAGCAAATTTAGGTGTGTTCTTTGGAAAATGGTAGCATATCTTGGAGTTTTCTTTGGAATGACAGCATATCTTGAGTTCTCTTTGAAAAATTGGAAAATGATAGAATATTTTGAGTTCTCCAGGTTCTATCAAACTAGCCACATGAACCACCAAAAGTCAAGTGCAACACCAAGGTATATCTATTTTTCTTTCTCGTCCACATGTATATATGTTTACATGCACCAGAAAAATAATCCTCATTAGATTTCTGAGCAAGGTGTAGGTACATTTAAAATTAGTTTCCATTTGCAAATAACGAAAATTGATAGAGATTGTAAGGTAACAATAATAACCTCTTATAAGGACATTGACTCCCAGCTATTAGCTCTCATAAATAAGCTAACAAATTAATTCCCAGCCATTCTGGAGATGAGGTCAATAAATAATTTCATCTTTGTAATGCTTATTAACATGACCCCTATATACTGTATTCAAGAAAACTATCTCAATCCAAGAAATTCAGTCGCAACACAACATCAAAAGAATATCGAGTAACAACATAAAACATCAAAACGATCAAGATAATAAGAACACAAATATTTTAAAGCGAACCAATACAATCAAGTTAGTTCAAGACTTATTTACAGTACCAAAACACAAAAATTCATTGTGCCATTCCATTCATAACATCCTCAAATACTTAAAATCACTACATATGCATAATTGTAATACCTTAGTGTTTTCCCCTCTTTATCTTCAGTTTTCTAATCTTTTTCTCCTTTTTTATTATCAATTAACTTGAGGTAACTCAAGATTTGCCTTAATAAGTCATCTTTCTTGGTGAGTATGGAAGATTAGTAGGTATACCAACACCATTTACATTACCCCAAAAGTTAATTTTCCTTGTAGCAGTTCATTTTGGCTGCAACTTCTTCATTTTTAACCTAGTATTATCTTTAGATAAATTTCTAGTGTTACGCCCAAGCACACATGCAAGTATACATGATCAACCTAGTAAAATGGCCTATGAAAGACAAGTATCAATCCCTCAGGGATTTGTTCTTAATAACTATCTAATTCTAGTTCACTATGGGGGTTAAACAAGAGCAAAAGTAACCAAAACATTTGGGAATTGATAATTAAGAGTAAAAGTGAACAATGCGGTAATGTAAATTACTTGAATAATGATGGGGAGAAACCTAGGGTTAAGTGCAACGAACAATACTAATTATCTATAGAATTTTCTTGGTTTAGTTAATTATATTGGTTGATGATTCGAGAGGTTCATAACATGATTATAGTCTTCCGAGCCTCTAATCAACTATCTAACTTAGCCTCACAACTATATCGTTGAACGGAGATGTAAGAACTAAGCTAAATGCATTTGTATGTATTCTCGTATTTAATTCAAAAAGGGATAATTAGGTATATTCCTATCCAAAATTCAAATTGTAACTTTATTCCTTTGAATGAGCACAATCCCTTTCTATATATCCCATGTTCTATTCTATTGTTCCTCCTTTTGGGCTCTTGATAGAAATATGTGTTTATCCTGAGGGTCGTAAATATGTAGAATAGTAAAATCAAGGACATATAAACAATCAATAATGATATCAAACATAAAATAAATTAATTACAAGCTTAAGTACTCATGTTCTTGGCCTCAATCCCAGATGAGGGTGTTTAGCCACTCATGGAATTATAAAGAATCACAATCAAGGAATCGTGTTCGTAATCCAAAAGTAAACTAAAAGAAAGGATAAAAATCCTAAGAGAAAACTCATAAAGTGTATTTCAATCCCCTAAGGTAATCCAAGGTGTTTATAATATATTCCAAGTGTTTTATTTATAATGGGAAGCAAGTGGCCGACTTTGACATATGAGTGTGCCACGCTCTTCAATTGGCGCAATAAGGGTGTGGCACGTTCTTATCGCCCTTAATGTATATATCCAAAGTCATGGCATGCCCTTGTGCTCAAATTTTGTAGATTTCATCCAAGCAAACTCCATTCATTTGGTGTTAAGTTTCGTGCTTCATAGTTATTTTTCCTCTTCAATTTAATATTGTCTATCATCCCATTATAAAGTTTATATCCCATTATCAAGTTTGTCATCTCACAAATATTTCTATGACATAAAACACCATGAATTAGAGCTCATAATATAATAGAACTCATCGAGATAAACTAGAACATCACATAGCTCAATCTAAGAATACTAGGTTTCTCGTCTACACTCTAAATGAACGTTTTGCTTCCCGACATATTTTAAACACACCTTAAACATTATAAATATGTAGTTTAACACTTAGATGCTTAATAATATGAATACTAACTGATTATGCACACGAGAAGTCCTCAAATATTGGCTAATTAAGGCTAGATAACAACACTTAGGTGCATAAATTCACCTAAGATCATCACCCAAAACTTAAAGCCTTGTTCGTCCTCAAAAAAATCATTACATCATGCAGCATAATCAAGGAAGACTCCAATATCACTACTACAAGCAATACATTGAAGCTAGCACTATGATGTGCCATGCTTTTATGGCACTTACCATGCTTTAACTTAGAGAATATGCATGTACTTAAGGCTATTTTGTTGGGTTTGATTTATTTTTGGAGTGATTTTGTAGGAAACTAGGTGTTGGAAGTAAACTAAAAGAAACGAAATGAAAAGCCAAAAAATGGCCACCTACTTTGGCACCTACACCCCGTAGGTACCACCTACTGGGCGTAGGTGGGCCCGTATGTATCAGAACTTGCAAAACATAGAGAGAAAATTTTGGGACTGGCACCACCACCACCACCCCCACACATACACACACCTATGGGTTGTTGGTGGCTCCATAGGTGGTCACCGACGCAATTTTTCTGGATTGATTGGTATTTATATCATAGGGTCTCTATGTAATGTAAATACAATGCTATGATATTTTTATTCATTATTATGTACGTTTAGTCAAGTTTTACTCTTTTTTAGGATTTGAATTCTAGGGTTTCCTTGTAATATATAAATGCCTTTTAGACGTTGTTTAGTAAAGAGATTCAGAGATAGCTCATTTAGGGCTAAGTTTACATCATTCGCATACATCTTTTGATTCTAAGATTAACTTGTGATCTTGGGATCTTATTTCCTTGGTTTGTTTTTGGTTTGTTCTTCAATTTGATGCTTTGGGTTTTCTTCTTTCACTATTGTGAGATTGATTCTATGATTTATCTATGAATTCCATGAATTGTCTAACAACTATGAGTGGCTAATTCTCTTAGCTAGGGTTGTGGGAACCCTGGCAGATTAACGAAGTAGATAAAGTGTAAAGTCATTCTAGATAAATATTCTTATATGTATTATGGTTTTCTTTGATTTAATTGATTTCATAACAATGTCCAATGTTAAGATCTCACATGTATTCACTACAAACCCGAGAGAGAGGTAAAGATTGGAAAACAGAGATCACAATAGTGATTTGGAGTTAATTGCCGAAATATTACTTGTACTATCTACTTAAGATGATTAAATTTCATTTAATTAACTTGAGATCGAGAGTAAATAGTTAAAACTTGGGTCCAAGAACAGGGGTAAGGCGACAATTTGAGAACGAGAAGAGATGAGTGAAATTCACCAAAGTATGTCAAGATGCGATTGGTGATAAATAACTTGTCAGATTTCGTATGCAAGGTATTAGAATAGTTCGACTGTGCATGATAAATCTATAGAGTTAGAAGACAGGGGGAACACAAGCTAAGTGTTCACCTTAGATTGATTACAACATCAAGCATCCATAACCCTAGCTATGGATTTCTAGCCGCTTATGCTTGTGAAGTAATCAATAACATTCATGATTGAAAGCATAGAATAAATCACAATAATAAGTAAAAACCCCCAAAACCATAACTGAATTAATCAACTGAAATCAATACAAGAGAATTCCAAGACAAAAATAGGATCTCAAAATCAAAATATATTTGTAAGTATCAAGAGTGCATGACTTCTACTAAAAAACACATAAGGGCTATTTATAGTAGATGCGGAAACCCTAAAATCAAAGCCCAAACGAAGTAGGAGAAAAAAGGGTCGGTGGCCACTTATGGTCCCTACTTGTGCCCTGTCCTTGGGACACAGGTAGTACTTGCGGCCTGCTGGGAGGGCATAAGTGGCGACCACAAGTGCCAGACCAGAATTTCCTACAAGTCAGCTCTCAAGATTTTGGACTTCTGGCACTTGTTTTTCCCACATGCATTCCATAAGTGATACATGTGGTTCACATGTTGATTTATCAAGTGTTGGGAGCCATCTTTTCATCTCTTTTTCAATTTTAGAACATGATTTGGTCACGAAAAATCCAGAAAGTGTCTCTAACATCCATAATTTCTCTCAAAAGTAGTTAAAAATACCTTTTTTCCCTTTATCGCGAACTTAGCATCATGATTTCCTGCAAAACAAACCCAAAACGCATCATATCTAAAGAAAAAAAACTTAGAAACTTGCATATTTTCATAGTTTTAAGCATCTAAAGTGCTATATTTCTATATCACATCAACACCCTCAACTTAGAACATTTACATGTCCTCGGGCAGCAAAACACAATAAAACCAAAATGATGCTTAACTAGGAGAATCTAAGCTATTCAAGGTAGTCTATCAACACTTTAAACTCTAAGCACAACACCCCCTCCAACCTCACTTTTTCAAATCTAAATGTGTATAAACATGAAGCACAATAATATAACACAATAGGATCAATGTATGGAATTACATTAGCAACAGACAATTATGCATATGTATAAATTACACTACCCAAAACAAGAAAGCAGCTAGCAATAGGACTCAGTTCCCTTACAACAAAGATGTCCCACTCCATATGAAACAATGCATGTCAATGCAGGGAAAGTCAAGAGACACTCACACTCGAAAGAGAAGTTCCAATCAATGTGCATCAAATATCATAGCCTTGCTCTTATTTTCTTTACCTTACATTTAGACAATCAAGTTAGGATTACTATAGGACTTTTCTCGGCTTGTATTATAGGCTTGGGAGTGGGTATGGTACAAATGGACATATAAAATGACTAAGACTCCTTGGCACTACACTAACCTTGGGGTCTCACTTGTTAAACAATTTCCTTTTTATTCCACCCTTATTTCTCTTTTTTTAATTTTAAAGCACATTCAGGTTAGGTGCGGTCTTTTATTCTTTATTTTTCACAACAATTTTTTCTTTTATTTTTCTCTTTTCTTTTTTTTTTTTCTTTTGCTACCACCCCAGCCTTACTAACCTTTTTCTTTATTTTACCCTTCTATATACCTACTTTACACTATGCATCCCTATGATAGCCACCCTCAACTTAGGCATTTTACTTAAGTTGAGGTGCACAATATCCAAGGAAGACCAGGACCAGAACAAGTTCAGTTCAATATAAATGGGAAGGTGAATATATGAAAACAAATAAACAGGCTACAAGGCTCAAAACAGGGATCAAGGGATACTATTTCACACATAGAAGGTCATTTAGGCTAAAAGTGGACCAAAATCATAAATGGCCTATGATCCTTGCCTAACTGACTATCCTACAACATAAGTAAGACTAACCGCGCAAGTTCTGAATTTAACACACAACGAGAACTAAGTAGAATATCACACACACACATGGCACAAAGTCAATATTACAAACTACTACTTATCCAGTTTATGCAATTGTTAGGAAGTGATTATCATGTCCCTAATCCTAATGCCATAACAAGATCCACAATGTTCACACATATATATATTCACACAGTTCTAAAGTAAAAATGTTTGGAGGGGTATCATTTTTCTCAATAATTAATAAAAAATATTATAACTGCCCTAGATATTTAAAAATCTCCAAATTACACAAAACCACAACATAATATAAAATAACTTTAACCTAGACATTTCGGTTCTACAACCATACCATGGCCGACAAGAAAGAAGAACAGCAATAAAAACTGTGGCGGTGATAACGCTCAACTTACAGTCAATTTAAGTGCAAGGCAGTTGTTATCAATATATTTACCCAACTAAGAGTTGGGATCAAATCCATGAGGAACAATGTGAGTTGTGATTGAGTAAGTCCAAAATAATATTTTCTTACTAAGTTCAAACCTATGATACAAAATGGTTAGGGGGTTTGCAATGTTTTCTAGTGTGAAAGTAATTCTTGGGCTTCTAAGTGACTAATTCGAAACTAATAAAAATTAGAGTATAATCAATTAAAATAGATCTTGGTACTATTCTTTCCTAGGGGTAAATTATGCATGGGTTCATGATGATTCTGTGCAAATTCGAATCATTGATGATGTGGTAGGCTAGGTTTAAGGTCTTTGAGGCTAATTTTTTAACAAAACCTCAAAGATCTCACTCATTGAACCTTTCGATTACCTAAAGAGTGCATCAATTAAAGCCACCTAATACCTCAATTGGCTATCCCTATTTCTAGGATGATACCCATGGTATAGTCATCCTCCTAATCACCCTTATGTCTAAGATAGTGAAAATTGGAAAGACATACCCATAAATTATCTTCTATTTCTTTGGTTTCCGCATCCCTTTTTCAACGATGAGGTGGATTCCTAAAGTTCACTCAAACCCCTCTTTCAAGGATGGTTTGAGCTTTCAAGAGCTTAAAATTTTCATCCATCAAACCCATTTAGGTATTTGAGGCTTTCACCTACATATCCTAACCAAATTACTCAAGCAATAGTAGAACCCATATCATAAACTAGTAAATTCACAAACAAATCAAATCCCACACATATTTACACCGTAATATAGCATAATCCCAAGAGGTAAATCTAGCACATCATAAGGATAACAAAAACAAATATATCTAGATGTCCATCAAAGTTGATCATAAGAAAATAAAGAGAGGACAAACCACACTTTAGACTCAAATAAATCTCCAATAGACAAATCCAAAACTACACTTTAAAGCTCCTCTAATTTAATCTTGTCTCAAATTAGTGTAAATTTAAGCTCCAAGCTCCAAGAAATTACAAAAACCCTAAACTAGAGATGAGAGGTTTATTTTTTGTGATGATTCATGGATGAGGGTTTTGAGCTTTTAAATGGGAATTTGGGGTCGGCTATGTACTTTTACAATTTTTCCCCTAGCAAAAAATCCTGTGATCGCGTGTGGATATATAGCGATCACTGAATTCTTCAAGGGATCATGGCCTACTAACTTCTTTGCTTACTGTGATCGCGGTGGAAACTCCGCGATCGTGGTACTTGAGGCCGAGTCTACATAGGTTTTCCAGTTTTTACACTTCTCTTCCCGCTTTGATCTTTTTTTAGCTTATTCTACTTCTTTTTATCTCAGCAACTATGAACCTATAAAACATAGGAATTAATGTATTTAAATCACAAAGTAGTCTCATTCATACCTTTAAAACATAGCAGTGTAGGCACAAATTAGATATCAATGAGTAGTAAATTCACCACACATCAGGCGGCTATGATATACCCCACCCCCAACTAAAAATGGTACATTGACTCTAATGTACTAAAATAATATGAAACAGAGGGAATAAGGATATACCTAGGGTGCACTAGGCATCCGTATCATGATCTTTCTTAGATGGGGGTATATCTACTGGCGGAGGCTATAGTGGTGGCAATGCACTATGAGAAAATTCATCTGTAACAAGTTTGGCATGCTTCTTCCTATAAACTACCATAATCTCCATCGAATCATGGGTGTCCCTTTTCAAGTCTTGCTCATATAGCTTGTCTAGAGTCTGCAGGTTCGCCTCTCAGCCTCTCTTGATCCCAACTACGGAAATCGTGACATCATCCTCTACAAATAAATAAAAGAAATTGGGATCATACAAAGGTGATGTCTGAACAACTAGGGCTATGATAGGAGGGATTACAGTCATATGGCTCTTTGTAAGAGAGCACACTTCTGCTCGTAAGATATCTACCTCCTCCCTCACATGTTTTAGATTCAATATCTCAATCTCTACAAATTGGCTTGTCATACTTCTCTTAAAAGAATTAATACGTGCATGTAAGTCAACACGTAACTCTGGCGTAGCAGCTTAGTGCGCAAACTATAATCTAACCTCAGCCATTTTTAGTGTAGTCTGGACCCGTGGCTGGATCTATATATATAATGTTGCCACCTCAGTCTCAATAATTGGTAGCCTAATGGAATCACCTCTATTCTCTTCTCAACACCTGGTATATCTGGTACACTATCCTATGTAACAACATCCTCATAAATAGTGTCTATCACATAAATCACTTGCTTATCGGCTGGTTGCTTCACTGTCTTACATACCTCAAAAACTACTTGCTCATCATTTAGCATGAAGGTGATATCTCCCAAGTCCATATCAATGAACACCCTGCCAGTGGATAGGAAGGGTCTACCTAATATAATAAAGTCTTAAAATTCACCTTACAATCAAGAACCATGAAATCAGCAGGGAACACAAGGGATTCTACCTTTATTTCTACGTCATACAAAACACCCATTGGTTTTTTCATAGATGAGTCATCCATCAATAGTTTTATGGACGTAGGTTTGAGTTCCCCCATCCTTAACAGTTTGTACACAACCATTTTACTACTGATTCTAGGTTGTATAAAGCCTCTTTGACATTGAAAGGCCTAATACAACACAAAATGGTGACTGCTTGATACAAGACAACCCACAAAGGACACAAAACAGTACAAAAATATCACAAAATAGTCCACAAAGAACAAGACAAAAAATGGCAACAAAAAGAGAAGCAAAAAACACAAATGATTTGTAATCTATTAAAGGATAGATGGTTAGACAAATGCTTACATAAACACTAAAAACCCTAAGATGTATCAAATCTAAGGACCTCTTAACACCTACAAAACAATCACCAAAACCCTTACGGTGACAAAATAGGGACGTTACCTCCTCAAGCACCAACGTTTCCAGCCAAGTTGCAACTCAAGTGAATCCATACTTGAATTAGCCCATATTTTGGTTTTGTCTTTTCCAGGCTCTACAACTAAGGTGTTTCACTCTCAAAACCTAGAGAGAATTAGGTGTTATAATGTTTCAAAGTCTTCCACCAATAAAAAACTAAGTATGAAATGAACCCTAAAGAGCCTACTTATAGTTATTACAAAATAAAGACAAAATGACCCTAATTCCCTTAATGAAAAGAGCTCCTATGGAGTGTAAGGAAAGGGCACAAAATAACAAAAACACCCTTAAGTAGAGTGGCAATTTTTGAGTGTTTTAAGGCTCTTCAATACTCCAAAAATCATGAGCCATTAAGTATGGTCCAAAATCATGAGTCCTCAAGTCTTTAATACTTCAAGAAATCTTTCATACATGGCCTTTCTTAATGGAATGCTCAAAACCAGTCCTCCATTCTTGTTCTTGTATACTCGAGGTGACTAAGTCTTGAGTATCTATGTGTTGGCCTCCAAAGATGTCATCAAAATCTAAGTTGGCCATTTGGATCGTATCACTGCTCCAGGATCCTCCTTCGTTTCTACTAACTGTAAGGAACAAGTCACACTATAAGGGTACACATGATCATTGGTCTAGACAACCCAATTCTCACCACTATCATACTTAAAATAATCATCACCCCATGTCGACTTCTCATAATTTGCCTCAGGTGTTTCATCGCTCTCAGTGTTCTCAGTCTTTATCTCCTTAATTGTAGGTAAAGGGTGATCATTAGTAGTGAAACCACAATTAGGGATGATAGTTAGACAATGACTTATAGCTGGTGGACTCTGAACTTTTTTACTCGGTAGAGTAACAAGCTATTTCTATTTGATCATAGCTGACATTTGCCCAAACTGGTGCTCCAACTACTTAATAGCAGTGGCATGAAACTCCACCTTCTAGGTCAACCCTAAAATGTCAACCTTAATCTCCTTAAGGTTGTTCTCCTAATTTTTTTGACCCTTCACCAGCTTAGACAACATTTCTTTCATTCTTGATTCAGTATCTCATCTGCCAGGCAAAATATACTTGTCTCCCTTCTCCTTATAATCATCTCCCCATATCCAATCACCTTCTTCGTCCCTACTGTGGTCTCTATATTTGTCATCATAGTATTTTCAACCTTAGTTTTCTTTCCCTTAGGCTTGAAAACCCTCCAAATGACGATCCGAATACCTAGCCTCCTCTTTAAATGCAGACTCATAAGCTCTAGAATATGCACCCTGTGCTTATACTTCATGAACTTTCTTGGAATTCACAATCGTGAACTACTATTCCATCAACCTAATATCAGTCCTTAGTAGCATAATTTCTTGTGCTATAGAATCATTAGATACTCTCTGGTCACTAGCAGCTCCAATGATGTAAGTGCCAGAACCCCTCTCTGCCTCTCGAGTTTGCCACCCTTGATTAGTGAGAGATATCTGGTCTAGAATATCAGAAGTTACCTCCCAGGGTAATCCGATAAAATCTCCTCCAGAGATAGTATCTATCATGGCTCTGGAATTGATGGTCAGGGCTCTATAGAATAACTTCAATAAGTCCATCCCTAAAATCCAATAGTTGGGCACCATACTCAACTTCTTCTTGATCCTGAACTAAAACCCATACATGGACTCAGACTGCAGTTACCTGAAATTATAGATCTCATCCAAAAGCTGCAACATCTTGGATGAAAGAAAGAACCTATTTAAGAATTGTCTGTGCAACTTATTTCATGTAGTGATAGATCCTTTTAGAAGTTCCCCTAACCATAATGATGCTTCTCCTATAAGTGAAATGGAGAACAACCTCATTCTAAGAGTTTCCTGATTCACCCCTGGATATGTATATAAAGTGCAAATTCTAGTAAAATTGGCTAGATGCATGTTTGCATCATCTGTAGGCAACCTGATAAACACACCCTTCATGTATAAGAGTTAGATCATATCACTCGATATATTAAACTAAATACCTCGGGGTAAAATAGGAGGAATAATGGCACTAGACTCTATCGGCTCAACATACCCTAGATCCTCTTCATCCTTTCATGGCTGCAAGTACCAGTATGTTGGGATCACATGGGCTCAGCCACCTTAAACTCTATTTTGGTTTCTAGCAAGTATTGCTCGGTGGTCTACTTTAGGTTAATGCACAACTAGCTCTACCTCCTAAGCTAAGTAATGAGATTTTTCTTCCCTCCTCTAGTTAGTAGCTTGTGCTAATAGCACCTCTGTCTGTTGGTCAATAATATCCTAAACTCCTTCAGAAGAAAGGAAGAAACATCATCATAAACTCTTTTAGGAAGATTATCTCTCTTCGGCTCTATCATCCTACTAGGTGTATGTAGGATCCTCTCTAGATTCGGATTCAGTAGGAGTAAGGGATTGCTTCTACTCCATATGCTAGGAATACACCGGCATATACCCAACTAAGAACAAAAACAAAAATAAAACCCAAAAACTACAAAAACTTTAATTCACAACTTAACACCGTATTCCCTAGCAACAACGCCAAAATTTGATAGCGCCCAAGCTACACTTCCACTCTAAAGATTCTTGTAGTCGATGTCAAATATAGTAACCTAATAAAGGCTGGGATCAAATTCTAAGGGAATATGTAGACTTGTGAATCTCAGATATTGTAATCAACTGGCAAAACTAAAAAAGTAAATGAGGGGATTTGAATAGCAATATTGAACAAGTAGCAAATATCAACTTCAGTCATAATCAGCGTTGGTGAACACTAGGATTGTGTTCCCTCTGGCTTCACAACTCCATAGTCTTATCGTACTTTGTTGAACCAACCTGATACCTTGCATGTAGAATCTGATAAGTTATGTACTATCTACAGTTTTTTGGATGAGTAGATTGATTTCACCTTTAACTTTGATCCCAATTAACTATACTTTTTGTGTGTCTAGTTATTAGATGATTTCTAACAATATTAATTAGATAATACCTAGTAGCATGAATCGACAGTTAAACTTCAAATTATTGTTGTAATTATTTTTTCCTAGTCACTACTCCTCTTTTAGAGTAAGTAGAAATATCTAGGTAGGATCTTAATGTTGTCCACCACTAAAATAACTATTAAAGTGAAGATAATATAATGCATATATGGGTATCGGTTTAGAACAACAATAGAGCTTCCCCTACTTCATCAATTCGTCAGAGTTTCCACAACCTTAGCTATGGGTTTTTAGCCGCTCATGCTTGTGAAGTAATCAATAATATTCATGATTGAAAACACCGATTAAATCACAATAATAAGAAGTTGAAAACCCAAAACTGTAACTGAATTAATTAACTAAAATCAATACAAGAGAATTCCAAGATCAAAGTCAGATCTTATAATCAAAATATATTTGTAAGTATCAAGACTGCATAACTTCTACTAAAAACACATAAGGGATATTTATAGTACATGAGAAAACCTTAAAATCAAATCTTGGACGAAATAGGAGAAAAAAAATTGATGGCCACTTATGGTCCCTACTTGCGCCCAATCCTTAGGGTGACTAGTACTTGCGACCTACAGGGAGGGCGCAAGTGGAGACCGCAAGTGCCAGACCAAAATTTCCTACAAGTCAGCTCTCGGGATTTTATCCTTCTGACACTTTCTTTGCCCACATGCGGTCCATAAGTGCTACATGTGGTCCGCATGTTGACTTAGCAAGTGTAGGGAGTCATCTTTTCAACTCTTCTTCAATTTTCGAACATGATTTGATCACGAATAATATAAAAAGTGTCTCAAACATCCATAATTGCTCTTAAAAGTAGGAAAAACACCTTTTTTTCTTTTTTTACATGAACTTAGCATCCAAGACATGATTTCCTACAAAATATACCCAAAAAGCATTATATCTAGTAAAACAACCACAAAAACTTGCATATTTTCATAGTTTTAAGTGTCGAAAGTGCTATATTTCTATAGCACATCAGAACCTCTCTCATGTATGATATAAATTCTCATTTTTCTTCTGTTTAAAGCTAAAAATTTCACTATGTAACCTTGCAGTCTTGCTGGATGGAAAGAATCGAATGAGGATTTTCTTTGCTAGATCATCTCACGTAGTGATAGAGTTTGAAGGTTCTGCCTTCAACCATTTCTTTGCTTCCCCCAAAAGTGAGAAGCGTAAGAAGTTAAGCTTCATATAATCTATAGAGGATCTAGTGGGGATAAATATGTCACTAATAACTAAAAAGTTCTGCAAATGGACTTGTGGATCCTCATATGACAAGTCTGTGAACTGTCTACTGCTGTGCAAAAGTTGCACCATGTTCTATTTGAGCTCGAATCTATGTCCAGGTTTAATTCTGAAGATGGTGGAGGTAATATTAATTGCAAGTGGAACTGTCACTTTGTGAACTATCCTGCAGGGTGGTGGATCATTAACCATAGGTGCAAGAATAGCTTTCTCTCATTGAATTTGAGGTATCCGATAGAGAAGTATGGTTTCTCTCCTCAACTAGAGCTCAGTTTAAAAATATGGGTCAACCAAATCCCTTTACCTTACTAGTTTATTTGTTTTTCAGACTTAAACCTGTAAATTCAGAAGCTAAGATCAAGTTGTTAGCACTTGAGAAATAAAATAGAAAAACTAAAACTAAGACAATTGTCAATTTACAAGTCCCTGGAAATAACGCCAAAAACTTATTGTGCCTAAGCACACACACACACAAGTGCACATGATTAACCAAGTAGTAAAATGGCCAATGAAAGCCAAGTATCGATCCCTGAAGGACTTGTGCTTAATAAATATCTAATTCTAGTTCACTATGATGATTAAACGAATGCAAAAGTAACCAAAATATTTGGGAATTGATAACTAAGAGCAAAGGTGCACAATGTGGTAATGTAAATTACTTGAACAATAATGGGGAGAAACCCAGGGTTAAGGCACTACGAACAGTCCTACTTAGCTATATAATTTCCTTGGTTTAGTTAATTATCTTGGTTGTTGATTCACGAGGTTGATAACATGATTATGATCTTCCTAGCCTCTAATCAACTATCTAACTTAGCCTCACAACTACATCATTGAGCAAGGATGTAAGAACTAAGCTAAATGAATTTGTATGTTTTCTCGTATATGAATCAAAGAGCGCAAATTAGGTATATTCCTATCCTAAACTTAAATTATAACTTTATTCCCTTGAATTAGCATGATCCCATCCCATACATCCCATGTTCTATTCTATCATTCTTTTTTTCGGGCTCCCGACAGAAATATGTGTTTATCCTAAGGGTCGCAAATCTGTAGAATAGAAAAAACAAGGATATAAGCAACCAGTAATTGTAGCAAACACAAACTAACTTAGTTACAATCTTAAGTACTCATGTTATTATCCTCATCCCCAGATAAGGGTGTTCAGCCACTCATGGAATTATAAAGAATCACAATTAAGGAATTCATGTTCATAATCCAAAAGTAAACTAAAGAAAAGGATAAAAAACCTAAGAGAAGACTCCTCAAGTGTATTTAAATCCCCAAAGGTCATCCAAGGTGTTTACAATATATTCCAAGTGTTCAATTTATAATGGGAAACAAGTGGTCGATTTTGACACATGAGCGTGCCACGTTTTTTACTTACCGCGATAAGGGTGTGGCACGCCCCTATCATGGAGTCTCACTAGAATTTGCCATTTTTATTTATGACTAAGGGTTTGTCATTCCCTCATCATGGAGATCCAAGGATGTGACACGCCCTTGTGCTTAAATTTTCTAGATTTCACCCAAGCGAACTCCATCTATTTGGCATTAAGTTCCTTACTTTGTGGTTGCTTTTCCTCTTCAATTTAAGCTTGCATATCATCCCATTATCAATTTTATCATCTCTCCAATATTAATATAACATAAAACACCATGAATTATAACTCAGAACACAATAGAATTCATTGAGATGAACTAGAACAACACATAGTTCAAGCTAACAATACTAGTTTTGTCATCTAAATTCTAAATGAATATTTTGCTTTCCAACTTGTTTTAAACACTATAAATATGTTTTTTTAACACATATATTCTTGATTATATGAATACTAACTCATTACGCACATGAGAAGTCCTCAAAACTAGGCTAATTAAGGCGAGATAATAATACTTAGGTGCATAAATTCACCTAAGATCACCTAGGCCTATACAAGGGCTGATAATCCTCACCTTCAAGATCATATTAAGTTTCATATTTAGCAACAAGTTCTCTTGAAAGTGCAATAGGCTTCTGAACTATGCTAGCAGTAGCAATATTATTTTTCACAGACCTCTTTGAAGGGGAAATAGATTTATCTCTGGCTTTCCTCTTCTTGTTTGAAAAACTAGTAATTTATCAATTGGTGGGATTATTTGTTGAAGATAAGATGTAGAAAATCTAGGAGTTGGCATAAAGATGAATTCTTCACTAGATTGGAGTGCTGACGATGGCACATCTTGGAGAACTTCTACTCTTCTTTGAAGCTACAAAATTTGGCAAAGTGACTATACAATTAAATTGGCAACAGTGTAAATAATGACTAACTAAGGAACAGGGAACTTATTGTAGGATATTTCCTTACATTGTGACTTGTTGCATTGTAGCGGCCACATGTCATTTTCAACTCCTTTTTACTTTTTGACCACAATCCCTCTCTCTTCTTTGCCTTATTTTTTCTTTCTTACTCTTAAAAGTTTTGTCTACCAACCATTTTAAGTATTTTTGGTGGTTCTATAGCACGTGAAGGATGAACTTTCCCAAATTTCTCACCCCTAATTGGTTGTATTTTATGTTGGTACAGCAACATATAAGTCTTTTTTGAATACCACTGGTGTATCTCATCCTCTGGTTCTTGTTTATCATGTTGAAAAGCTTTAATAGTATGACAACATGGTATTCCTGTCAAATTTCATATCCTACATGTGCATCTCTTACTATCAAGACTCACAATATGTCTATAAATACCCCCAGCCACCTTATATCCTAAGTCTCCATTAGCTTAAACATGACAACCTTGTGCAATGATTTTAAAATCATTATACAACTCCATGGCATATGAACAAAATTCTTCCCTCCAATTTCACCCTGCTCTTTAAGATCATTCAACCTACCCATAACCTATACAAAACATTAACAGTAAGATATTTGGCATTGATATAACATAAGACTAAAAATAAAGGCAATACCTTGATTCTGATATCTTCTAACATATTAACTATTGGCTTTGCCCTTGCAGCCAAAATCCATTTTTTGAATCTCTGTGAAATTATTTTCGCATGTGAAGTTTTTGCACATTGTACCATAATAGATCTTTGACTGCTTGTTCAAACACAGAACTCATGCTTTTCAGTTGATTTTCAAATTCTTCTACATAGGTACTCCAAGCAGACAGCCACATTAACTTTTTCATCTCTCCACCTCTCCAAATCTTGGCCCAATTGGCTTCCATATGTCTTACATGCCATTTGTGTGTGCTACTAGAAGCAATTGACCAACAACATCAATCAACCCCTGAAATATTGAAACAATCAACACAACAAGTGTATACAAAATAAAAATGAAAAAAATAATGAAAGTGACAGATAATTACCTTTTGCATATCAGACATAAGTGTCAGCCCTTCGCTATCTACCAAACCTAATAAATTTCTCAAAAACTCAATGAACCCCTTCCATGTTCTAGATGCTTCTCTATCAACAACTACCCAAGCAAGTGGATAGAAGTATTTTATTGAATCTTGTCCAAAGGCAACCAGTAAAATTTTCTTAAATATTCCCTTTAAAAATGTCCCATCCATCCTTATAAATGGTCTCAAACCACTTTTTAAAGCTTCAAAGAACATATACATTCTTAAAAATCTTCTTTGACCTTGTTCCAACGCATCTTTAGATATGTTTAGCACCACATCAGAACCAGGATTGGTATCCTTCAATTCTTGAGCATACCCAACTTATTGAAATCATCAATAAAGCTACCCTCCAATTTCTCTAATATATTTTTCTTAATCCTCTTCATTTTTTAATAACTAACATTAAGTAGAAATTTGTCCTCCATATGCTTTCTCATATCTGTCACCTTGTAATATGGGCTATTCTAAACTTTGTTCTTGAAATAGTGTGCTAAATTTTGTTGCGTAGATCTTTTATTCTTAAAGCATGCCTGACATGTATGTTCCATTTCCAAGATTTTAATTTCAAATCCTTGACCTTTACCAACTTTTGATATCTGACATACAAAAAGACAACTAACATCACACCTATATCTAACTCTAGTATGGTCATTCTTAGCAACTTTAAGGCCCCTCTTCATAACAATTGAGTAAAAGCTCAAAAATATTTTTTCTTTATCAAGATCCTTAAAGCTCATTCCCTTTTTCAACTCTAAGAAGTTATTTAGACTCTCATTGACTTTTCTTTTCTTTTCTTTTCCCTTTCAAGAAATTCTAACTCATCACTATTGTAGTCACTATCTACATGCTCATTTTTATTCTTTACTTCCTCACTTGATTCACCATCAGTTACTGCACTACTGTTGCACGAAAAGGTCTATTATGTTGACTAATGTCAAGAGCTGGGATGATATTTTTACCCTCGTCAACAGTAAATAGTTGAAGTTTAAACAGATCTGACTAAATCGACAATGCCATTTATAAATTTCTAATTTCTGTATCACCCTCAACTAAATAATGGCCACCAAATAGCCCTATACATAACAACTGTTTCACCTATCTAAAATCTAACTTTTCAATATACTTTGAACATAAATCTATATATGAGAGAAAATCTAGATCATACGATTCTCATATATAAGTCAGTTTTTTAATTAGATAAGTTGCAGAATAAGGACTCACTTTTCTCCATAGTTAAAGACCACATCAACCTTTTCAATCAATATTTAAAGAGGTCACATGACAAACATAAAACAAAGAGAAAGTGTTACCAGAAATCAATAAAGAAAATAAAAAAATAAAAAATCTTTCAATATTTTATGTCAAGCCAATGATAAAGGATGCAATACCAAAAATAAATATAAAAAGATCACTTTTTGATAAAAATATGACATACCTAACATCCATAAATACACCAAACTATGGCATACCTAACAGTCACCCATAAAATTGTGAAAGATAAAGAAAAATACACAAAATAACTATTGAAAAAATAAATCTCTTATTTAAGAAAACACTATAAAAAAAATTCTAATTCGAGAAAAGTAAATGAAAGCATAAAAGTTATGCTACTTTAAAAAGTGACAACAACAAACATTTGATACATAAAACAACATAGCAATATCAATATACATAAAATTGCAATAATATTAAAAAACAAAAAGAAAACCCTAATTGAAAATACTAAAAAGAAAGAAATTCTTGAAAATGAGTAAAATTACTCTTATGGTATGAGATATTCAAGAATTTTATTCTAGCCGTCTATGCTTTCATTGAAAAATGGCGCAGAAAAAGAAAAGAGAAAAATGGAGAAAAAAATGTGACTAGTGATTGACTTGGGTTTTTTTTAGGTTATTAGGTTTGGGTGGGATCAGGTTATTATTATATAGGGTATTAGGTTTGGGTGGGTTGGGATTTTAGAGGAAAAATTAATTATTAGTCGGCCAATTAGAAAAAGATACATCATTAATAAAGTGCGGTCAAGTTGATCTGTTAAATAAAAGGGCAAAACAACTCAATAGGTAGACGGGATGAATATTTCAGACCCAATAGGTAGATGAAGGATACTTTCACACTATTTTATATAGTTGAAGGCCATTTAGACCCTTTTTCGTTAATTTTATTTGGATGAGAATGGACAGAAACGAGAATTGGTTCGTTTAAAGCTTCGTGGGCCAGGTTAGCTAGATTTGAGCTTGTCAATTTCTTTTCTGTTGGGCTGCTCAATTGGCCAGAAAAAGTTTGGTCAAAATTCAAAAATAGCATAGTTAATACCCTAATTATTAGTTTTATAGCAACAGTTTCATAATTACATTTTGTAGCAACTTGTATTTTGTATTTTTAAAAACTGTTACTATAAAAATACATATACAACATATTTATTGCCCTTAATTAACTGAAATTGGTTGAGTTAAATATGTTATAATTACCAATAAATTAAATTTATAGATTCCTTTTCCATTTAAACCTCTTAAAAAAATGTGATTTCCGCTATATGTTGGCATTACTAAACAAAATTTCAATTTCAATTTTTTTCTATTAACAAGTTCATCCGAAAAAAAAAAGAAAAATTAAAATTTGTTGAATATTTTTCTGAGTAATTTGTACTAATCCAACCGTGTTTTTGAAATTCAACCATTGTTGTTGAATCAAATTCGACTGAATCTTTTTCAAAATCAACAGTAGTTTCAAAACAATGCATAAATTTTTAGCCTAAATATACATATGCTGTGGAACTTTGTTTGCACTTAAAGCTGAAAAGTGTATATGAAAATATCTTTTATATCTATTTTACTTGTGTTCGAATTAGTAGTTTCTATATTTGGTTGCAAACTTTTGATTGTTTGTAATGGAGATGTTGGCTGTGTAAATTTGTTTGCACTTAAAACTGATAAGTGTATGATGTAACAAGTGGCATATGACAAATATGTATATTTATTTATTTTTGGTTAAATCATGTAGAAATGGGAAGCATACCAGTTCTTGTGAAGCACTCTAGTAGGTGGACGTATGAAAAAAACTACGAAGATTACGTCACTGGTGCTATACTTTTGAGCACAACATCATCATTCATTGAGCTAAATGATGTTTTGGCATCATATTTAAATGTGGACTTAACCAGCAAAGGTATTCTAGCGGAATATCAAATCACTGGTAATATAGGAAAAATATAAATACACAATGATATGGGTTTAAAGGTTTTCATGTTGAAGAAAAAATTGACATAAGACATGAATTGTCTTCCTTTATATGTAAGCATTTTGGAGAAAGTTGTTGGGAGCAACTATGCAAGTTCATCTGTGTGTGTTGTTGAAAGAAGAGTCAGCTGTGACAATGTTCAAGCAGTATTAAGAGCATACAACGAAGGATCTTTGGTAGTTTCTGAAGAAACTACAGCATTAGATGTATTTGAGATGGATACGGTTGAGATGATTATCTCCGACCCACATCACAACTTCAACTGTAATTCAAATTCCAATTTATAATGATAATAAATGAAAAAATATTAAACTATATATTAGTTATGATCAAGGTGAATTTTTGAAATGCTTACTTTTAATACGGTATATGTATTTTTAGGGAAAATACATTTGATGTAAAATGCATATGTATTTTTAAGCAAAATATCAACAGTACATATGTATTTTTAGGGTAAATACATTTAATGTATAATGCATATGTATTTTTAAGCAAAATATCAACACAGCATGTGTATTTTTATGCTAAAAATATTTTGATGCATAATCCATATGTATTTTAAAGCAAAATATCAACACTGCATATGTATCTTTTGTAACTAAAATCTCACAATAAAATCTAGAACTGCATAAAAAACTCAAATTTATCTTTAATTCAAATTCTCATTTATAATAATAATAAATGAGCACATATTAAAATATATATTAGTTATGATCAAGGAATATTTTTGAAATGCTTAATTTTAACATTGCATATGTATTTTTAGGGTAAATACATTTGATGTATAATGCATATATATTTTTAAGCAAAATATCAACACTGCATATGTATTTTATAACTAAAATCTCACAATACAAAATATAACTTCATAAAAAATACAAGTTTATATTTAATTCAAATTCGCATTTATATTGATAGTAAATGAAAACATATTAAAAAAATATAGTGTTAGGTATGGTCCAGAGGTATTTTTAAAAATGCTTAATCTTAACACTGCATATGTATTTTTAGGATAAAAACTTTTGATTTATACTGCATATGTATTTTTAAGCATAATATGAACACTACTACATATGTATTTTTTAACTAAATCTCACAGTAAATATATAACTACATAAAATACTCAAATTAAACTTTAATTCAAATCAAAATTAGACTCAATTCAAAACAGAATTAATTTCATTCAGTTCAAAAATAAGTACTATTATAACTTACAATTAGAACCACTTCAAAACATAAAAATTAGTTTGTACAATCAGAACCTACATTTATACACCAATTTCTCTAACTATACAAAGTAATAAATCCATCAACCATCATACATCAAAAATTTCAGTAACACTAGTTATTCTACTTTGCCTTGCAGGCCTCAAGGGTGCTTCGACATCACTACGAGCATTTGCTTCTTCTTTTCGAATCTCATAGTCCACAAAAGTACAACATATATTGTACGGAGTACGTTGGGATCGAACTCAGTCGCAATAACTTTGTGACCATAAGGAAGGCACTCTGCATATGTAACCATAAAGAGTCCACAATCCCTACAAAAATAAGGAAAAAAAATATTTATTTATAAGTAAAATATATTTTGTACAAACATTCAATTTTGGTATATGTAAATTAAAAACTTATAAGCTTTCACTTGGTTGTTGAGGCAAATTCTCTTCAAATATCACATCAAACACATCTGAGCAATCTTTGTCTTTGTATCTTGGATGGTTTTGAAGATCAATTCCTTTCTTATTGTAGAAATTATAAGCTTGGAGACACAAAAGAATAATCTCAGCTAATTTCTTGATCTGAGCAAGAACAACCGGATAAGAAAAAAATTCATATAAACAAGCATATGTATTTTAAGCAAACAAAAAATGCAATCAATACTGAAAAATACATATCAATTATACTAAAGATACATATAGCCAATAGACAGTTCATGAGTAGTTAAACCAAAAAAATAAAAGATTAAAGCACTCAAAAAATACATATAACATGCATATGTATTTTGATCATACCAAAACTGCAACCAATACTGAAAAATACATATCAATTATACTAAAAATACATATTGCCAATAGAGTGTTCATGAGTAGTTAAACTACAGAAAAAATTAAAGCAGTCAAAAATACATATAACATGCATATGTATTTTGATCATACCAAAACCGATACTGAAAAATACATATCAATTATACTAAAAATATATATAGTGAAATACTATTCATGAGTAGTTAATATAACAATATATTTTGACAATTATACTATCATCTTCACAAATCAGCTTTCTAAAATTCCTAAATATCATCAGAACATAAAATACATATTAACTACTTGAAAAAATATATATAACTCCCAACTTTGATAATATTTTTATTGCCCTATTTAGAACAACACAATACTTAACAGTCAAAAAATACATTGACAAATAAAAAAAATACCTCATCCTCACTATCTTCTTCAGAATCATCAACATAAGATTTCTGAACACCATCTTCAAAAGATTTCTGAACATCATCTTCAATTTCTTCAACTTTTCTTTTCTTTTCATACCATTTTTAAATTTCTTGCTCCTTTGGAGAAGGAATTTTCTTCAACCCTTTTTTTTTTCAAAATTTCACTCATCTTCACCGGATCATTGCAAACTTCGACCTAATCTCCTTCGATCTCCCAGATTGCTTCAACTGTACAGGATTTACAACAACTTTAACTAAATCTTCTTGAGTTAACCCAAGACTAAAAGATTGTGCATAATCAAACTCTACATTCATATTCCGTATACCCCTATTTGTTGGTGTTTTTGTTGTATGTTCATTCATTAAAACATAAAATCCTTAAAATCTAATTTTCAGTTGAATTACAGTAGAAAAAAAAGGAACTGCTAACATGTAATATGCGATTAATAGTTACCTGAAATAGAAGAAGTAAATCTTTATCATAGATCGTGCTAGAATCATGCAAAAGGAGCAAAATTTGAAGCGAGAGCGATCGTTAATAGCGAAAAAAAGGAATAAAAATTTTAAATTAAGGAAAGAGAAATAAGAATGGCGTGAAAAGGGGGATTTTAGCACAGTAACTTTCTTAGCAGACAAAAAGTAGGGGACCACTTAAAATAATGTTACAGATGCTACATAATGTAATTAGGATAAAGTGTTGCTATTTTTTGTAATTTAATACTTAAGTATGCTACTATATATAGTTTTTCCAAAAGATTTCTCAGGAAGGTTATTTAGGAATTTAAAAGATGGCACAATTGAACTTACAAAACAGCCTATAACATTTCAATTGTAACCAAATGTTTCAGCGCTTAATTGCTTTTGAAAATAAACCAATTTGAAATGAAATTGAGACGAATTAATTATCTAATTAATTAATTAAGCTTCTCAATCTTAAATAGAAAAATATTTGTTTATAAAAATGGACTGGTTATAGTAATTAAGACGTTAAATTTAAATTGATAATTTTAAATATGTATCCAATTGAAACACTTGTTTATTTTCATATGAATTGATTTTCAAATTAATAAAAAAAGACATAATAAATATGATACTTTTCCAAATAAAATGGAAAAATAGCACCAAAATAATTTTAAAAATATTTTGATATTTACAAATAGTCATGTCACTCTATTTGAAATTTAAAAAACTTGACCAATCAAATAAAATGTGGAGATGAAAAATTGGGTATCAATAGGTACTAATTAATGAGAAATAGAAACTTAATTTAGTCACTTATTTGAACAACTTAAACAAAAATAAAAATATGAAATTTTTTATTTATGATAATCAGGAAAATTATATATTATATTGAATTAAATATCACTTTTAACTCTTTCTAATATACAGATTTATTTTTCTTATATGTACTGGAATAAAAGTCGTGCTAGCACGGCTCAATATATGTTATATTCTTTGTTTCAATTTATGTGATATTGATAAAATTTGAAGAGTTATTTAAGTTACTAATTGTTGTAATTTATGTATAATACTTTATACGTCATTTTTCCTAATAATATGCATGTGTTACTTTTTCGTCTCAATTTATCTGGCACATACAGAATTTGGACAGTCAACTGCATTTTTTTGTAGTTTTTAAATATTTTATATTTTTGATCATTGTGATTTATAATCCTTTTTCTAGTTAAAAATAATTTGAGCTCTGAATAACATTAGGCTTAATGTTAGGATTATAATTTTGATTGCATCATACAAATCAATTCTTTTTACTCTCTGCGTTTATTTAAATCATCTATTAATTATATTTATGATGATTTAGTGAATTAATTTTTACATAAAATATAATTGAAATGAATCTTCGAAGTACCCTTTGTTTCATTTTACTTGAACATCTTATTAAAAATAATTTAAATTTACTTGTCTGATTTACGAAATCAAGATAAGTTCATCATTTTCTTTTAATACAGTACTATCACTATCACTAAATAACTACATAAAGTGTGTGTATTAAAATTTAAGTTTTTAAAATATAATTAATAAAGTTAATTTAGCAAACTAAATTTTTAATTATTGGTATTTCATTAAAGAATGTGTTAAATCAACATGAATCAAATAAAATTAAATGAAAAAACTATTAAAAGTTTTATAAAGATTAACGAGTGCTTTGCCTAGTTTGAAAGAGACAGATCCCCTTCTCTCTAAATTAATCCTATCTACCAATAATTGTACTCAGAGTATGACCATAACTCCAATTCAACTGACTAGTCCACTGGATTCGATACCACCGAATCCACTAGATCCAAAGAGAAATAAAGCAACATCTAGTAGCATACTAAGGGGCAGCATCGAAGACAACACGAGTCCCCTCACTAACCAAGATCTGGAGCAATCCATCCCAAATTCAACCTTAATCCCACACTCAGGAGAAGCAGCAATTAGCTTATCACCAGAACAAAAACTTCAACTATACTCACCATGGAAATTCTCAGCCATTGTCAAACTGGTGGGGAAGAAATTGAACCACGAATACAACCTCTAGAAGCTAAAGGAACCCATCATTCTAATCGATCTGGGATTAGACTATTATACCGCCAAGCTTAGCAAAGAGGAATCCCAGAGAAAAGTCACTCGGAGTGGTATGGTTTGTATCCGGGGCTTACCTCTTGATCAGAATATAGGAACCAAACTTTATCCCAACAAACTCACCGATGGAATTCACCGTGATCTGGGTTCGGCCTCTACATCTCCCCACAGAACCAGATTCCTGTGAAGGTAAGTAAGTCAATAAGGAAGCTACTAAAAATTGATGTTTGCACATCGGCCACACTGCTGGGAAGATATGCTCAAATCTGCGTGCAATTCCCAATGGGCACACCGGTCAAAGACTCAGTTATCATTGAAACCCATCGACAAATCATCCAATACGAGGTAGAGGGCTTCTTGTGTAAAGGATGCGGAAGATTAGGACATACAACCCAATCATGCCCAAACATACACCAATAGGAACTCAACCCGAAGCAATCAGAGGTAAGTTTCACTCCACCACCAATAAACGGATGGCAAATAGTAACCTTCCCCAAGAAGAAGGTCACAAAAAAAATGCCAACAACGGAAGGTAAACGGCCACAATCACAGAGTATCAAGGTAAAAATTTTCAATGCAGGTAAGTTTTTGGAAATTCGATCCCTTCATTACTCTGCCCTTGGTCGGGTGGAATCAAAATTCGGTGAAGTAGAGGCTCATAATGGAGCCCCGGCTAGGCAGGCTAACTTAGGCCTCCCCATTGGGCCTAACCCGAGTTCTCCTTAGAACCCCACTCCTAATACTAATCCTTCCACTTCGGGTACTTAGCCCATTATAGATGGTCCTCTCACAAGAACTGAGCCCAATAAAAGTACTAGGAAAAGGTCGGTTAACTCTGGCCCTAATACCCTAATCAAGGCCTCCAAGGGCCAGACCGGACGCGATCCAATGCACCTAGATACCCCTAATAAAGGGCTTAATAATAAAAATGTCGGCATATGCGCTAACATGGACATTATCCCTCGAGCTTTCCAATCTCACTCTTCCTTCGGTACCTAAAAGCCTGAGGTGATCCCATCTGATCAAAAAGGTCCCATTAATCAAAACTCTCTAACTGTTACTTCCAATACTCCTGCATTAAATACTACCAGACAGGGTAATAATGGGGAGATACGAGAAGTCACTACCCAACCTGATTATACCCATAAAGGTATTAAGACAGGTACCTCATACTACAATTCTAACACTAATCAACCGAAGAAAAATGGAGAATCTAAACCAAATTCCAACCCTGAACTAAATGACCTTCATCTCCAGAACACTTGGGATAGACCACCAACCAACATCCTGGTTGGAAATATGTCTATCACAATAAGTGATACCTCTCAGGATGACTTTCGAAGGGAAGCAAATCACAATCCTCATCCAGAACCCCCACTAACTAGCTCAAGTGGTGATGGGAGGACTGAACCAGGGCCTACTGACTTATGGACAAAATGTTTGGATGGCCACCCTTATGAGCCTGGTAAGACAGAACACCCCATTTTTTTCTCTCTAAAGTTGATTTCAGAGAAACTGACGAAAATGACCAATAGTATCCCCTTTCTTCCATCTAAGATACCAGGTCTGCTGGAATCAGGACTACTCTTTGTCCAACAAAATAGGAACTTCCCCACGAATTCCTAAACACCAGGCAAACAAAAGCCATCTCAACTAGCTCTGGCTCTGGAAGTAGAAGAGAGAAAACTCACTTTGGAGGCCCTGAGAGAAAACAATCGAGAAATGGAAAAAAATTTAGCAACTCTCAAGGTCCCAAAAGTAGAGGTACTCACACTGGATAGGCCATTCACTCATGTATTTAAGGACCTTACCAGTGAAATATTATTAATCCTCATTCCTCTAGAGATACACAAAATGAACCTAGAGATTCTGATCCCAGCCCCGAGCATATTCTTCACTACCAAAATAAAACCCTTATCAAGGAAGAGAAAGGACATGCTAAGACAGGAACCAAATCCCCACCCATCAAAGGGAAAGAGATAATGCTGAGCAATAACCCCTCCCCTTCTTCAGCAAAAACTAATGATGACTTGCATCATATAGAATGTTAGGAGGGCCAACAATCCTAAGTTCAAGCGCCATTATAGTTCTATAGTGAATATCCACAAACCTTTCCTCGTGGCCCTTCTTGAAACTCATATAAAAAACCATAGGGGGATGCCTGAAATCCTTGGCTTCAATAGCTACATTCAATTTCCTGCTAATGGCAACTCTAGTGGCATAGTCATTATGTGGGACTTTACTACTCTTAATATCCAGGAGATCACCATCTCCCCCAGTCCATCCATACCATTTTCAAGGTTAGTAGCCCCCCTCCTCCTTTTCCTCCTGGTATTTTACTGTTATTTATGCTAGCACCTTCTTTAAGAATAGAAAAAATCTCTGGGATAGCCTGCATGATTTTACATCTACCATTACCCCTCCTCCCCTGGGTCATTGCAGGAGACTTCAATGAAGTGCCAAAATCCTCTAAGAAATTTGGAGGTAACCCAATTAGCACTATTAGGTCTTCTGCATTTTAGGATTGTATTAACAAATGCAACCTTATTGGCCTTGGCTTTAAGGGGAGTAGATATACCTGGTCCAATAAAAGATATAGGAATAGAGGAGGTTTAATCCTTGAGAGGCTAGACATATACCTGACTAATGATATCTGGATCAAGCTATTCCCTAAGGCAACTGTCACTCACCTTCCCAGAACTCATTCTGACCATTTCCCCCTTAAGCTTGATCTTTACAAATAGCACAACAGCTGTAATAACATCTTTAGACTAGAAACCATGTGGTGTACCCATCCAGACTTCCACAATGTGGTTAGTCATTCTTTCTCTAACTCCACCAACCTTATTGAAGCCATCTCTACCTTCTAAGAGAATGTCACTTCCTGGAATAAAGTCACCTTTAGTAACATTTTCTATAAGAAGAAAAGAATCTTAGCAAGGTTAGCTGGCATCCAAGGGTCCCCCTTCTACCCCTCCATCCCTTTCCTCCGCAACCTCGAGGCGAACCTTACTAGGGAGTTTAGCAATATCCTTCAGCGAGAACAGTAATTCTAGAGAATTAAATCTAAGATTAACTGGTTGGCTGAAGGGGACTCCAATACTAGATTCTTCCACACTTCTAACTTAAATAGAAGAAAAAAGAACAAAATCAAAGCCTTACAAGATGACAGTGGGAATTGGACTTATGACCCTAAGGATATCAAAGAGAACATTCATAGGTTCTATAACTCCCTCTACTTCACTGATCACCAAGACTCCAACTTCAGATTTCAAAGGAACCCCTCTTCTAGAGGGTCACTTGATCCTGAGGATCACCCTCTCCTTGACTCCATCCCCAATGCCAAGGAAATCAAGGAGGTTGTGTTCTCTTTTAAACCCAGAAAAACCCCTGGCCTTGATAACATCCACCCTCTCTTTTTCCAAGAATATTGGGACACTGTGGGCTTCCATGTCATCCAATTCTACCAGAACACCTTCAACTCTGGTAAAATAGAGAAAGAGGTTAATACCATTTACCTTTGCCTCATCCCTAAATGCCATAATACTTCCAATCTTACGAATTTTAGGCCTATTGGTCTTTGTAATACTCAATACAAGATCATTACCAAAATTATTATTGTTAGGTTCAAACCTTACCTAGCTAATATCATTATTCAAAGCCAAGCTAGGTTCATCTCTAAGAGAAGAACCTACGACAATGCCATTATTGTCCAAGAGGTGATCTCCTACTTTGGGAAGATGACTGGTAAAAAGGCAATATGATTCTCAAGATTAACCTTGAAAAAGCTTTTGATAGAATAGAATGGAGTTTCATAAAGCAGGCCCTCATCTTCTTCAATATTACCCCTAATCTAATCTCCCTCATAATTTCATACATCTCCTTCTCTTCAATATCTATCCTTGTCAATAGAGGAAGGACAAAATTCTTTCAACCCACTAAAGGGATAAGGCAAGGGGACCCTCTTTCCCCCTACATCTTTATTATGTACATAGAACTCTTATCTAGAAGGTTGATCATGAAATTGACATCTTTAACTGGGATACCATTACCCTCAGTAAAAGGGGTCCCCCCACCTATTCTTTGCTAATGACCTAGTTCTCATGGCCAGGGCAGATCAAAAGAACTGCATCACCAGAGAACCCTTGATCACTTTAGCAATTTCTCTAGCTAGAAACTTAACCACCTGAAATCCAAGATGGTCTTCTCTAGGAATTGTTCTTCCAATACCAAGACTTATTTCTCTACCATCCTTAACATCCACTCCAGAGACCACTTTGGGAAATACCTTGGGTTCCCTATTTTTCATCAGAAGCCCTGCAATAGAGACTTTCAATTTATTATTGACAACCTCAATAATAAACTGGTAGGTTAGAAAACCAACTTTCTTAATATGGCTAGCAGTACCACCCTAGCAAAGTCCTTCCTCAATAGCAAGCCCACTCATATCATGCAATACATCTCTATCCCTAGTACAATTCTCAATCTTTGTGAAAGAACCCAAAGAAACTTTATCTGGGGTTCAACTTCTGAAAAAAAAAATGCAACTCATTAATTGGGGCACTCTTACTCTACCCAAGAAGGAGGGGGGACTGGGTACCCAAAGATCTAAAATTAAAAATAAGACTATGCTCACTAGCCTGGCCTGGAGGTACCACCAACACCAGGACAAGGTATGGGCTAAGGTCCCCAGGAACAAGTACACCAACCATAATGGGACTTGCAAGAAAGTCATTTCCAACACTTGGAGAAGCCTGCAATTGGGTTGGAAACATTACACCAAGGCTACCCATTAGGTAGTCGACAAAGGGGATAAAATTAACTTTTGGCTGGATAGATGGATCCCTAACAGTCCCTCCCCTAGGAACCCCATCCAAGGCCATCTTCCTCTTAACCAAGATAGAATCAAGCTTAGATCCATATAGCACAATAATTCCTAGCATTTGGACACCCTTCCCATCCATATTCCTGAGCAAATCTCTGAAACCATCCTCACAAATTTCAGATACAACATCAGAACCAGCACAGACTATTTGATTTGTGCTGCCTCTAGCAATGGACTATTCTCTAGTAGTAGTGCTTATGCTATCATAAGCCAAGGCCACAACTCAACCACCCATGCCACCCTCAACTCCTACACCTGGATCTGGAAGATCCATTATCTCCCTAAGGTAAAATTCTTCTTTTGGCTTGCCCAACATAATCGTTTTCCAACCAGACTTACCCTGTCGAGCATGGGACTTAGCATTACCCCAAATTGCTCCAGTTGTGACCACCCTTGTGAAGACATCTTCCACATTTTCTTCCAATGCCCATAATCTATAGAGGTTTGGCACCATATTGTGAATAGAGGTAATGCTCTTGGCATTTCTATCAGCAGCTTTTACCCTCAGAACTGGGTAAGCACCTGGGGCAAAATTAAGAACTTTAAGTTTAACAATGCCCTCAATTGGCATAACATCCTCCCTTTCACTCTGTGGGCGATAGAAATAATAACACCTTCAACAACAAGAGGGACAGGCCCAAGTTCTAGGAAATCCATGCTGAGGCTGTTGAATTCTACTATGTTTCTAGCAATAGGATCACTAATGCTCGTAAGCTTACTAGTATCAATATCAAATGGCATCCCCCTGCCTACCAATCCTACAAGCTCAACACTGATGGCTCATGCCTTAACAACCCAGGTAAGGGTGGGATAGGGGGTATCATTAGGAACTGGACAGGGGCGATGGAAAGTGGGATTTGCTAAACACTATCCCCAAGCCACCAACAATCAGATGGAGCTTATTGCTCTATTGGAAGGGCTTAAGCTGGCAGAAATCCACCAGTTAACGCCCTGGAGATAAACATAGATTCCAAAGAAATCATTCACATGCTAAAATCTGAAAACTTGTTTTATGATGATTTACTTGATGAATGCAGGCTAAGACTAAAAAGGCTAGGGAGACCACAAACAACCTAGTGCTTTAGAGAACAAAATGGAGTGGCAGATGCAATGGCAAAGTTGGAAGCAACAACTGTTGAACTTAAGGAAATTTTCCTTTTTGAAGTTCCCCCAATATGTGCTCGGAAAGCAGTTTGGACAGACATGACAGGAACTTATTTTAAAAAATATGTAAATATTTTTGTACCAAGTTCAGAAACCAATGACTCCTCATATTTTACTTTACAACCGGATGGAGCTAATCCGACACTGTGTGTAACTTGACTAAACTTTAATTATATTAATGCAATCCCCCTTAATAAAAAATAAAAATAAAAAAAAAAGAGAATGAACTGCAAGAGAAATGTTCCAAAAGAAGTTGAGAAATTGAGAACTTTGGGTCCACAATAACTCACTTCTTAGACAAAAGGATAATCATTACATAAGTAAAGGACAAAATATTCAGATAGAAAAAATATTTAAAAGCTGAAGCAGTAAACATAAAGAAGTAGAGTACAAAAGTTATTTGAATGGATTAGAATAGACTCAAAAACACTAGTTATGACACTAAACAGACATGTTGACGGGAAGCATGTTAACAGCCTCTTATAATATAGGAGAATTAAATATTTTTTCCATATCTGTATGTTTTTTATTTTAATATTTCAAGTTAAAATTAATTTTAATTTTCAAAAAAAAAAAAAAAAACTTTCTTTATAACCACTAAAAATTATTATACGTATTACAAAGAAACTATTATACGTATTACAAAGTTATTATTAATATTTAGTAACATTCATTATTTTCTTACATAGTCATGACATGAGAAATATAGTCATTTTTTTAAAATTTATTGTTAAATTAATGAAATTTTATTTAATATTTTAGAACTTTAAATTAAACTACTTAATCGTAATCTATCAATAAGATGTAATCTATCAATAAGATTTTTGACACCAAAAATCAATATATTGTACTGCAAACCAATGAATAATATTTTATTAAATTGGACGAACATTTCTCAAGTTATACAATAAGAAATACAATACTGACTTTTTTTTAATTTGAAACTATATCTACATACTAATGAATAGTTATATAATAGGCTTAAGTCATCAATAGGTTTTTAAACTTATTTTGAAATTTTACTTGGACTCCTCAACTAGGATTAGTACCTATTAAACACTTAAACTACTCAAAACGTGTACCTATTTAACACAAAATGTTGATGTATCAAAAATGTGTTTCTCACTTTCTTGAAGCGTGTGGTAAGTCTCAAATACTCCCTCCATTTCAAAATAATTGAATTCTTGAAATATGGCACATATCTTAAAAAAAAAAAAAAAAAAAAAAAAAAAAAAGACAACGACATAAATTAGCCATGATTTTTCATTTTTGACCTTTTCAAATTCCAAAATATTAGTGATGATCATTGGAACTCATCCTTGAAAATTTAACTAAAGAAGGGTAAATTAAAAAAAAATTCCAACGCCTATCTTGAATAATAAACAATTCAATTATTTTGAACACTAAAAAATACTCCAACAATTCAATTATTTTAAAATGAAGGGAGTCATATTTTTTCTGCATTTACATCAGTTTTCTTGTTTTTCTATTTTATTCCTTTTTTCCTTTCTTTTCTTCATCTCCCCACTAAGCCCTTCAAACAACAACCACAATTTTTAATATCGTTTTAATTTGTTTATCGGAAAACTTGAAATCATCCCTACCACCCTATCTCTTTTTCCCTTCTCCATCTGTTTTATCAAATTAAATTCAAGCATAAATAAAATTTAAAACTAAAATTTGTTATGATGAATTCATTAAAATTTAAAAAATAAAAATCAAAATTAAGAACGAATACATCAAAAAGAAGAGAAAAAAAAGAGATTTAAGTTTGAAAACAAGAATAAAGAACAATACCCAAGGATGGGAACAAGATGAAGAGGAGGAGGGGGCGGGGAGGTTAGGGGCTGTGTGTGCGCATCTTCTTTTTTTTTAAAAAAAAGAAAATTATTATTTTTTAATAATTATTTTGGGAACAAGATGAAGGAAGGGGGGGGGGGGGGGGGGGGGGGGGTGGTGTGTAGTTTTTTTTTCCAAAACTTATAATTATTTTATTATTATTTTGGACCTTAATGCCACATGTCATCTTTTAATTAGACAATTTAGCCATGTCACGCGAGTACATCACATTCACTTTTTATTTTTTGGTGATTGTCAAAAAGTGTCTAATAGAAACAATTTTATAAATCATTGAGGTGTTTAATAGGTACTAGCCCTAGTTGAGGTGTCCAAGTAAAATTTTAAAATAAATTTAAGGATCTATCGATGACTTAAATCTATATAAAGAACAAAGTTTTTAAGTGTATTCTGGCCCTTAGGAGCCCTAAAACATGTTTTTGTGGCGTTATTCTTGAGCCACCCATGATACTACAAAAGATTGAATGCAACCAAACCAACAAACACTTTGAGACCCCCTCAAGTGGACTACCACATAAAAGTCGAATGGGTCTTACAACTACCTCTGTCAATAACCAAATTTAGGACTCATTTGAGCTACATATGTAAGGAATCACTAGAAAAAAAAATGCACCAAAAATATCACTAAACTAGTCAGAAAAGTTTGATTTCACTTCATCATAATCATCCTCATCTGAATTAGCTAGATGGTCAAAGAAAGCATCAAGGTACCAACAACATTTGTCCTTCCACGAACTCCTGCTAGCATGAGCACGCCATTTTTGGTCTGAAATCATTTCAGGGGATAGTCCCCATTCTAGCATCTCTTCTTCAGTATGGTGGACCGCTAAGCTATATTCTCCACCAATCCCTAATTGTATAACTCGAAATTCACAATTTCCTAAATTGTTTAGATACTCAAACTGCTCAACTGTCCACTTGAACCACTTCATCAGAAAGACGCGACTAGCTAGACCATGAGATATAATCACAAGATTCAAATCGTCATTAGGGTCATGGTGGAGTCTATTCATATCAATGTCCCTCCAAAGAGATTCAAGGAAACCTGCAACAAAAAAGTTTTCAACATATTGAGGAAACTACAACCAGAAGTCCATACACTACACACTTCAAATCAAACTATAGAATTGCATCTCAATTTGGATAACGCTCATAAATCTGAGACCACTAAGCAGATTCCTATTCTCTTTACCTTAAAACAGAAGTGCATTGAGCAAGTCACTAAAGTGAGTTGAACAAGTTGCAGTTTTCAAATAATAACTGAGAGCTCACACATTTATCACACAGAATAGAAGGAATCATTCTAGGTACACGTCAGTTATGGTAGTGTGTCTCATATAGCTTTATAACATGACATAATGACGTTATAGTATTCTATACACCATGCCTGTAACAATCATTAGCTTAACATAATTTTATTCCGCATGGAAGAATAAATTAGTAATAAGCCAGATGACCCCTAATTTAAACTCATCTAATGCTAGAACACTGTGATCTCAACAAATATGGGTCTATTTCCGAACTCGAATTAGCAATTGGATTCAACTTGCTTCTACAATATGCAAATTAAAACATTTTCAGAGAACCAAATTAATGAAGTATCCCAAATGAAACTCTAATGCAATAGAAAACTGACTGAACCTTTTTTTTTGGTCAAATGATAAGTTTTATTCAACCAGTAAACATCATGTACAAACTAGCTATTGGACTCAGATAGTGATCCTCAATACACCAATTACTAAACATCACCTATATCTATAAAACCATCTGAAAAAACTCAGAATAGCTCTATAAAGTAGGAAAACAATCTAAACTACTTAAGACACTCTGCCCATTTACATTTGTTTTGCCCTAAGATATATCAAGGACATGTATGATGGAGCTAAGACCCAAGTGAGGACGGCGGGAGGAGATTCAGAGCATTTCCCTGTCTTGACAGGGTTGCATCAGGGATCTACTCTTACTCCGTTTTTGTTTGTTGTGGTGATGGATGTGTTGACGCGGCGTATTCAAGGAGAGGTGCCTTGGTGTATGCTTTTCGCAGATGATGTAGTTTTGATTGATGAGACGCGAGGGGGTGTGAATGATAAATTAGAGATGTGAAGACAGACCCTTGAGTCTAAAGGGTTCAAATTGAGTAGGAGTAAGATAGAATATTTGGAGTACAAGTTTACCAAAAGTTGGGTCACTGACTCACTGTGCATCTTTCTAGTGACTATTTTCTCATATCTTTGCGTAGCACCATGCAAATGTCCCGTGACTACTTTTTCATATCTATTTTTCTTAGCACCGTACTTCTTTTCGGTGACTATTTTCTCATATCTGATTTGCGTAGCACCGTGCATCTTTTCAAACTACTATCTCATATCTGAGTCGCATAGCACCATGCATCTTTCTAGTGACTCCTCAGATTTAATTTACATAGTTCTGTACGTCTTTCCGGTGACTCCTCAGATCTTTTTCAGCAGGATCGTGCCATCATTCCGACCCTGCCAATATAATTTCTCTTTTCCAGTAGGATCGTGCCATCATTTCGACCCTATTCATATAATTTCTATTTCTCAATAGGGTCGTTCCATCATTCCGACCCTACACATATTTCTCTTTTTCAGTAGGGTCGTGTCATCATTCTGACCCTACCCATATACTTTTTTTTCCTCAGATTTTAGTCACTTTTCATTCATCAAATCTAATAATCCGACGTGTGAGCATGTTTCGGCTAAGTTTTTGGTGACTTTCATGTTCAAGATCTACTCGTCTCTTGATTTTGAGATGACCCGTATATTTTATACCAGTTTTCGATAATGTTCCAGCGACACATCCACTTTACGGCAATATTTACTACTTTTCGAATCATTTTTTCAATTTGTTCCGTTTCAATTAAGGTCTCCCAGACCTTCAAAGCAGTCCTTATCAGTTTTCTTGCAGATATCTTCACCAAGTCCCGATTCTCATATTAGCTACATCCATAACAAGTTTGGTACATATGTCTTCTATGCACCAGCTTGAGGGGGAGTTAGAATATGAGTAGGAATAGGAATAACATATAAAATCCTACTTAGTAAAGGATTGTAATATAGTGTCTAGGAAAAAGATTGGAATGTATTGTCTATAAATAAGGCCTCAATGTAATAATGTAGTTATAACAATTCAATAATATTTTTCATTTATATTTCTCACAGATTCCATTATATAAGAACAACGGTTACATTCAGAATAGCAACTATAGGGGTATTAAGTTGTTGAGTCACACTATGAGGGCTTAGGAAAGCGTGGTAGAGTTGAGGTTGAGAAGGATCGTGATTATTTTTGAAAATCCGTTCAAATTCAAGTTAAGACGCTTGACTACAAAAGTCATCCACCTTGTGAGAAGGCTGGTGAAGTAGTATAGGGAGAGGAATACACTTGCACATAAGTTTCATTCACCTAAGAAAAGGCTTACGACAAAGTCGCTGGGGAGGTTCTGTAGAGGTGCTTGGAGGCTAGAGGTGCACCTGTGGCGTACACTACGTCGATTAAGGACATATACGAGGAGCCAAGACTCGAGTTAGAACTACGAGGGGAGACTCAGAGCACTTTCTCATTTTTATTTGTCGTGGTGATGGATGTATTGACGCAACAAATTTAAGGTGAGGTGTCATGGTGTATGTTATTTGCAGATAACGTGGTTTTAATTGACGACACTCACGTAAGAGTTAACACTACATTGGAGGTTTGGAGACAGACCTTGGAGTCTAAAGAGTTTAGGTTGAGCAGGATCAAGACGAGATATTTGGAATGCAAGTTCAGTGGGTGACACATGAGACTGATATGGACATGAGGCTTGATGCACAGGCCATTCAGAAGAGAGGTAGTTTCAAGTGTCTTGAGTCTATTATTTAAGAAAATAGTGAGATTAACGAGGATGTTACTCACCATATTAGTGCAGGGTGGATGAAATGAAGGATTGCATCTGGAGTCTTGTGTGATAAAAAGGTGCCTCCTAAACTTAAAAGCAAATTCTACAGAGTTGAGATTAGACTGACTATGTTGTATGGGGAGGAGTGTTGGCCCATCAAGAATTCTCAAGTATAGAGGATGAAGGTGGCGGAGATAACGATATTGTAATGGATGTGTGCATTTACTAGGAAATATATGATTAGAAAATAAGGATATCCGAGACAAGGTGGGAGAGACTACAGTGGAAGACAAGATGTGGGAAGCAAGATTGAGATGATTCGGACATGTGATAAAGAAGATACATAGATGCTCTAGTACGAAAGCGTGAGATGTTGGCTATGGATAAATTCAGATAAGGTAGAGGTAGACCGAAGAAATATTAGAGAGAAGTTATTAAACATAATATGACGCAGTTACAGCTTACCGAGGACATGACCCTAGATAGGAAGGTATGGATGAAGCAGATTAGGGTACACAGTTAGTAGAAAAAAGTGTCCTAGCTAGTATGTAGGAGTGTTTTGTTTTGTTGTCTGCACCAATAAACGTCGTGATACGTTGGTAGTTTCTTGTTTTATTTTGGTGATGCCTGTTGCGTGAGGGTAGATGGACTGTCGTATTATTCTGTGGTAGCCATGTTTATGCTACTATATGTTCTTTGGTACTACATTGTTTCTTGTAATTCTATTACGTCCTCTTCTACAATGTTGTGTTGAGTCAGGGGTCTATAGGAAACAACCTACCTACATACACTCTACCTACCCTCCTTAGACCCCACTTTGGTGGCAATATACTTATACAATTTGCGACTTTCCTCACTGACATTCATACATATTAATTGTTGTTGCCATGAACACACAAATGTTCTTAAGCACCATTAAATACATATAGCATTGAGCTAACAGTGAAGCACAAATATCAAGAATTGTTTCCATGAACACCCAGATATTCTGCGGCACCATTAAACGCATTATACCTCTTTAGTACAATTTTGTAAGTAATTGGCTGGTACTACTAATCTTGAGACTTCCAGTTCCGCAGACATGGCACAATATGCTTAACATCAGGTAGAGTTTCTCACACATGACACGATATGCTTAGCATCATTATTCTAAAAAAGCAAGTCTAAAATAACTTTATACCATAATGAAATCACAAAAGATGTTCTTTTACATGAAGACTAATTTTTTATAAGTGAAGACTATTATTTACAAAGGAATAAGAAAGATGTAAGCCGTCCTGCTATCATATTCATAATTTAACAAAAGCATGAATTCAGAGCATACATCCTGGTCAACAGGCAAATTATATATTCAACTTCACACCTCAGGAAGGCAGGACCCATCTTATAAACAACAACACTCCTAGTTAACAATATCTAGTATCTTGGATGACATTAGCCATCTAATGGAGGCACTGTTTAAGGAATAGTATTGCTTTCAATCACAAGAAACAGTGTGAGATAAACATATACACTGTAAGACAAATACAATGTTATTTTGGTTGCAAATAGGTATGCTAGCAATTACCACAAAAAAAAAAAAAAAAAAGATATGCTAGCAGTCAATAACTCCAATGATACCTGTGAATCCCGGACAGAATATGTTTTATGTCGGAACTTAATAAATTTGTTAGGGACGGGTCAAGGAGCGGCCCGGTGCACAAAGCATCCCGCTTTTATGTAGGGTCTGGGGAAGGGCCACGCACACTAATTTGGCTCCTTAAGCCATCTCCTCCTTTCCCGCTACGTACATGGTGTCGATTATAAGTGATGTATTATTTTAACAACAGAAAACTCATGATCATGACATAGGATAGAATTATGATTCAAACATGACATCTAAACTTCAGTTTTTCCATTATCTAATGTTCTTGAATGCATCATAGAAATTATCCCAACAGGTAATACTGAATTTTCCTATTTGGGGTTGTCAAGACTCAAGATATTGTCAGGAAGTTGACCAAAACTGAGAAACATGTTAAAACAATAAGGAAGTGGTTAGCTGACGGGAGGCTGGAAACATTTTCTACAAATGTAGACATGTCGAAGAAAAGTGACCCAAGAATTTGACGTTATCCTGACTCGTGCATGTGATAAACAGACCACCCACCTACTTATTTACTTGAAGTAATTTACATGTTTAATGGCTTAAACTAAAATAGTTCGGCAAGAAGTCTGAATTATATCTTAAGCCTAGCATGCCTAGCATGCCAAGCAAATGTTTATGCAATCCAATTTGCTTAATTACATCAATTTTTTTTTTAAACGGCAACAACTTGTATTAAATCATAGAAGCTATCAAAACTATAATTACAGAGAGTATGATAAAAATATCTTTTTTTATTTTAGAAAGTGTATGATAAAAACATCTACTTCTCTATAAAGGACTCTAAAGTTTGCAATAGCAACTCAATATCATCTATGTTCTCTTGTTTACACCAAAAATGAAAAAGCAAAACACAATTGAGCTTTATCTTCTGGATTGGGCTGATTTTTCCTTCAAAACATCTTTGATTCCTTAATGCGTGAGCTATTGTGGTTACTTTCCATGTCCAACTAAACTTGCATTTCCTCCCACAACTCATTACTTCTGAATTTTCTGACTACGTACAGATTGATTCAAAACAAAAAGAATTGCACCCGAACATATTAACGTACTTACTGTCCTAGACAATGGAAAAGAAAGTTCTACATGATATGCAGTAATTCTTCAATGGAATCACTCCAAATTAAAATTTCTCTACTCGAGTTGAATCTCAATGAAGCATAGTGACCATAAATCTTAAGCCGAATTTTGATCGTATTAGGAAACAAATTACAATTCTGTCACAACTATGAAAAAGATATCATACAACAATAACAAATTCAGGTATCTTTTCTTTAGTGCCCTGCATTGTCATCAGTTAAAGATGATTCTATAAATACCTGGTCTCGAATGGCCAGTTGTTCTATTGTTTCTTATCAATTCCTAGAGTCTTGTTTGAATATGCAGAAAGGGGTGTTCCTAAGTGTGTGTACGTATGAGTTTGCTGGCGAGAAAGCACTTCTCGTCAAGTAAAGAGTTAGCTTATCCATGTATTAATTTTTATATAAGTTACAAAACATTTGGTAGCTAGTTAGGATGCATGTCATTCATGCATAAAATTATTATGACGTCTATTTTGCACTTTAGAAACCCTCATAACTAATACATGTATAAGTTATGAGGGAATTGGTGTATTATATTTCATGGTAGAATGTGGAATAATTAATATCGGCATAACTAATACCTACATTATTAGTACTGCATTATCCTACCCAACTAGCAAACGACCCCAAGTGTGTTTAAGTCAAAACCTAACTGCATAGTCATAGAGAGAATGAAGTAGGTACAGAGAGGGAGAGAGAGAGAGAAATATGCTTACTGGAAACTCTGTCATAAACATCAGCAGCTGATTCTCCCTCAGGAAAACGATAAAAGAAGCGGCCAAATCTCTCCCGAGTCTCCTTGATCGCTTTCATGCGGTCCGCCACTTGAAAATTACCAAAATCTTGTTCTCTAATTCGGCATTCTTCCCTCACGCCAAGCACTCTCCGTCTGGAAAATGCCCTGCCCATCTCCCTTAGGGTGGAACGTGTTCGCACGTATGGGGAGACGTAGAAGTAGACCTTCCAATTATCTGAGGAGCTATTATCAGAAACCATGTCAAAAATGCGAGACCCAGCTTCCTTGGCTTGATCAATTCCCTTGGGAGTTAGCGGGATCCTATAATCGGGCGTGATGGTGTACATGGCGTCGTCTCTATTCCCTTCGCTCTCTCCGTGACGAACCAAAATTATGCGCTTTGGTAGGCACTTGGGTATGGGTGCAGGGGGCTTCTGCTGATTTTGACTATGAAAATGACAACAGTGGCAGTGATGTTCTTGATCAGGAATTTGGGCGTGGCCGTTGTCATCAACGGTACTATTTATCATTATTCTATAGCTTCCCAATAGGGTGAGATTATGGGAATTTTGCAGCAAATGTTGACATTAAAATAGGGTTTTGGGAAAGGAAAAATGGCGGATTGGATATGGATCTCTCTCAAATTATTGGCTATTTGTTACGGAAGAAGGAGGTGACTTGGATTTCTCTCCTAACTGGGAATGCAGTTGCTTTAACATCTGATCTTCGACGCCTCAATCTTTTATTTTGTGCGCTAGTTTTCTCCTTCCGTTTGTCTCGTCAAAGAGAAAAACTTTTGGGATATTTCAAATTTACATTATAACCCAAAATACAATTCGGGTATACAATAATATACCAAACTTTCATATATTTTTTAATAATAAAAATATTTAAAAAAATTGCTATACAATATTATTGATCTAATATTAATATACAAAATTATAAGAGGTATTTATATACCCATATATAATAATACATAATTTTATACACTATTACACAGAATTTTATCCATCTTCGTCGGGGTTGATTTCTCTGAACCGGCAAGATAGAGCTTCTGCAAATTTGTGGAAAGGTGGATCTAGTGATGGCCTATCATCCCAATAGGCACGACATCATGAATCACAATAAAATTTGATTGGGAAATATTATAAATATTGCCGGCATTTTACTCTTAGGTTTTGTTACAGTAATTTTGTGTATAATTTGTGATTTTTCTAAAATTGTGGGTGGAATTTTAAGAGAGTTCTTGTTACCTTGGATTCACGATAACGGAACGATCTACGAAAGCTAAAAACAGTCCACAAACTCAAGACAAACCCAAGAACACAATGAACAACACACGGACAGCAACAACATAAAGAAACGGAGACAAGAACAAAAGGATACAAACACACAAGTAATGCAATAAAGTAAATGATAGTTAAAAAGACATAAGATCTTACGAAACAAAGAGAACCGAAACGTATATCAAATGTAAAGACCCTCAAAGTCGCAACATCAAACACCCATCTTCTTATGGTGACCGCTAAGGAAATCAACTCACCTCATGAACCACCATTTCTAAGTAAGAGAACAATATTGGTTTTTCCAAGCCTTATACTAACTACTTGGCTTTTCCAAGCCTTACTCTAAAGGTGTTACACTCTCAAGGAGAGAAGAAAGTCTTTCATATGTTCTTCATCAATCAAACTAAAGAGCAAATGACCTAATAGAAGACTATTTATAGGCTATTACAAATTAAAGGAAAATAACTACAACACCCTTAATGAGAGAGGAGCTGTCATGGGGTGTTTGGAATCAACATATGTAATCACTAAAATGCCCTAATGAGTTCCAACACTCTAAAGTCGCCTTCTTCAAGCTCCAAAGTCGTAGGCTCAACTTGTAGTCTTAGGTATACATCAAAGGCAATCCCCCAAACAACCTTCAACACGTGGGATTGCTTTATGGTATGCTCCAAACGGGTCCTCCATGCATGCTCTTGTGTCCTCAAGGTGACCAAAGCTTGAGTCTTTGAGTGTTGGTATCTAATGATGTCTTCAAAAGCTATGATGACCGTTTGGCCCGTATCATCCTCCCCTTCTTGAAAAGGATTCGACCTCGAATCCATACCTTGCAAAATCAAAAGAAGAATAAACGAACACAAATTCCTCATAGCATGATGATTAGGATTAGCATAAACAATCATTTCATCATGCCAAGGTTGTACATACTTGAAATATAACCAAGGATCCTTTGGATTGAATATTAAAAACCCAACGAAATATGCACAAAGGATTTGGTTATGGGCTTCACCAAGAGATAAAGAAACTACAAAGGTCCTAATAGCATTAAATAATCCACAAGGTAGAACTACCTTCATCTTATGAGCCATAAGACACAATTACTTCTTCTCTTCAAGACACCCCACCAAGGGTAGTGCTTAAGTTGGTTCTAAAGTCCACAAGATCCATATAGCATTATCACTCACACAAGTGGACAAACCAACAAATTTCCTACCTCTACATAAAACAAATCCATGATTATCATGGATATCATCATAAGCAAAGAGGTAGTATAAAAAGGAATCAAGTGTAAAGGTATACACGGCCGAAGATAAAGCATTTAAGCATATACACATTCTTTCTTTCGAACACATATATAACTTGGCATCCATAAGTTGGGATTCACTCAACTTAAGCACAAGTGTGTCAAGAAAGGATGCACATTTAGAAATATTACCCCAAGGAGTCAATGATACCTTTGCCCTCGGGTTTACAAGAATAACTAGACATTCCATACCCTTAAGAGTACTCTTATCTTTCAAAAAGAGATTCCCATCTTTAGGTAGAATGTTGTCACACCATAGTGGGTTATCATATAGGATATAGCCTTCAAGACAAGCTATACCTTCAATATCATTATCACCACTAGGCTCATTAAGAGTGATTATACCATCTTCAAACAAGACATTATACCTAAAGAGAGAAAGATCTTTCCTGTGGACAGATTTGAAACAAGCAAGCTCACTCTTTATAAGTTCATTATCAAGTTTCAAAGATGTTTCAAGTGCATGATTACCCCTAGGATCCAAGCAAATATTAGAATCTATACCATAAGACAAGCTCACAGGTTCACTTCTATTCCCTTGACCAACATTTTCAAATTCTTCACTCACTTGAGATTTATTAATTATATCACACATAACCTCAAGTGGTGGGCAATTTTTACACACAATTTTCACAAGATGATGTAATTTTATTCAACATAATGGCTTCAACACTAGGTGGACACAAATTGATATTACAAGAAGAGTCAGTTCGATCATTAATAGGATCAACTAGTGTATCCACATGCACAACATGTACATCATCAACAAGTGGTAAAGAATCAATATACTCACATGTAGGTAAGCTACTACTCACACTCAACAGGCTACTAGCCACATAATTATCATTCACATGCACAAAAGTGTAAGAGTTAGCTATTTTACCTCGAAGTTCTTGAGTGCGTTCTTCTTTACCTTAGTGTGAAGGTCCTCCACAAGCTTGGGCAGCAACTTTTTTTCGGCCTTGCTCTCCTTCGCTTGTCATATTAAGACCTACATAAATATCCTTAGAAATACAAAGACAAGTAACATTAGCACGGTTTGGTAGCAATTCCCGAATTTCGCTCCACACAACCTCTTTTTTTTCTACTCTCGGACTACTACTTTGCACACCCTTACTCCTCTCAATCTTTTGTTTCGCATAATTATTTGGATTGGAGTAGGTGAACACTTCTCTTTATGGCTTGGGCAGAATGTACATCATGAGGTGATTTTCCCATTAGTCTCTTATAACATTAGGCCAATTTTGCATATTTGGAACTTTTTGTTGTGCAAACCAATCGGCACCCAAGCTTACATGACCGTATGTCAAGGTAAAAATATCGCACCACACTTTCTCATGGTAGTCAAATTGGGAGAAGATAACTTTCACCCTCTCGGTAAACTTAAACCCATCCAAGGAATATGAAATAAGTAAAGGTTCTTAAAACAACCCCACATAGTCAACCATGGATGGAATGATGTAGTTTATACACCACCTATCATTTAGCACAATGAGGCAACCCGGTATCCCACAAATAGTCACCTTTCCAGAGTAAACATTACTTCTTGGATCAACATTGTAAGGCACATGGGTACCCTTCGGCTTTGGAGCTGCATACCCTTTTCTTCTCGTGGGACAACCTCCATTATAGCTAGTATAACTATTCACACCACTTCGGCCTTTATAAAAAGTACTATAAGGTAAAGAATATGAATTTTCACACTCCTCACGTACATTCTCATCATAGTTGTCATAAGCTTTGCGAATGAATGGGTTATACCTTACACCGATTCTAGGTTTGGATGGGGTAGTGCAAGAGTTCCCACACATCCCAACTTCCTCATAAAAACCATCACAAGGCTCATCAACATCTCCATGTTCACCATAAGCACTAGGCACTACATTTACCTCACTTTCTCCTTCAAAACCATAACTCTCAAATCTGTCCATACAATGACCATGGCTATACTCATAGCCCCCATAATTTCCATTATCATCATAGCCATAAAATCCCTCACTATAACAACAGTCTCTCATGTCGTAGTAAAAATAATCTAAGGCTATCGAAGGCATGTTCCCCCTTATATCATCTTTGGACCTATAAAATGAAAAAATAAGATTAGTAGTATAAGCTCCCCACTAACACTCGTAGGAACTCACCTTTGTGGTCCTCACAATTAGAGCTGCGAATATTGAAAGTTGCTTATACTCCGGTAGTCAATAAGATGTCAATTCTACTTAGCGACCAAAATAGATTCTTGTTTGATCGACTCAAGACACAAAATAGAAAAATCTACTTACGAACTTGAAACAAAAAGTTACAACAAATTAAAAATGATAAAAGCACACAAATAACGAAGACACGACGAAAACGAATTCAAAAACTAATTTACAATCTAGTAGGTGATTACTAGTTTGTCAATTAGTACTTAGAATCAATAAATTAAACTATAGGAACAAGAAAAAGAAACTAAGAAATCTGAAATTTGAGCTTCAAGGTATTTTGAACGTTGATGATGTGGCACTTTGATGATGTGGTAGTTTGGTGATGTGGCGGTTGGGGTGACGTGGCAGATTTTTTTTCTTGTTGACAATTTGAATTGGTCAAATTTAATTTGGAAGATGTGGAAATCAGCCTTGGGAAGGAAAAACACAAGCTTGGATCCTTTTTCAATATTCATAAGGGTTTGACGTTCCTTTCACCTTTTTGGCAAAACACCCTTTTAAAAGTCTTTTTCCCCTTTCATCTTTTGTTTGTCTTGGAAGATGCTCTTACTCCCTTTTAGTAAACATAACTTTTGAAAGTCTTTTTGTTTCCTATCTTCTTTTGTATTTTATTGGGATATGCTTTCAAGACTAACAAGAGACCTCACCTTTTTCCACTTTGTTAAGATCAAACCATACCTTTTTAAGTGTTCTTGCTCAATAATACATGAAGAACAACAAGAACACTCAAAAATTAAATCCAAACCAAATGAGCTCCAAATTTGATAATTTTTGTTCCTTTTTGCACACGTTGAGATCTACAAAAACAACAATACATTTTCAAGTCACCACTCCTTAACAACAATCCAAAATTTTGAGATTTACCTTTTTAGTTTCTTCAACCTTCAACTCAACAATAGTGAATATCTCAAAACTACCCAGATTAAGCTCAAATCAAAGATCAAGACTCACTTAGTGTTAGGGAACAAGAACCTAACACTAGAAACAAATAAAACACACAAAATTCCGAAATCTAAGACTTAAAATTTTAGCCAAAGACCAAAAATGGGACAGAATGTTTCTTTTTGGATTTTTGATCAACACTTTTTTTTTTATGATTTTTGAGTTAACAAGCCCAAGATTGATTTTGATGGAACAAAATTAATCCTTGCTTTGATACCAAATGATAACGGAACGATCTATGAAAGCTAAAAATAGTCCACAAACTCAAGACAAACCCGAGAGAATAATGAACAACACACGGGTATCACCAACACAAAGAAACTTAGATAAGAACAAAAGGATACAAACACACAAATAATGCAATAAAGTAAAAGATAGTTAAGAAGACATAAGATCTTACGAAATAATGAGAACCAAAACGTATATCAAATGTAAAGACCCTCAAAGTCGCAACATCAAACACCCATCTTCTTACGGTGACCGCTAAGGAAATCAACTCACCTCATAAACCACCGTTTCTAAGCAAGAGAATAATATTAGCTTTTCCAATCCCTACACTAACTACTTGGCTTTTCCAAGCCCCACTCTAAAGGTATTACACTCTCAAAGAGAGAAGAAGGTCTTTCAAATGTTCTTCATCAATCAAACTAAAGCGCAAATGACCTAATAAAAATCTATTTATAGGCTTATTACAAATAAAAGGTAAAATAACCACAACACCCTTAATGAGAGAGGGGCAGCCATGGGGTGTTTGGAACCAACATATGTAATCACTAAAATACCCTCAATGAGTTCCAACACTCTAAAGGTGCCTTCTTCAAGATCCAAAGTCGTGAGTTCAACTTGTAGTCTAGGGTATGCATCAAAGGCAATCCCCCAAGCAACCTTCCACATGCGGGATTGCTTTATGGTATGCTCTAAACGGGTCCTCCATGCATGCTCTTGTATCTCGAGGTGACCAAAGCTTGATTCTTTAAATGTTGGTCTCCAATAATGTCATCAAAAGCTATGATTACCGTTTGGCTCGTATCAATTTGTCTCATCAAGACCTACTATTTGGCTCTGAGTTTGGATTTTTTTTGAAGGTCGATAGGGGTTATGGCCCCATGAAAGCCCTCTAGGACCCTTAAGCTCATCCCTTGGGTCAATTCAGGGGGACATTAAAAATCTTAAAAATTAGACAAAATATCCATTGGATTAAATTTCTTACACAAAAACTATAGCTCACTTAAAAAATAACTCACTTATTATGTATATTGACCATTCAACTATTTTTAGTTGCTAAATTAACCCTTCGGCGACATACATTTCATCTTCTTCTCTTCTTCTTTTTTCATTCTGTTTTAGTTCTTTTTCTTCATTCTTATACTTATTTCTTTATTTTCTTCTTCTTCTTCTTCTTCTTCTTCTTCATTCTTCTACTTCTTCCTGTATTCTCTTTTTGTTCATTGCTTTCTTTTATTCTTTCTTCTTTTTATAATGATCCTCATTATGATTTTTAGAAATTATGTATTTATAATTATTTTTCCCTCCCTCATTGTTGTTATGCAATTTATGAGTTGTGAGAATGGTTTGTACGATCCCTGATGCGTTCAGGAGTGATTTATATGAGTTGGTTATTTAGAATAGCCTTAAAGTGGATAGTTTGACTTTCGTCAGTATCTTGTGATTTGAGCATCGGATGGTGATTTGAACAGATTCATTAGATCTGAATATCGATTTTGGGTTAGTAGCGTAGTTAGTTCAGGCTCCGAGCCTTTCAATTATATTTTTACAATTAAATAAAAACTAGTTAAATTTAGCTTTAAAGGGGTTTCAAAGATTAATTCATAGTAAACAGTTTGTTTTTGAAAATCTGTTGGTTTTATAAGTCCAAAACATTGAATTTAGCCTATTTGCATAATTTGATTTGTTTTTATTGGGTCTCAAATGAATCTGAAGGATTCCATCGAGACTATTTTTCTAAGTCTCAACAGCTAAACTGTTGTTTTTGATGCAGTGATAAATCCTTCTTTGCATTTGTGTGCCCCTAATCACGATTGCGGAGAAGTAAAATACTCTTTATCGTGAATGCAACAGTTGCACCACATTCACAAAAGGTTTTTTTTGTGGTTCATCACAAATGTGAAGTAAAGACCCTATCTGTGAAATGTATTATATTTCAAGATCGGATTGACCTTCACGTTAGCGGCCTGTGGGTTCGCATTCGTAAAGGCTATTTTGTGCTTGAGTAGATTTTAAATTCCTTTCTCGATCAAAATTTAATTTTCACTATCTTTCACCTTTGGGAGCTCGATTTAAGCCAATTTCAAGGAGTTCTTCACCAAAAACTTAGTTACGTAATTTTTAAAATTTTATTTTATATATTTCCATTGAACTTCTTACAAATCTACCTTTAAATCCTTGATTTTAAATATATATTTTTTTTTGGGGGGGGGGGGGGGTGTTTGGTAAATTGCATAATGAGTTTTCTTCGATTTAAAGATTGATTTCAACTATTTTTTGGCTGAATTTTTAGATTTAGACTCCTCTTGATATGAAGAACACGATTATTAAGTAAAATATCTATTTTACCCTTGTATTTTTAGAATTGTTTTTCGAAGTAATTGTAGATTTGAAACAAAAATATATCGATATGGATATTGATGGGCTTTTTGACTTATAAATATCATATTTGATTAGCTTGGACATGACTGCAAATGATTCAAGGGGTTTGATTTTTTGGTTGAGGCATTGGACTGTGTTTTAGGCTTGTGGATCTTCTTTAAGGCAAGTTGAAATATACCTTAATTTTCTATGAAGTGTTTATATGTTGTATGCTTGTTTTCTTGTGTTTTGTGAATTTCTTAGAATTTAAGAGTCCCACTTAGGTGAAATAAGAAGCATCTCCACGGATACTGAGGTCTTTTAATGGATTGTAGTTACATAATTGCTTACTGTTGTTAGTCTTGAAATATGCTGAGAGTATATTGGAGATAGATGGTTGATTAACCTTCAATAAATTCAGATTAAATACCTATTTTAGAGCTTGAATCATATTTAGTAGCCTTTATTATGATCAATAGGGATTAGTGACCTTTTAGTAGATAATTATGTTATTGTTGTTATTTGATAGAATGATTGATGTTTGAAAAATACTTATAGTATTAATAGACTTATAATGTTTGATGTACTTATTGGGGTTTAGATCTCTCATAGGGCATATTGTTATCTAGTGTAGTTCTCCTTATAGTTATTAAGGCTAATGATGTTATCTTTGAGGAAGATTAGACTTATTGTATGGAATAAAATAGGGTTGGGTAAGTTTCGCTAAATATTGTTAGTTGGATTGTTCCTAATTTTGTATTGCCCATGTGGCGGGACTTATGTGAATATTATTATTGACTTGAGAGCTTATTTATTATTGTATCGTGCCGAGTAGGGGCTTGGCCTAATATTATAGGCCTTATCTGAGCATTACAATTGCATTATTATTTTCTAAGTGAGAGTGCTCACAATTGCATTATCATTTTCTGAGTGAGAGGTTGGAGAATGATATTATTAATATCTTAAATGATTAATTATTCCAATGGTGTCATGCGAGGGCTTATATCATGAATTATTATCATATTGAGTTGATCTTGAGATTATTTATACCTGTATTGAATTAATGATTATCTTCATACTAATTGAGTGTGATCATTACATCCTCATTTTTACACAGATATTTATGAGATTAGGTACCACTGAGAAATATTGATTCTGACAGAAAATGAAATATTTTATAAAATCAGTAGTCTTGAATACTAGCCAGCGAAGTTGATTAAGAGTGAGATTATGATTGAGATTTGAGAAAGTATACGAGTTGCGGATCTCTATGGATCCTATCCTGAAAATATTGTGGCTCGAAAGGGGTATACAGAAAGTCATATGGTGGCTTTTAATCATTCATCATTGCACTATATTGCATTACAACACTTGCATTGTATTGCATTTTCTTGGTGTGTTTAACATTGTGTTTGAGTATTTACTTTTGTAGTGAATTGTCGTGATTGAACCTTATTAGTGATACTTTGTATTCCACATTTGTTTTATTATATTACATCATATTATATTATCTCTTGATTGGTTTTGGGAGTTGTGATATTTATGAGAGGTTAGATATGGCTATGGCTTGATTAGTGAGACTTGTAATGTTTCACCTATTGGTAGCATGATACACTCATAATTATACACTCTTACTATTGTATTTCAGATTATTGGCTGAACATAATTAATTAAGTCTGATATATTATGTTAGCGAGTCCCCTTTATAAATGACTATTTTTACTTGTTGATCATAAAATAACTTGTATAGATTCACCTGGATTATTTTTTCTATCATGTATATTGATATTCCTATGACTGTTGTGTTGGGATACACTGTTAGGATGAAGTGGTGTATTTGCTAGTTGTAGATTGATGGGGAATCTTGGTTGTTAGGGTGGTGGTTCTCGTCATCTCTTTGGATTTCTGTTATTGATAGTACACAGATTTCATACTCACCTTTGTTTTCTTCCTTTTTCTAATTTTCTGCAGCCTGTGCAGGTAGTAGTTTGAGCAGTAGTAGATTACACTCTTTCAATGTTGACCTTACAAACATCGAGGTAGTAGCTGACGCTTTACAGAACTTACCTAGAACTTTTTTTTTTTATCTTATGCTTTACCTGCACTAAGATACTTTAGTTTATTGATATCATTCTATATTTGGAGGTTTGTACCAGTGACAAGCAGATTTGAAATATATCTTTGAAATTTTTCCTCTTTATATATTTTGAGATTTATTATATTTTTCTTCTAGTGCTTCTAATTTACTTTAATTACTGAGTTCAGGTTGGGATAGGCTTACCTGTACCAGAGGGTATGAAAAGTGTCATCACGTACTCTATTTTAGATATTGCGACACTTCTTCATTGCTTTTGGCCATTAAAGTTTCTTTAAAGCTCGATTCTAAAATTTGATATGTCATGAACATGAATCGATTTGAGTGAATAATATATCAAAAGACTCTGAATATCGAGAAGATTTCATATCCAAATTTTGAGACTGTTAGAGGAGATTTGAGTTGTCCAAGATTGGACTCCTCTAGCCATTACTTTTAAGTTGAATTGCTACAATGTATAAGTATTTTATAACTAGTATATATGAATGTATATACATGTTTGATACATAGTTATATATCATGTACATTATTTATACAATATAGGCACATTATATATATATATATATATATATATATATATATATATATATTTATATTTATACATTGCATATTCATCGACCATTTTTTTTGTAAACTGGAGTCATAACTTACCATTACATAATATGATTCATTACTCAAGACAAAGAGTCATTCTTACTATAAGAAGAAAGAGAGTGAATACTTTTGCATGTAGTAAATGTAGAGTTAGACTGCATTTGTTTTTATCAAGATTTAAATATTTGAATTTGAATTCACATTTATGATTAAGATGATATCTCTAGATTTGAATACAGAAGGATTAAGACTATTTTTTTCAATATCCAAATGTGCAAAATTTATTTATACGCAAATATAATAAATATTAACTTAAATAATTAATTAAATATTAAAAATATATCAATTTAACAAAATAAAATTATTATTTGATTAAAAAAATAAAGCATTTATATTTGCTAGTGATCACAGAGATGGTTTGTAGTGGTGGTAGTGATAATAATTAGTGTTAATGGATAGAAATGGTAGTGGTGATAGTTACGATGGTGAACGTGGTTGGTGTTATAGTGATTGTCAGAATGGTGGTGATTGATAGTGGTGGTGATTGTGATTGTGATGTGAAGTTGGTAGATGTTAGTAGTCGGAGGGTGTTGATCATGGTGGCAGAAAAATATGTGGTGGTTGACAATATGTTGGTGGTAGTTGGAGACAATGTTAGTTATGATGGTAGAGATGGTTGTTAGTAGAGATTGACAATAGTGATGTTAGTGGTTGATACTGGTGGTGTAAGTGCTAATGCCAGTGATAATAATGATGGTGGTGGTCGAAAAATATGTGGAGGTTGATGATATGTTAGTGCTTGTTGGCAGTGGTGCTAGTTGTTATAGTGGAGTTGGTTGATAGTAAGGATTGGTTGGTAATGGTTGATATTGGCGGTGACACTGACGATGGTATTGACTTCTCATTTGGCAACTTAATCCTCTCGGTAATTGTTATGCCAATTCTGCCTAAAAAGCTCTTCGATGATTGAAGAGGTACGACAATGAATATTGTTATAATAAAAAAGATGATAGGTGTCGTAGCGACTGATGATTAGTGGCAAATTTGTCACTTTTTTACATTCCAATGCTTGCATACTACAAGATTTGAGTGTATAAGTGAGACTAATTCTCCATTTAAATATATTATGTCCAGTTTTTGTGATCTTGTAGGAAATATGATCAAGATGAATTGAGACTAGTCTGGAAGAGAAGGAAAGTGCACAAGAAGAGAAAAATTTGAAGATCAGACGACCCTCAGGTGAGGCGATTGCACTCTAAGGGTCACGATTGCGGTCGAAAGGCAAATCAAACTTCGGCGATCACAATATGGCTACCGCAATTGTGGGACTTGCGAGCGCGATGAAGAGATGATGATCGTGGTAGACCAAAAAAGTTACAAGGGCAAAAATGAAATTTCACGGAGTTGAATCTCAAATCACAAAAGGGCTAAACCCATTCACAATTAGGCATCTTTCATTCAATTTTCTATTTTTGGAGAAGAATAAAACACTTTATTTTTTGAGTTGAGAACAATTTTTTAAGTGGTTTCCAAGAGATTTTGGTTGTAAATTGAGATTGAAGTTTGGGTTTATTCTTATTTAAATTATTATGGAGCGAGTGCATACAAATTTGGATATAATTCCTCTCTTTAATTTCATGAGTAACTAATCTTATATGTTAGGGTTATGTTTGATTTGGTAGTGAATTATGTGTGGGTGTTGATTGTTAGTCCAAACAATTAGTTAATTGTTATGAATTTTGCTCTTAATCTATAGTTGAATTGAGAAATGTGGGTGAAAATTCCAATTGCCTTGCCATTTCATCCTTGAAAGAGGGATGTAGGTGAAGAGTGATTGCAAATAACACCTTGAAATAGCTTGTTTATTAGCACTTTGTTAGAAATAAGCGTGTTAAGGGGATTGGCTATGTTTATAAACATCATCTTAGAAATAAGGATGCTAAGTTGAGGTTATGGATTAGTAAGTTTGTCACACTCACGAGGTGTTTGGAAGAATCTATGAGTGAAATTTAGTGTTTTATCGAAAGATTAACACTAACACCCTAAATCTAGCCTACCCAAAACACTTAGTCAAACTTGGACCAACTTTTGATTGCCCATGCATGAACAATACTTGGGAGAACATAACCCCAAGATCCCTTTTGCTTTGATGAACTTCACAATTGTTCGACCTCATACTTGTATAATTTGGTGATTGTGTTCAACAACTTTCAACATTCAAAATCCCCAATTTACTTTCATGTTTTGTTTTATGTTTGCATTATGGGTTAAAACATAGTAAAATCTCAACATACGTAGGTGTTGAAAGCTATCTTGCACTCCTTGAGGATTCGACCTCGACTCATGTTGGGTATATATTGACAACGATCATCTTAGATCGAAATGATGGTGTAAGTTGAGCGTTATCAGCCAACAGTAGTGATTGGTAAGTGATGTTGGTTGTCAGTAATGGTTGTGATTGTAGAGTTGGATGGTAATGATGGGTGGTGGTTGATGTTTGTAATAGTGGTTGACAATTATGGTGATGGCGAAGAAGGTTAGTGGTGGTCACAGGTGATTGTCGATATAGTGGTGATAAATATTATCCCACACAATAATACCTCTTAATGCTATTACGATTCGATTTCAGGACCTATTAAGAGCTTAAATCTTAATAAAGATAAATGCATTTAATGGCCTAAGGTCGAACCAACCGGATTAAGACCTCCATTAAGTGCAAACAAATGAGCCCTTTGTCAAAATAGTCTTGTGAATATATAGTAGCGATACTTTTGGGATATTTTTATATTTTAAAAAAATATGATTATAATTATCGCAAACTAATTGCTTTATTATATATAAATGAATTTTGTTGCACTAGAGTGTAATTATCTCTTAAAATTTCATGTGGTGGTCATTTTCTGTCCTTTTGTTTAAATTACTAGTTGTACAAGGTCTATGGTAACTCCCAGAAATTCAAAATATGATTATAATAAATTTAATTAAATAAATATAATTGACATAAAAATTTACTACTGTATAATTAAGTTAATATAATAACGTTCTAATCATATTTGTTTATAAATATTCATAATTATTAAAAAGTTTTATTTATATAATAAATTATTCAAAAGAAAAAAAATTATTTATGAGTGAGCAAATCTGGTGATAACTTAGCAAATATAAAAAAAACATATATAAGTGATTTAATATTTTATAAACTAATGTGTATGATTTGAAGTATGCGAAAGAATTTCATCTAGTGTTTTTAAAGGTGCAGGCGTAAGGCAAGGCATTTTATCTGGTATGAGGCAAGGCGTAAGCCCCGAGGCATTGGGACGTAAGCCATACGAATTCTTTAATTTTTGATATTTTATAAATTCATATAATCAAAAATAAATATTTTATTAAAAAAAAGTACATAATTAATCAACTCTCACCTTCTTGTGACTCAATCGATATATTTACGCATCCGTATATCATATATTATATTTTAAAAGAGAATAAAAAAAGTCAATGACTTAAAAGCTCGTCGTAATGCGACTTGTAAAGGACTAAAACAAAATAAAGGAACTAGGAAGAAGAAAGTACACTCAGTACCTTCTTGAGTAGTGTCGTTGTCGACATCCACTGACAAATACATTTGAAAGTATGGCTTTTAAGTTTTTTTTTTTTTTTGCTTTAGATTTCAGTATTTAAGTATTTATGAATCATATATTTTAGTATTAAGTTTAAATTAGAGATTTAATACGAGAAAAAATATTTTACGTTGTAACTTTCTAGGCTTACGCCAAATTTGCGCCTTACTCTTAAGCGAACACCTCGAATTTTGAGGTGTTTGCCTTTCGATACTATTGCCTTTCCTCAATGCCTTGGGGCGTTTTTGGCTATGCCTCTCCCCAAGGGGAGCCTCAAGACAAGCCCCGGACTGCCTTTTAAAACACTAATTTCACCTAGCCGAAGAGTATACATTAGAAACATTCCGATATTTTATAAAGTTGCAATAATTTGATACAAATCTAAATTTATTTAAACTCCAATACGAGTATCGAACACTAAGTCGAAAACAAAAAACTGCAAATAATTAATTATTCTTAATTAAAGATAGAAATAGATTAATTCTTATATTTATTTATTTTTGCTTATAATTTCATGTAATAGGGATTATACTAGTTAAATGTGATAATTTAACTTTCTGATGAAATTCTAGAAAAAAAAAACTAAATTCATTAAAAAAAATCTAAAGAATCAATTTTGTTCTTTATATATATTTAATGCTTACAAAAATCAAATATTCTCAACCCAAACAATAATTTTAAGATATTTCAAATTTTGACTTGTAATGCTACCTTCATTTTTATACGATACAACCAACAAATCATTTCTCATTTCAGTAACTATAATATATGGGACAATAGTCCGAAAAATATTTATACTTTGCCTATATTTGCAGTTGCGGATACTCAACTTTGTGGGATTCTATGACCCTCTAGATTTTTTTTTCTTATTTGAATGACATATATCTGTCCACTTGGACCACTTATTTAGTCACCTAAAGGGAGGTGATTTACACGTGACCTTTCAACAAATAATTATCCTTTTAATTATGTTTTAACTCTTATATAACCCTGAGATATTATCATGGTGGAATTTTGAATAGTAAAAGTCGAAATTAAGAGGAATAATTATTTGTAGAAAGGTCACGTGTGAATTACCACCCTTTGAGTGACTGAATAAGTGGTCTAAGTGGACAAATATATATCATTTAAATGCAGAATAAAAAGTCTAGGGGGTCATAGGACCCCGCAAAGTTCAGTATGCGCAATTGCAAATTTAGGCAAAGTAAATGTATTTTTCATACCTTTCCCCCATAATATATCATAGATACTAACCAACAAATAATTTCTCATTTAAGTAATGATAATATATCATATATATTTTCAAAATGATAGTGTAACGACCCATTTCGGTGTTACTAAATTATTCATAATAAATTCATATTCCTCAATATTAACTTGGGTCCAAAATATTCAATATTTTATTTATTATGTCACCTTGAATTTTTTGGCGAAGATTCTAGCCTTCGGATGTGTCTAGATAGACTCAAACTCGATGACTTTAATTATTCATAAGTGTTAATATCAATAATTTAGTGTGAAAGTTCTTTAGGTATGAATTAAGGGCGTTCAATATCCCTAACACAAAGTTAAGTTTAAAACTTTCTTTTACAGTTTCCATATGGGTTTCTATTAGAGATAACTTAAAATGACCATATCTCATAGAATATAAAGAGTTAGGGGTCCCAATAACTATCAAATAAAAGGTCTCTGGGTCTTTTTTCCAACTCAATAAACCGTTCCATAATCCAAATTTGGAATAAAAAGTTATGATTTTTTTACTGAGAACTGTTCGGGCTGAAATGGATTTCACTGTAGCGAAAATTTTGGTTGTATTTAAATCAGCTTTACCCATATTTTAGGTCTAAGAATCTCAAATTTCATTCCCTAACCCTAGAGAGGTGTTTTTTCAAAGCTTAAGGTGAAATTCCTTCATTGAGGTAAGTTTTTTCCATTATTTTGTTCGTCTTTTAATTCTTTAACATCTTGAAATCCTTAAAAAGACCTTTAATGGTGGAATTCTTCGGGGGAATACTCATCGGTGTTTTGGTATGACCTAGAGCTGATTCTAATCAATAAATTAAAGATTCCTAACATGAATTTCATAAACTAGATTATGAATTTTGATGGTTAGGAACCTTGAATTCCGTAAAGATAAGACATTTAACATAAAAACTCCATTAATGGAGATGGGTTAAACTTGAACGAGCTAATTAATGATTAATTGAACTTGGGGAATGATATAGACCTTGAATTAATGGTAGAATTAGTTGGTTTGAATCCCTAAGATATTTGTTTGAAGAGTAATTATTTAATTACTCTTTTAATTGCTTGATTTTTAGATGATTGATTATTCCAAGGCATGAAGGAAAGAAAGAGCCCCTTTTGCAGCTCTTCTTCTAAAAGCTTGGCGTCCAGATAGGTTAGGTTTAATGAGTAGAAGATTGTGTTATTTTATATTTTCATAATTGAGAATTGATGGGAGAAAGTATGTCTAGGCCTACGGGCATGGAGTTGAGGTGGATAAAGATACGAGTACTTAACTTTAATCCCCAAAACTATATTATTGATTGATTATATGATGTAACGACCCAAAATCGCCTCTCGGGACTTCAAACGGTGCTTAAGGCTACAAGTAGCTCCAAGCTAACCCTTTGAGCATGTTTCTAATAACACTCATTTCAAGATGAAATAATTCAAACACTAGCATAGTCATATCATATGAAAGGAAATACGGAGAAAATGCTCGGTCCAAACGACCAAGCAATACCAAAAATCTCAACACAACTACAATCTAATAACTAGTCTAACAAAACCTCTGCTAATCTATAAACTAGAGAGCCGTTGGGACAGGTCCCCAACTGACTCGAAATGAACTAAAAGTAAAAACATAGTCTCTCAAATGCAGAAATGTCTGAAGATAGGTCCTCAAAACTTGAGGACTCACCACTGTAGGAATGTAGACAGAGGTACTCGAAAGTCACTGACGAGGCTGAGACTGAGCACCTGAACCTACATTATAAGATAATGTAGCACATAGACGTATATATGGATCAGCACTTGGGAATATACTGAGTATGTGGGGGTGCATGCATTTATATAAAACAAAATCAGTACTCTTTAATCAAATCATGCATGCAATAAATAATGACTCACATGGCTTGAATAAGTATAAAATGTAAAGCTCATGAATCATATAGAATGGAGCATGTAACACAAATATCGTGAGTCATTATAGTTTAACTTTGAAATCGATAATCTTCTCTTATTCTCATTACCCATAGGCTAAAGGAAACTTTAAATAATACTTTCAACTCATTCATATATCTCATGGAGAGTAAAACTTCTTTAATGCTCAAGAACTCATAACTCTTTCGAACTTAAGCACTTGGAATTCGGAATCATATAACTTTGAAACATACTTGAAGATATTTCATTAACTTTAGGAATATATCTCGTTTCAAGCTTTAGGAAAAAATACTTATATCAAGGGAAAATACTTTAGTCTTAGGGAGCAAATCTGCAACTTTACTATTAGGAAAATAACTTGTATCAAGGGAGGTTCTCTTAACCGACATAAACCATGTGAGCTATATGGAGTCCAACGTTTTGTCCTCCTAAGGAAGAGACCCTACGTTGGGGAGGAGCGTCATACTCTTGCCAGGGAGTATAACCTCAATTCAGTGATCACTTATCTCGGCCTAGGGCCCAATATCTCAGCCTTAGCCCAAAATCTCAAACCTACGGTGACACGTAGTTCTGGGGTAAGAAACTATAGTAACTTACCTAACTCGGTGCTAAATACTACTCCCTTTAGTTTATCTCACTCATCTTATGGAAATTCACTGTAAAATAATCTCATGGTTCATCAAAATCCCAATAATCAAATCTATAATCTCATGTAGTAGAGTGAATTTCAAAACTCAATGACCATTAGGTCAAAAATTTCTCAATAATCTCAGAATACTCAAATCATGGGAGCTTATAGCAAATAGTACATAAAATCTCAAGTCTCAAGTAGAGCTTAGTAACCCATAATTCAATCTCAAGTTAAAACTCATTAAAAGTATGATAGATAGTTTTTAGATTCATAACTCATGTAGAAATCTGGAAATTTCAGCAATTTATCTCAAAATCTCAACATACTCATATAATTCAATATCTCAAACATTTCAACTATTAACTTCTCAAGGATTAAAATCATGGGGTATAGACCCAACTGTAATTTCTCAAGAAAACATGTAAAAATTATGCCATTAGACTCTCAATTCAAGGAAAACATCAAAAGATTGGAACCAATAACAATGGGTGAAAACCCCCAATTCAATTTCATGTAAAATCTCCTAAATTATAGAGAATTGTAGTTTAAATAAGCCTTTGGGCACAAGGGTGAAAAAAGTACCTTGTTCAAAACCCGACATATGTTAGATTATGAATTTGGATGAATGAGCTTGCTCTGAACTCTTCTTCTTACTCTTGAGAGAGAGTTCTTGCAACCTTTGAACTTGGGGAACTCAAATCTCAACTCAATTTATAGAATCCATGTTGAGTTTTTGGATTTCTTGGAGAAGGGTTTTAGATCTGCTCATAAGGAAGAAACCCTAGCCTTACGATGTTTTGGGAGATAATGAGGCTATCAAGTTCGTTTGGAATATATATGAGGGTTAAAAAGGAAAAGACCTAAAAGCCCTTTTTAAGAAGGACTTAAAAATACTGAACGGGGGCTGCGACGGTCGAAGCGACGGTCCATCGCTAGCCTGACGGCCCGTCGGGTCATCCGCCGCACGCTGGTCAGGAAAAAAATATACTGTCTTGGTGTGATAATCAAAGTAACGGTTCATTGCTTAGCCTGATGGTCCATCGGATCGTCTGTCGCACATTGGCCAGAATGAGGCCACACTGCATGAGCGCGAAGGTCCCAATGAAGGTCCTTCACAGCTTTGACGGTCCGTCATTTTGGCCATCATACTTGGGCTAGAAAAGGGAGTTACTACCTTGGTTGCGACGGGCTGAGCGACGGTCCGTCAGATCATTTCTCGCACCCGGGCAGTTCCGATAACTCTTAGTAAAACGATCCTAACTTCTCACCCCGCTACCGAATTTGGACGAAATTTGTTTCGTTTGAAAGCTAATTCAATTCTCTACATGACAGAAAGTCAAATTTAAGAAAATTCTAGATGGTTTAAAAACCAATCACTTGGGAAGTTACATCTTAATCTTTTAATTCGGAAATACACTTCGCTTGACACACTCTAAGGCTCAGACTACAAGGGAACTTTGTAGGGCCTTACAATATCTCCCCTTTGGAAACATTCATCCTCGAATGTCGCTAGTTAGACTAGGAACACAGGAAAAACAGAGTACACATAGCTGAAGCAATTTGTTAAACGACTCAAAATCTCTCTAAACTCTTGAATACCTCAGGAATTGGAAGAACTCATGCAAGAATAGATACATAGCTGAACTTTAGATTAGAAGGGATGAATTAAGGAAGAAAAATACCTTCAGATCGATCTGAACTCGTGGAAAAGAGGTACGGGTACTTGGTTTGCATATCTTCTTTTGCTTCCCATGTAGCGCCCTCAACTGACTGGTTCCACCACAATACTTTGACCAAGGGAACCTCTTTGTTCCTTAGTCTACCGATTTGAAAATTTAGGATCTCAATAGGAATCTCATTGAATGAAAGGCTGTTTTGAATATCAGCACTCTCTAAGGGATCTACTACAACAGAATCACCAATGTGCTTTTTAAGCATGGAGACATGAAAAACAGGATGAACAACTGACAACTCTGCGGCCAACTCAAACTCATAGGCTACTTTATCAACACGGCTTAAGATTTTATACGGGCCAACATAACGGGGACTAAGCTTTCCCTTTTTACCAAACCTCTTCACCTCTTTCATGGGTGAAATTTTCAAGTATACCAAATCACCCACCTCAAACTCAAGATCTCTTCTCCTCACATCGGCATAAGACTTTTGATGACTCTGGGTGGTCTTCAACCTCTCTCTAATCAACTTAACTTTCTCCATAGCTTCAAACACTGCATCAGGCCCAGTCATGGCAACTTTACCCACTTCAAACCAACCTATGGGTGATCTACATCTCCTACCATATAAGGCCTCAAATGGTACTATCCTAATGCTAGCATGGTAACTATTATTATAGGTAAACTCTATCAATGACAAATGCTCATCCAAACTACCTTTGAAATCAAGAGCACATGCCTTCAACATATCTTCCAGGGTATGAATGGTCCTCTCAGCCTGACCATCTGTCTGTGGATGAAAAACAGAACTCAAAAGAACTTAGGTACCAAGACCCTGCTGGAACGCCTCTAAAACTAAGAAGTAAATTGAGTGCCCCTATCCAAAATGATAGACAAGGGAACTCCGTGCATCCTAACTAACTCCTGGATATACAATCTAGCATAATCCTCAGCTGTATAAGATGTATGCACGGGAAAGAAATACGCAAACTTAGTCAGCCTGTCTACAACAACCCAAATAGAATCATGATGACGATATGAAAGAGGCAACTCGGTTACAAAGTCCATATTCACTACCTTCCACTTCCAAGTGGGTATACTAAACTCTTGCATCATACCACCAGGTCTTTGGTGCTCTACCTTAACCTTTTGGCACATTGCACACTTTGCTACAAACTCGGCTATATCCTTCTTCATACCATTCCACCAATAGATTCTCGTAAGTCGTGGTATATCTTGGTAGCACCGGGATGAATAGAATACCATGCACCATGCACTTCAGCCATAATTCTCTGCCTCAGATCATCAACACACGAAACATACAATCTACCCCGCAATCTCAACACGCCATCTCCTCCTTGGGAGAAAACCTCAACCTTTTGGTCCTTAACTGACTCCTTCAGTCTAACCAAACTAGGATTACTGTCTTGCTTCTCCTTTACTTCCAAAACTAAAGAGGATTCAAGATAACTCCATACCAAAGTACTTCCCTCAGCTGAATCAAGCAACCTAATACCCAATCTAGCCAAATAATACATATCATGAGCTAACTCTTTCTTACCTTCCTTTACATAGGCAACATTACGCATAGACAACCTGCTAAGGGCATCCACCACTTCATTGGCCTTGCTCAGGTGATACAATACACTCATATCATAGTCTTTTAACAACTCTAACCACCTCCTCTGCCTAAGATTCAACTCCCTCTAAGTAAACACATACTGCAGGCTCTTATGATCAGTAAACACATCAACATGGACACCATAAAGATAATGTCTCCAAATTTTCAAAGCAAAAACCACAGCAGCTAATTCAAGATCATGGGTCGAGTAATTCTTCTCATGCGGCTTAAACTTCCTAGAGGCATAGGCTATAACCTTACCTTTTTGCATCAACACACAAACCAAGCCAACTCTAGAGGCATCATAATACACCACAAAACCATCTGTACCACCAGGCAAAGTCAACATAGGGGCTAAAGTAAGTCGAGTCTTCAACTCTTGAAAACTCTTCTCACAGGAATCTGACCACTAGAAGTTAACTTTTTTTTAAGTCAACCGGGTCATGGGAAATGCAATAGAAGAGAAACATCTAATAAAACGATGGTAGTAGCCTGATAGACCCAAGAAACTTCTAATATCAGACGGAGAGATAGGTCTAGGCCAATTTCTTACGGCTTCTACCTTTTGGGGATCAACTCTAATACCTTCAGTTGAAATAATATGACCCAGAAAGGCTACAGACCTTAGCCAAAATTCACACTTACTGAATTTGGCAAACAACTGGTGATCTCTAAGAGTTTGCAAGATAATTTTAAGGTGATCTGCATGATCATGCTCACTGCGGGAGTAGACAAGGATGTCATCTATGAACACTATAACAAACATATTAAGATATTGCTTGAACACTCAATTCATGAGGTCCATAAAAGCTACTGAGACATTGGTTAACCCGAAAGACATGACTAGAAACTCAAAGTGACCATAGCGAATTCGGAAGGCTGTCTTTGGAATATCACATTCCCTCACTTTAAGTTGATGATAGCTGAATCTAAAGTCTATCTTGGAGAAATAACTTGCACCTTGCAACTGATCATACAGGTCATCAATTCTCGGAAGAGGAAACTTATTTTTGACTGTGACCTTGTTAACTGATGGTAGTCAATGCACATACATAAAAGACCATCTTTCTTTCGCACGAATAAGACAGGTGCACCCCAAGGAGAAATATTGGGCCTAATAAAATCTTTGTCTAAAAGATCTTTGAGTTGCTCTTTCAACTCTTAAGCTATACAGGTG